>NC_139222.1:137858487-138458487 GCF_055691185.1 Crinia signifera | reverse complement strand
TGCATGCAATGCAAAGCTCTGAAAATCAGACAGAAAAGACTTCCAATCAGTACTGTATCCCTGATTACAGGGATTTACTGACACCTTAATCAGGACAATCGAGAAGTATGCTTTATACTGTATTTAAAACAATTGTTCTACATTATTGCTTTAAATGTCACAGATCCACTTAAAAAGTCGATGAACTCACCCACATTCCAATAGAAATCATCTAACAACTTCAAATCCACTCTCTATTTAATTATGATGGGAGCCATGGCCAGCAGATTTGCAAATACTACATATTCTAATGGTATTTATTCATACTTACTAATATTATTCTTGTAGGAGGCATTCCCTGTACTCAGCATATATGAGAAGCAGAGACGGACATCCATACTATATAGAGTACGTAAAGTTCACATCAAAAAATGATTGTAGGGAAAAAACAAAAAGACAAGTTAAATATTGTAGCCTAAATGAAAAGCATGGTAATGCAGCATCCTAACATTGCATATTTGTTACAATCAAAAACTTGGTGCTTTTGTTTATAATTCTGAAATTATGATACCACAGCTGGTGGGGAAATAGATACAGAATGGATATATATATATATATATATATATATACATTTTTTTTTACAAAGCTATTATGGGAGAAATTTACTAAAGGAAATTTGTAAAAAAAATAGGTGTATTTGTATCCAGAAATACACTTATTTTTGACATTTATTATCCCGAAAATACGGCAATTTGGCATTGTCCACTATACTGGACAGATACTGTGATATGTATCCCACAGAGCAGAGGTTATATCGACCATAGAGGGAATAGAATGAGACTTCCAATATAAAGCAATTTTATAATGTGCATAGGTCTGGCAATCCCGAAAATATTTTGAGGTATCAAGAAATAAGAGGGGGATGCCGGAACACTGACGTCTGTGAAATGAGAAATAAGTCCTTGTGTAGCCTTCTAAATCGGGGCTAATTTAGGACGTGACCAAAATTAATGGAGCAAGATGCAGTCCACCCTACATCCCCTACTGCATAGTTTTAAAAGAAAGGCTCTCTTCAATTGTGATGGTACCATGTAAATCTTAAGAGGAATTTTCCTATATAGATAGCCAAGGAAAATAAATGAATCCGAATTCTGCTCCCGAGCATCTTGGCCTAATTCTTTCCAATTTGATTTGGGACCATCTAGAGGTGGTAAGTTATATGATATCCAAATGTGGTAGATTGTGGAAAACAGGTCCTTGGCACATGATTGGAGAAAACATGGACCTTCCTATGAAGATCTGAAGGAAGAACCCCCAACAGGAATGATTAAGGCGTGCAGGCTACATACTGTAGTTGCAAATATTGAAACACAATGAGCGGATCCCATATCAATCTTGTAAATTCGCAAAGGATTTAAAATAGTGTAGCAGGACAATATTATTAAGGAATAAAATACCTATTTCTATCCAGTTTCTAGAAAAGCCACAGTGCCCTCCTTATATTTCCTAATATGTACCATGTTTGATACCAGTTAAATTAACTTGTACTGTAACATCTTTTACTTAGGAATCAAGAAGGAACATTACAACAAAAAGTTGTTACATAGAGAAGAAGAAACGTTGGGACAGGTTTAGTGATTGGTCAAGCGCCAGAGGATATTTGCGTAAATGGTGAGCTACCAACGTGTCTCCTGGGTATCGAATTGCACTGGTTCCAGTGTGGGGAAAAAAGCATTATTGGTAAACCCACATCTGATAACTGGACACGTGCTCCTCTACATCAGAAACATTTAATTTATATGTTCATATAACAATTCAAGACACTATGGGCATTATTCTAGTTCACTCTTTCTGATCAAATCCTTCTTAGATGGACAAAACCATGTGCACTGCAGGGGGGCAGATGTAAAATGTGCAGAGAGAATTAGATTTGGGTTAGTTATTTTGTTTCTGTGAAGGGGAAATACTGACTACTTTATTTTTACACTGCAATATAGATCTCACTTTGAAGTAAAACCCCACCCAAATCTAATTCTCTCTGCACAAGTAACATCTGCCCCACCTGCAGTGCACATGGTTTTGTCCATCTAAGAAGGATTTTGTCAGAAAGAGTGAACTAGAATAAGGCCCTATACGAGTAACTATGGGGTAGATTTATTAAGCTCGGTGAAGTGATAATCTGTCTTGGTTTTTATCACCGGCCAATCAGCTCCTACCTGTGAAGTTACAGGCTTGATTTGAAATATGACAGGTAGGAGCTGATTGGCCAGTGATAAAAACCAGACAGTTTATCACTTCACCGAGCTTAATAAATCTGCCCCTATATGAGTTACAGGCTTTTGTTTGAACTACAGTATGATGGTGTCACTAGCCCCAACATTTTTATTGTAGCTGACATGTCTCAGAACTTTTTAAAACAAAAACATAAGATAAGATTAGTAAATTACAAATGAGTAATTAATGTAAGGAGGAGCAATATCCACAGGAAGAATAGATAAGGTCAATAAATGTAAAGTGATGGGGGCTTTAATATGGCTCTCACCAGGAGGTAGAAGAACATTTGCTGGGATCCACAATAGTTGGGGTTACAGAAAACTCTTTTGAGATATTAATAACAGGGCGAGATCTGAAAAAGAGTAAGAATTACTTTAATATACATCCTAAAATATAAAGACTCCAATAATATGCATTTCATGGGGGGGAACAGTGCATCTCTGAGCAATATACAAAAAGAGCTTGCCGATGTCTCCCTTCTGAGCATGTGGTATTCCTGGTTATGCTCCAAGCCAGCATACGTATGCTCTTTTGAGATCCGAGCAGGTGTTTCAGACAACTGCAGAGAAATGCCATTGTTGGCTTCCCTCACTTCAATATTCACCTCATCAACAACCCACACATGGTATGCCCCTAATTTTCTAATACCTTGACCATATTACCCAATCACAGCCAATCCCGTGAAGGCAAATACATTTAAAAATAAGCCCCTCAATTTGGACCATTGGGGCAGATGTATTAAGCTTTAACAAGAGATAAATCCAAGGGTGATAAGGAGATATAAACATCCAGCCAATCACCTGCTAACTGCCATGTTACAGGCTGTGTTTGAAAAAAGTCAGTAAGGAGCTTATTGGATGTTTATCTCTCTTTATCACCCTTGCATTTATCTCTTGTTAAGGCTTAATACATCTGCCCCATTATAACTTATCATACATACATACATATGTCTAGTGTCCGTGTGTCACCAAAACACTGCCATCTGTTGGCAGCAAGTGAAACTACATCTAGCTTTTGAAGCATTTGCTTACTAGTGCCTCTATATTATCCCAAATGGAGCACTATAGTATAACCTGTGTCTACATACAGTGGTGGCAAACATATGATGAGCTAAACCAATTATTCAATGTATGAATGCACTAGGCACGAGTTATTTCACTAGGATATGAGCCACTTCATGCTTCATGTCTGTGTGATGTCATTAGTTCCTAGTGAACTGATAGGCTGCACTGTAATAAAAATTGGATCAGCCCACACAAGGACTGCTTTCCCTGCTTGCAGACAACAGGTTGATATGTTAACTTACATGATAAACCTTCTCTCAGACCCACACATTATTTAGTGTATAAACTAGATCACTGTAGTCATTATACACACAAGTTACCATTGTACCTGAGCAGAGCAATGCGATCCGCCAAACTGCCCACAAGTAGGTCTGGGTAGGAATTTTGATCAATGTCAAGGCCGCCGCCCAATGAGTAACCAAATGTTGAGAACCCAAACTGGGTACCATCAATTATCTGTAGAGGGTAACATAAAAGAGTCAGTTTCAGATTTTAATGTTTTAATCAATGTTAAAGCAGAACTTCTGTTATATTAACAAATCGATAGGAGGGAATGAGTGAGGGGTCTGCTGTGTTACCTGGCTAGGCTTGGACTGCAGGCCACTAGACTTGCTGTGGTAGATATAAACTTTACCCATTTCTTCAAAAGGAGCTCCCACTACCAAATCTGTGACAAAATGATATTATATTACACACTGACACCAAATGTTATACACTACCACCACAATCTCCTTATAGCAATCAAAATACCCCACTATCTCTGTGTAGTTGTACTTAGAACTTGTATTTATCTATACCTATCCATACAAATATCCTATTGCTTTATATAAATGACTACTCAATATAATTAGTATCTCTACAGCTCATCCTATTATCCCATATACATTTCCCCCTAAGCCCTACTGATATTGTGTACAACCTCTCTCCATAACTCCTCCCATTTGTCCATATGGGTTGAGTACGATATCCAGGGGCTCAGCATGCTGATAGTCAAAACTGCAGCAGAGGAATGGTGAACTTTTAAATATAAATGGATTTTGGAAAAGATTGTTACCCTAACCCACCCCTCCCACAGCCTAACCCTAACCATGCCCTTCGACAATACAAACCTCAATTTTTACATCTAGATTTGTGAGCATTTTGAGTGCCGGCACTGTAACAACGACATATTTTGTGTCAGGATATTGATTACATCCCTTCCATACAACCACTCCCTATAACTCTTCCCGTTACTCTATATAACATCGACCCATACATCATTATTTTAGCCCATATTGACTTGCCCTAATACCTCTCCTACTTACCAGTGAATCCATCCTGGTTTATATCGCCAATGTTTGCCAATGCAAAACCAAAACCAGATGCAGTAGGACCATACAACACTACAGATGGCTTATCAGTAAAACTACCAACTTCATTTGTATAAATGTAGACTGCTCCTCCAAGCTCCTCCTTCCGGTTAAAGTAAAAAGGGGCACCAACTGCAATCTCCTGCCATCTGTGGGGAAAAAATCAACAAACACTTTCAGATAATGTGGATTATTGTCAAAACCATTACAACAGGGGCAGTGCAAAAAAACCTTCACATCCCTATTTTCAGAACTATACTCCAACAGAACAGTCTCCCATGACACCATTTTCTGCCCAATCATTCATCTAAACCAGTGGTTCCTAAACTTTTTTGAAGCACAGCACTCTAGAGAATCAGATATTTTTTATTCACGGCATTAAGATATTTTTGTTTATATATCATTCTTAGGCTCAATTATTTCGTGATGGACAGGATTTATTTCTATTTGTCCATATAAATTATGACCATAAATAATTTAAGTGGGTCCTGGACCAACCCAAGGTACCCCTGCAAGTTTCCCGAGGCACCCCACGGTGCCTAGGCACACAGTTTGGTAACCGCTGAACTAAACTATCTTTCTTCCAAGCCACACAAACCACACTATACTGTACCTTCATGAGGGGCTTTCTCCTTTTCTTGGTAAAACATGTCAGATCTGCTGTTCTTCTGCACCAAAGAACAACTTGCAGGAGAAGGAAGAAAGCCCAGCATGACAGCATATTGCCAAGTGATTTACAGACTCCTACTTCTTTGAATTCCTGTATCTTTTGCTCCAGTAATGTCTCTACATTTAACAAGGATGTGAACTGGCTACACACTGTGCACGTGTTGTTTGGTCTGGATAATTTAATGCAATTTAATGCAATCTATTATATTGTCCGGAACTTGTACTTCCAGGAGCTAAGTGCAAGTCTTTCACTATCAATGAAATGCATTGCTTTTCTGAAATCATTTTGGGATGAGTTCTAAATCGCTGGAAGTATTAAAAGCAAAATCACTCAAAAGTTCCAGAAAACTGTGATTTCTAAACACAAAACACCACAAAAATAATAATAATAATAATAATAATAATAATAATAATAATAATACAATAATTTAATTGTATTTAGAACTTAAACAGAGGCCAAAATTTGTTTATGTAAATTGGGGACCAAATTAATTAGTTCTGCATATTATCACTTTAGGACTAGTTTCTTAATCAGTTTAAACTTTACGTTTTTAGCTTATGAATTGGAGAAGCCATAAATTAATTATTACGTATATAGGATATTGGAATTGTCTTTTTTCAATGTCTCATTATTGTACCCTGGAATTATTTAATTGATAGCGTTATATAGATAAACGTGCCTCAACGTATAAAGGAGGACTGGGAGGTGTAAAATAGTTTTCACTTAAAAGTAATTGAGGATGTGTGAAAACCAGGCTCTATTCTTTTACTGAGCAGTAAATATGCCCTGTCCACCTATTAAATCTCATTTGAATATCTCACTTTATAATATTTTGCTCTTTTATATGGAAATATTAAGAAAAAAAGAAAATGCATAAGCAGACTCTATAGTACTAAGCTCTGCTAATTAGAATAATTATAAGAAACTCTGCAACCTAACATACAGCAAAATTGAGGTGCTTAACTGAATTTTTGGCCAAAAATATGGGACCACCAATTGCAACCAGGAGACCTCATCAGGTGGGTCCCTAACACTAAAGTTCAGGTCCATGGCACTGGAAGGGCACCCGTTGGGATCATTTCTATGCTGCACTTGTGCATCTAGCAAGGAACACCTTATTCGACCAACAAATTGCCTAGCTAAAACAGTAGGCAATATATACAGCAATAAAGGTTCTATTTAATCTGACTCCCTCAGCACCCCATTCTCTGACACACCCAGACATGTCTTAGCATGCTATTTTCTGGCAACTCCAGCATGCACCATAATGCACCAGACTTTCTCCAGTTTCCCGCCACAATCCTAATTTATACTTCATTAGTTACCAGCCGGTCTAAATGATGGAACAAAATAACAGTAATGTCCGCGTCATCGGCTGTGCGCTCCAGAATGGAGCAACGCTTGAATTGCTTTGTGGGGCCCCATCTAGTTGCCAGCACGCAGAACCCTTGAATTCCAGCCTGGGTCATGCGATTCAGGTCCTGTTTACACTGTATGGAGAGGCCGCTCACCGGCACTGTTATAGGATATCACCTCCAAGAACCGGGAGAGGAGAAGCCCTGGCAATAACTGGGTCCAGCCTGCAATGCGAATGGTTTCAAGCTGCTGTGAACGGGTTTCAACAGCTTAAAACCATGTCCATTAACCCAGGAATTTGGTGTGAAAGGGGTATTATAGTGTACCAAGTATTTAAGATTAGTATTCATGTCAGAAATAAATGGTATAAAGTAGTAGATTAAGAGATATTGTATGGTTCGTCACAATGTCTATGGTGAGCCAAATAGCAATATTTTGCATAATTTGAGGACAGGTGTATGAGGTCACA
The DNA here is from genome assembly GCF_055691185.1 of Crinia signifera. NCBI lineage: Eukaryota > Metazoa > Chordata > Amphibia > Anura > Myobatrachidae > Crinia > Crinia signifera. The sequence continues at coordinate 138,451,326 of NC_139222.1, read as the reverse complement.
TTTGTATAAGCACAGGGTATATACCAGCCGGAACAAGCATAAGAAAAACATATTTTCTGCACTTACCCATCATTATTAAAATCAGCCAGCGCAATGACATTGCCAAAGTAGGAGCCCACCTGCTCCCCACTCAGAACTTGTTTGAGTTTCATGGAGTCTGACACCATTTCCATCAGGTATACCGCACCCTTATGATTCCAGCGTGGAGCCCCAGAGACAATGGTCACATCATTCTGTAGAAGCACACCTTTGCCAATCTGCACAGAGTACCCTATTAAAGATGCACATTTAAAGGTAAGTGACTGATCCTACAGGAGAACTGATGAGAAATCTACTGAGAAGAAAAAAACAAAACAAAAAAAGTCATCTGCAGTAAAACCTTAATCCTTTGAGTGCCAACATCTCTGTGAGAGATGTTCAAACTTTCTGCTAAAAATTCCAGCGTTGCTCACATTTCTTATAGAAATTCAAATAAAAAATGTGTAAAAAAAAAAAAAGATTACATTTCCTATATAAGGTAAACACAACAGGTCACTACGATGAATAAAAATGTTTGCTTGGCAATTATCACACATATTTTGACAAATTCACTTGGCACTCAAAGGCTTAAAGTCTGTTTATTCCAGTATTTTCCCAGCTCTTTCTTAGGGTGAGGGCCCTGGCTTTCAAAATTGTAGGGGCCCCTATCAATAAATTTATTTAGTATTTAGATAATGGGATAGTGCAAGTAAAATATATAGAGAAATACAATAATTAGCTATTTTGGGGGATAAATCAGATTCATTGTCAGGCTGGAATCCTTTTATCTATTAATCCATTTCTTATGTTGTAATGTAGGGTACACACCAGGGCAACCCGCTGACGATGCACACCGTGAGCGGGTCCGATCCGATGGCGACCCGCACCCAGCTGTATGGTCGTCTTTGAGATCCTACCTGCAGCAGGTAGGATCTCAATAACGACCGACCGACCCGCGGGACCGCGCATCGGATCGGTATCGGTCCACACCAGGACAGAAAAGGGCCCAATCACCACACAATCTACATCCAATTGGTCGGAATTGGATCTAGATTGAGGGGATCGGGCCCTAGTCGTCCTGGTGTGTACCCAGCATAAGTATTTTCTTGGAATGCACCAATGAATCTTTAGTGCATTAATTCTATGAAAATACAAATGACATAAGTAATGAATTAACAAAAAAAATTAAGAAAATGGAGCGCTTAATACATTTGGACAGACATATGATTACGAAATGTAGCTCAGAAAATATTAGTAGTCAAACAAAGTTAGTTACCTAATGGAAAATAGTATATAGTTCTGTTGTTTATGAATGATTCACAATAACTTATATGTCTCACGCCCAGCGCTGCCGAGAGGTATGCCTGGCCCCAGTAAAATTTTGGGGGTGTGGCCTAATCACGGTAGGCAGGGCCTCTTCAAGCAATTAGCCAACTCCCCCAAAATGATTAGAGGGGTTAAAAAAACACTCTAAAGTCGAGGGGGGTGGTGTTATCCCCCCCCCCCCCAGTAGCACACACCTACAGCATGTGCTGTGCTGACAGCAGGCTCAACATGAGCTGCTGTAGAGGTGTGGGCTGCTCCTCGGAGCGACAGAGGGGGACGGTCGGACCAGTGCCCCGCCGGGCCTTTCCAGCAAGCCCGGGTAACTTAGTACCGACGCCCTCCCCCCCTCTCTCGGCGGCCCTGCTCAAGCCACACAGCTCAAAGCCCGCTGCAAGCCAGTCACACACAAATCGGAGACACAGCAGAATCATCCTGTGCTCCGATTTGAGTACCAGTGGTGTACACTATTCAGGGGGAGAGTGTGGGGGCCCCGGTACAACCTCCTCAGATCTATGATGCTCCACTTTATAGTTACTGTATGTACCAAACCAGGACTGTGCTATTTATGGGTCATTGGTCACACTTACAGGACCCCCAATACATCAGAAATCTGACCAATAGAGGTTACTTTGAAATATAATGTTTGTTTTAAACACAGTTAGTTGTATTTAATTTAACTGTGCTACCAATGTAGCATGATGGTAAACTGACATTTATTGCACTGTAGGGATTATTTAGAAAACGCCTTGATGCTGCTTGTATGGAAGCAGCAGCAATGCGAAGATATGGTAATGCAGCAGGAGGCATTAGATACAAGTAGACACTTTCTGCATGCACGTGTGATACTATGCTGTGTCTGAGGATGCAGCATCAAATCAACTAGGGCATTATTGGCTGGCTGAGTAACCCATACGGTTTTGCAGATCAGCCACTGCAGCACCATCACTGAGGCCAGGAAACCTCTGTCGGAAGAGACCATGGGGCAGATGTATTAAGCCTTAACAAGAGATAAATGCAAGGGTAATAAGGAGAGATAAACATTCAGCCAATCAGCTCCTTACTGACTTTTTTCAAACACAGCCTGTAACATGGCAGTTAGCAGGTGATTGGCTGGACGTTTATCTCTCCTTATCACCCTTGGATTTATCTCTTGTTAAAGCTTAATACATCTGCCCCCATGACCTCAACACTCACACAAAACGAGCTTCACATGTCAGTTTTCAGACACAGAGCCCATCACAGGCCCCAACTGGCCGTAGTCTGTCCATCGACTGAAGTATGCCGTATTACTGTGTCCAACTACACAGGGCCCGTATGGCACATGTGCAGTACTTGTCCGGAACATGTGTAATTGTTCGATATCTGTACCATTGCGTCACTGTGACCAGACTTAAATCAAGCCCTGTATGAACATAGTTTGATGGTAGGCGATGTGTTAAACGTCATTTAAAGAAAGTCTGTGGTCATTGCTGTAAACTTACTGGCCATTTTTATTTAGCAACATAAAAAATATACATCATTATGTATAGGGCCACATTTTATCTCAATAATACTGTAGATGTCATTTAAGTTGGACATCTAAGAAATCCCTCACCCCATACATCAGGGAGTTCAGGCACTCGTACAACTGTCTGGATTATGTTGCTGCATCATGTGAAAACTTACCGGCTTTATACAATGCGATCTTGTACTGTAATATGCCAAATTAAACCAAATTTTCTTATCTGCTCTTCCTGTCTGGCTACAAGTTCACATGCTACTTAGCTTGTTTTGTGCTTCTGAACTAGCTGCTGCGATTTCTGTGTTGAAGAAGTACTCCGCGGTGACCTTTTAATCTTACAGATACTACTGTATGTCCCATCAGTATCAATAACAATACCAGAAAAATCGACACTTATTGACATTAATTATTATGTACATTGGTGTGTAAAGGTTTTTGCAGATTTCTTCTGTTTTGCTAATTTGTCACTCTTGTCATTCAGTACCAACTGGCTATGGGTGAAACAATAATTATCAATTGTTTGGGGGATGCTTGATTCAGAACCTGGGTAACCTGCCATAAATTCAGAGGGTGTCCAGTCTTCAGTCCTTGATCTCAAGCTTGTGTACAAATGGATTATGCAGCAAAACAAAGATGTGAAGCATGAGAGCAAATTTTGGTATTGGAAGTGTTTGGCTGCATTTACATCAATTAAAACTTGTATTTTGTGTTTATTGAGGTTGTTTTTTAATTTGATTTAGTTTTTTTTAAAGATCTAAAACAAATATGTGTGACAAATATGCAAAAAAAAAGAAGAAATATCAGAGTGGGTAAAACTGTATATTTGACTGTCATTTTAGTATGTAATACTAGTATTAAGACTTATGCAAATCTCAAAAAATTTGTAAAGTGAAAATGTTTGTCATTTAATGGACTTTAACCCCTTCGGTGGCATGGCCGGGAATTTCTCGGCCTGAGCTATGAACCACTGGCGCAGCACCATCTCCCCTGTCCCTGATTCCTCTTAATGTCATGTGCTGAGCGGGGGAGAGAGGCAGCTGCAGCAGCAGCCTATGCGCCGGTAGACAGCCGGCACCCCCTGAAAATATATATATATTTTTTTTACAATGTAGTGGCCAAGCCCCCTCCCACTGGCCACACCTCTCCCATTGACATGCCCCTTTTTACCAGGGATACCCTGGTTGTATTCAGAAAGTCACAAGCTTTCCAAAAACATATTACAATGCATGAAAACAACAGAAAAAGCATGGACCTTTATGACGGCACCCTTAAGGTGTCATCCGATTAAACCCATCTTCAAACTTAGTTCGTCCCTTAAGATGTTATGGTAGTGTGAAAAGTTTCGTTAAAGCGTTCAAGAGTTATTGTGGAACATCCATACACACACAAACATCATTCAATTACTTACATAGATATCCTTTCTGTTTTCTGCTGAGGCATGCACCCTCTATCTTTGCATGACTCCTACAGCTAAGTGGCTTCTCAGAAACTAATTGTGTTGCATTTAAAATGGATATAAATGGGAGTATATTGCCACTAAAACTGTACCACCAGCTATGGCCAATGGACAGCAATGAAGTATACATCACATACTCTATGTGACAAGAAAATTATGCAATGACCATTTTCCGTTCCCATGCTGAGTGTTTTATTTCTGCTCATTTAAAAGCTTGCCTGGCACAACACAGAAATCAATGCCACCCTAGGAATATTTTACTGGTGGTATACTTTGATTGTGGTCACTTTGAAATACAACACTAGTAGTTTCTGAAAAGGCATTAGGCTGGAAGAGCCTTTTACATGTAACAGCTATACAGTAGTTGTTCTCCGCAGCTTTTGTCCCTAACTTTCAGCGGCTTGTCACTTCTCACTGTACTGCAAACATTACGTAGCTGTGTCATAAATACTTAGATAATAGCATTGGTCCTGACTTGCACAAAAAATGGCCACAGATGTGGTAACATTGCAAGCTTGGGGGGAAAAAAAAGTAAATCTCTGGCTTTATTCTGCAATTCAACAATCCCTCAATTTATGAAACTGGGCATCACTATCAGCATGCGTTTGCACTACAGATCTATCCTACGACTCCTAAATCACACAGATCTCTGCATATGCTCATCTCTGACAGCCTGCAGTTCTGCTTACATGTCTACAACATACCTACAGAACACTTAGAATAGGTGGAAATGTCCAGTTAAGGACCAATTACACAAATACAGCTAAAATATTCATACCTCCCAACTTTTATTCCTCTGAGATCAAGACCCTTGCGTGCCTTCAGTGGGTGGCCATGCCCAGAATTCCTGAGCAGATGTGCAGCCCCCCACTCACCTCACTGCACTGTTTAGATGCCATGTACGAGTGCACCGCATTTATTCATGGATCACCCGCTGCTTTGCAGAGCATCGGGTGATCAAAAGCTCCCCCAACTTCACCTTTAATGCATGCAGGGCACTCCGGTCCCTGGGTGGGGCGGTGTCCAAACAACGAGACTGTCCTGCTGGAATTGGGACAGTTGGGGGTATGCACGTGGCTGAAATGTATACGATTCTAAACTGTCCATTCTTGCATGTAAAGCAGTGGTTGCCAACCCGTCGCTCGCGTGCTGGTAGCTCACGGTGGCGATCCAGGTGGCTCAACCACCCTGCAGCCGCCTGCCCATCCCTGCATCCACCGCCGCTGCCCGTCCCTCCATCCGCCGCTGCTTCCATTCTAGGGGAGGAGAGTGCATCCTCTCCTTCCCCTCACTGTGATTTAGAAGGGAGATAGGAAGGTAAAAACACCTTAGTAGAGTACACGGTCACCAGAAAAAATCTCTATGGTAAATTATGAGAGGGAATAATGGAGTGACATAATTAGAAATATGATTCTATTCCACAGGTTCTCAAACTCGGTCCTCAGGACCCCACACAGTGCATGTTTTGCAGGTCTCCTTACAGAATCACAAGTGAAATAATTAGATTCACCTGTGGATCTTTTAAAATGTGTCAATGAGTAATGAGTGCACCTGCCGGGTGACCTGGAAAATGTGAACTGTGTGGGGTCCTGAGGACCGAGTTTGAGAACCCCTGTTCTATTTCAAATGTTAAATAAATACTGTCATTCCCCTTTAAAGGAAACACACCTAAAAAAGAGAGTGTAAAAGACAAACAGTTCTGTGCAAATCAAGTGACTCAGCTTGACAGGCAGAGTAAAGAAGCACAGTACATAACAAGTCCCAACTAAATCTCTGGCATTCCACAGAGCTTAGCCGTATCCCTCCTAGGAAATGATATAAACTTAAACCGCAACTACAAGTGTCATTACTATGGGCGAGATGTACCGAGCTTAAGAAGTTATAAAGTGATAAATCACCAACCAATTAGCTCATAACTGACATTTTTCAGGAGCTGATTGGCTATAGGTTTATCACTGAATTTGATCACTTTTCAAGCTTAGTACATCTGGCCCAATGTGAGGATATTGGGTTAAATGCATAGTTGCCACATTTTATAATTACTCTATGTGAGATACCAGGGGGGCCGGAAAAAAAAGATGGAAGGTGTGTAGGACACTTTATGGGCATTTTATAGCGCTTTGCCGTTTTAAGCCATGACAATTCAGTTCACTGCAAATCACATCAATAAAGCCCCCAACCTCTCCCTCCATCGCTTGCTTGCTTGTCCTGCAGGTGCCACAATGGGACTGTGTCCAAATACTATAGCTCACTTGCTTGCTTCTCCTGCAGGTGGAACAATAGGACTGTGTCCAAAATACTGTAGCAGTAGTGTCCTGTTGGAATGGGGGCAATTGGGAGGTATGCCTATGGGAGTTTATGACTCTGAACTGTCCATACTTGCTCAAAGCTGTGTATGCAATTCTACAGAGCAAAATTGAGTTGCGTAGCTGACCTGCTCTCTCAGAGGTACATTTACTAAGTTAAGAATTAAAGGTGTTGGGTTTCTGCACTTCAAAGCAGGTGCAGCTGAATGCCTGTCATAATCACCCACTATCACAATAATAGAATACAAAATCTATAAGCAGTGGCACCAGCGCACCTAATTGGGGATAAACATATACCACAATAAAGTCCTAAAAGAGTAATTATGCTGTTCTTTAGGAGTTTTCCTTAGTTCCCAAGGTATATAACAGGACTATATATCCTTCAGTTGTTTAACTCTTATCCTTATCCAAGAAAACAGAAGAGAACACACAACTCTCATAGTGCGTACCAGCCTGGATATTTGACATTCTTTTGACCGACATCTGGAGGGTGTTACCCGGGTATTAACATCCACCACCTGACACACAATCACAATCACTGTGCTGCCCGGACACAGGTGAGGGGGCGTCTATGCGGGGCAGCGGGGGTCGATGCGGGGCCGCGGTGGGTCGGTGCAGAGAGGCGGTGGGTCGCGGTAGAAGCCCATAGACTTCTATGGGGCATCGCCAGATAACCTGGCGGGGCATGCTTAGAGCATCCCAAAATGTGTTAAAAACCCGATAACAGGGTTTTTACAGCATTTTTAGTTTAGAGAATTTCCCCCCATATCTGGTTGCTATGGACAACATTATGTCAGCAATAGAACTCCCCTCAGCAGGGCCGGATTTGTGCCTAGGCCTGTGAGGCACCGGCCTCAGGGCGGCACCAATTAAGGGCGGCAGGCAGGCTGACATTCTGTTAAATGGCACAGCGGGTGGGCAGCGGCGAGTGACGAGCGCCGCCACCGCAGACATGAATTATCATATGTCGGTGGCAGCGCCGCTTGTCACCCGCCACTGCCCACCCACTCTGCCATGCACATTACATCACCGCTTAGTGGCTGGGTTCGACGGTCCCCCTGCGAGTCCGGAAATGGCTCAGGCTCACTGCTGCCGGCTCCCGCCCATTGGCTACTCTACACACACACAGTCTATTGGCTGCTGTGTATCCAGCAGCTGAGCTGAGCGGCGCGCAGATCCTCCCTGCGCTCAGTCAGTCACAGTGTGTGAGCCGGAGAGAGACTGACGGAGACACTGTGCTAATCACTGTACTAATAAGTGCCTCCCTCCGGGTCCTCCGTGCAGTGAGCAGTCCAGAGTGCTTAAAAAAATATTAAGGTGGGCTACAGTTAATTTTTTATGAAATATATAAATAACAATGTATATACATATATGATTACATTAAAATAGGGGGAGGGGGGGGGACACAAAAATGTTGTGCGTAGGGGCGGCCTGACCCCTAAATTCGCCTCTGCCCCTCAGAGTCTCATTCCAGGAGATCACAGGTTGTATCCAATAACTGTCTAACCCAGGTTAGAGGATCACTAGTCTATTGCCAGGCTGAAGCCTTTGTACCTTCCTATACAATATATTGCTGCTACTGTGGCTGATGCCTTTATTAACAATTGTGAATCAGGGCTCGCCATTGTTCTTTTGACTTCTGGGGCAGTACAATATGATTTTGGAAAGGTGCACAGTTGCTTGGTATTTTGTGCTTCGTTTCCAAATTCAATGCAGGCCCCAGTGATGCATCACTGATGCAAAACAACCAGCATATATACCACCGGCACGCTTCCCAAACTTAGGAACTGAAACGTACTGCCAAGGAGCACACTGGAAATCTGTGATCTCTGACAAAAATGTATACCAATTAAGCATAAATAGAAAAAAAACACACACATCACAGGACTTCATTGAGGCTAATTTCAGCCAACACAGAAGAGGAAGCTAAAGTAACACGGTTTTCTTCACATTCTTTTTGTGCTACACGATTTACAACTACAGTAAACTGAAGTAGTACAAAGTCCATGGCCTCATCCACGCCCTGAGTCCCAGACACCAGCCACATAACGGCATTTCAAAGGGTGCACACGGTACCTTTGTTCAGAAAAGCATATGGAAGCTGCTAGTTCTACTATTACGTTTACATATGGACATTTTTCTGGACTACCATGATAAAATCTACTAGCTATCATTCATTTTTAATAAAGCTGTACATACAGTAAATAGTATTTTGTATGTCCTGGCATCTTTGAGCACTGCTGGGCCATTGGCACTGTTAGCATGTTATGGGCACTATTGGTACAATCTAGCTTGGTGACATGATTCACTGCAAGTTGAATCATTATAACCCTACCCAATGTGGCAATTGTCAGCGGTACACTGCTGGAATGGTCTCATAAGCTTCACTTGTGAGTTGCACCTCTTCTCCCGGAAGTGTACTGGTACTACCTACAGGAAACACAGCTAATCTCCCTATGGCTCCATGTAGTAAGACTCTGGTGGTATATGAAATTGGAAAGTGAGGCAAGAACAGAATATTTACCCATATAGATGTTAAGCAGTTTTTCGCTTGGGTAGGAGACCTCCTTCAAGTCCCAGTTATCTCTCTGCAGAATAAAGTCAGTACCTAAAAAACAATATAAAACAATTGCTTAGACTATAACAAATATGCATGCCTGTGTAGAGATAATTTACACACATTTGTATACATTTATATTTCATTATTCATTATTAGTGTCTCACCTTGCCAGTTATATGCCCCTGGAGCCCCAAAATATAGCATATTATTGGTAAAGCCCCCACTAATGCCCAGCTGGCACATCCCAGTACGCTCATGGTCAGTGTTGGAGTTGCACAGCTCATTGTGGTAGGTCTGCCAGTCATCTGCGTCATTGAATTCCAAGTCATTTCCTCGTACATAGCACTTGCCAATCATCCTCCGCTGGTCCTCGCTACCAGACCACTGCACTGCTGTATACCTGTGGGCACAAACCTGGCAAAGATAAAGAAATCAGAAGCATTAATATCACATATCTCTGAACTATCTGTTCTTACACTTAACCAATTTTTTAAAAGAGCTTAATTTAATATCTGTGTCATCAATTAGAAATAGCAGATGTAATTGCTCTAAAGACCAGTATATTTATTACATTTCATAAATTATCCCAGAATCCTCTATTACAATACTGCCAATGACCAATAATGTTTCACTCCTGTTCTGTGTGCCAGTGTTTCCTGCACTTACGCTGTGTCATTCAATTAATTAAATTCCATGCCACAAATTAAATATAACCCAAAATCCCTGAATGCACAGTATGTTAATTACATTACATTTTTTCCTACAACAACACATTCTATTCCTTGACTGAAGTTAAAGACACAGTATAACAGCATACTGTAGTTTGCGCCCGTTGTCTTCCTGAGTTGGGGTATTCCATTTCATAGAGAGACTTCAATTACAGGCAATGTTATGGTGAAATATGCAATCTAATACTGTACCCCTTTCGGACAGAAAAATCGAAAAAACCCAGGTATTTACCGGATACAAAAACCCGGGTAGAACTAGGCAGCAAGGTGCTGACCCCCTTTCACACAGGAGCAAAAACTCAGGTATTTCCCATGTCGACCCCTTTCACACAGAAGCCGGATTTTTCCTGCAAAACTCTGTGTGTCATAAGAAAAGGACAGTTTTTAGTGCTTCGCTGCATGCCACTGCCACGCCCGCTCAGCTAATCAGGGAAGCTAAAAAGATCAGCTAATCGCGCAGCGCCATGCTGCACAGCCAATCAGCATGATTTTTCAATAGTCGGGAGAAAAACACGGGTCGGACCCTTTCACACAGCCGCAAACACGTGTCTGACATGGGAAAAATCCAGGTAAATACCTGGGTCGAAGTCCCGGAACTTTAGTCCCGTGTTGACCCTTTCAGACAGAAGAAAAACCCGGGTCGACACGGCAAGAGCCGGGAAATTCCCGGGTCTTTTTTTCTGTCTGAAAGGGGTATAAATGGATGTAATATTCCAGAACATAGCTGTTTAAACAAAGTACTGTGCTGCATGGACACCTGACAAGTCTGTGTATATACAGAAAGATTCATGTTCAACAATATTCCTAAAGCACAACTGGTTAACCCTTTGAGTGCCAACACTGCTGCGAGAGATCCTCAAAATATCCACTAAAAATGCCAGTGACCCTCACAGCGACTGTACTTTTAGTATAAATGAATACAAATACAGCCAAGTCAATACATTGAAGTTTAATTAAATATCGCACCCAAAACAAGAACTGTGAGAGACGCTGGCATTTTTAGCGGATATTTTGAGGATCTCTCACTGCAACGTTGGCGCTCAAAGGGTTAAACTTTAAATCTACATACAAAGTGGGAGCACATCACTGCAATGTTATGACAGCCGACACAGACAAACTAATAGGGGCTGAAGCAGAGCTGAATACCGAGTCTTCACTTGTTGCTTATATGGTGTACCTTGCTTGTGACAAGGTATTCACCCATAGACTACTGTAATTCAGGGAAGACGTGCTTATCACACTGCAGTTCTGCGCCCCTTAGGATGTAAGCTCATCTGGGCAGAACGATCTGTACTTTCATGTCACTGTGGGATCAATTATTAGGAACACCAGAACACAGACATACGGTGGTGTGGATAACGACCCTGAGAATGTCGACATGGCATAATGCTGACATTCACAACATGAATGCCAATAACTGAATGTCCACAGACAATTTTTTCATTATTTAATAGCTGTGGTTAGGGCAAGGTTTAGTGATAGAGATCATTTGATCTCTATCATTTGATCATTTGTCCATGTTCTCCTGCTAAACCTTTCAGAGAGGGATCCTTTGTATCCCTCCCCATCAGACTGTACTGCAATACAATGGCTGCACATAAGCATTAACCTCACTGGGACCCTAACCAGAAATAAAGTGATGGGGAAGTAATTTAAATCAGGACAAGCTCTTATCAGCGAATGTGTTCTGGCTAGAGAGATTTCTAACTGCCATATTTATATGATTTTCTTATTGTTGCAATATGCATCATTAATAATATTTAACAGTGGGGGCTTGACGCAATTGTTAAATTGTAAATAACAAAATACATAAAATAGATGTTTGTATAAAAAATTTTGAAACACATATATAAATTATATGGGCAAGCGATGAAGTGTTTAAGAACTATGAATGCTTTAGTGTCTGTGAATTTTTGCACGCATTCATATTGACACTGCAGTAGGGTAATCTTATCGGACATCATCCTGTGTTAACAGGCTATGACAACTATGATGCATTGCAGATGTCGGCTGATGCAGCGGACAGAAAAGGACATGTTTGGGAAGATGACACAGTAGAACAGCTGTGAATGCAGAGCAGAACCACCTCAGGACACAGGAAGCCTGGATTTTTTTACATTGTTTTAGGATAATGACACAAAGTCAAAATGGCTAATAAAGCGTGTGTCATATAATTGATGGAGCACGGGTACCATTATCAAGACACCATAATTACCCTTTGAGTGCCAACATCTCTGTGAGAGATGCACAAAATATCAAGTAAAAATACCAGCGTCGCTCACATTTGTTATATAAATTCAAATAAAAAAATGTTAGCAAAAAAAAGATAATATTTCTTATATCAGGTAAAGATTATAGATCATTATGACAAATAAAAATGTTTCCTTGGCAATTTTCTCACCTATTTTGACAAATTGCCTTGGCACTCAAAGGGTTAATTATCAAAACACATACAATATATGTATACATTCTGTCTTTGAAATACATTTCTATCCTTTACATGGAGGTGGAGAGGAAATTCCTGGCCACCAGGGCACAGACTAATTTAATCACTGAGATTACTGAGCAATCATTAGTAATATGTTTAGGAGTTTATTTAAGGAGATGTTTGTGTCAGCATGCACAAGTAATGCTGGTCAAACATACAGGAATGGTCCCTACAATATTTGACAGTATCTATGGGCTGATAACTACAGCTAGGCCTATTAATACAGTGCTACAGAATCTGTGATCCTATATAAACAATAATGATGATGCCTTGATTAAAAGGCCTGATTCTGTTTCACTCGCAAAAGCAAAGGCTCTCTTTAATGGACAAAACCATATGCACTGCAGGGGAGGCAGATGTAACATGTGCAGAGAGTGATACATTTGGGTCACGGCCATCTTAACACATGGGCTTAATGGGCAGTTGCCTAAGGGCCCCTCAATACTAGGGGCCCAACGCCCAAGCTTTCTGACAAAGGTCCTTCTTCAGGAGGCTCTCGGTCCACCTAACATACTCCCAATGCCGCTGCTCCGCAAATCCATCCAAAACCTCCAGAATCCCCCAGCACGGGCGGAACTGCCAGAGACAATTCCCGCAAGACTCTAGGCCTTTAAGGCAGTGGAGTAACTATAGCGCCGCAGAATAGGGAATGTGCTGAGAAAGTGTGGGTGCCGGGGGTCTGCTGCCGTCTGCCTTGTCTCTGGCCGGAACCCACAAAATGAGTAGTTAAACCACTGCTCCATTCATGTCGTCCACCTGAGCACAGGACACACAGCAGGAAGCTATATCAGCAGAACGGGACAGTCACAGCAGGAACTGCAGATATATCTTTTTGCTGTGTGTGCTGGGCTCAGTACCAGATATCCCCTTCCACATAAACAGCCTCCTGTCCGCCCCCGTCCCCGCACACCGGAACATTTGATGGGCTGTGTCCGTGGCCTGATCAGAGAACATTCACAGACAATTGCAGAACACACTTGGAGTGTTGCCTCCCACTGCAGCTTCGCATCCTGGCTCCCGGCACTCAGCTCTGGTCTGGCCAGTGGTGTTATCAAGGTGAGGGCTGCTTGCAGGGGATGGAACCATAGGTCACTTCTTGCTGCTGTTCCTGTGTTTGAGGCATGGGCATTACACACTCACTCACTCATCCCTCTTTCTGTGTTTTCTGTTTTTAGATTTGTGTGTGCTCTTGGAGGGGTGCAAGTAGGGGCCCCACTGTGCTGCTTTGTCCGGGGGCCCATAATAGTGTTAAGATGACCCTGATTTGGGTGCGGTTTGTACTTCAAACTGATATCTATATCGCAGTGTAAAAATAGAACAGCCAGCATTTACCCTGCACAGAAACAAAATAACACCCAACTATAACTCTCTCTGCACATGTTACGCTTTTGTCCATTAGAGAGAGAATCTGCTCAGATGACCGCAGACAACCATCAGGCTTTTCTGACATGCCCCATCTAATCTAATTTGGCATCTTAAGTGTATGGTTACCAGAAACCAAAAAAATACACCTGTATTAAGGAGTATCTTTTGCAGCTGGTATAGGATAGGTGCAAAATGCATGTAACTCTGCATAAGGGTAAATATACTGGACATATTTTTTCATACACCCTATTTGCTTTCTACTCTGCATATGGCACAATATGCTAGCTATGCAAACGCAACATACAGTAGAAAAAAGTGCACACCCTTAGCAAACACCTCTACAGCATTCTTTCATGCACTGACCCCCCACCAAACCAAACAATTGTCCCTTTCATCCTTGTTACTAGTGAGCACATGCAAATGATTTCCAGTGGGCTGGCATCCTGTCAGTTTCCACAGGCTTCCGATATCGAATCGATATCAGCGGATGCTGGATTGGCCCATGGACCTTATTGTGGTCCATGCGTACCCGTGCAAATTCGCAAAGTTGGGCGATGTTTTTTTAACTGCTCATGCGCATTTCTGCAGGACTGCGGGGCATGGGGAGGCGGGCCGGGGGATGCGGCCTTGGCAACACCCAGGGTTTCATGGGCGTTCCTATGAAAACGCTGGGCATTCCCAAGGTAATCACCGAGTGACGTGGGTGCCTGATGTCAGCTGCCCTCCATGTTCTCCACGAGAACACACCTGAGAGTGTCTTAGTTTTGCATGTACCTACGACATCATTCGATGATCAGCGACTATGATGTGGGTTTGGCCCCGTAGGCTGCAAATGGATGTTTATGCAAAACCTCCATTCGCAGTCATGCTGCTGAATTCGGGCTGCGAATGGCAAAAGTGAATGGCGGGTGGGCTGAAAATTACACGAAGTGATGTGAACCTCAAGCAGAATAACCCCTCATGTGTACCTGGCACCATAAGAGCTGTGTGGGCATAACGTCACTCCGCCCAGTGACCACAGGTGTATGCAGCTACAATAGTGGTAGTTACTTATCCTTAAATAACCTGGATGGGCTTACTTCACCCCTTCTAGGTATATACAGATAAAATGAAAGATGTGGGGAAAATTTGGTAGCAGATAAGCTTTCATGTGACATTTATGCAGTGTGCCACTTACATCTAATACCTAAACAAGAAAAATAGCCCTGTACCTAACAACTTGGCTACTGCAAGTTGACTAGAACTACAGTCAAATTAAAGGTCATAGAACTGGGGTGTCTGCTATGGGGCCCAGCAGTACATGAGGGCCCTGTTCCAGGACACAACACCTTAACATACAAGCCTAATATGACTTTATAAACAAATGTATGCATGTGGGGTATGACATTATGGGCCCAAGCACATTAATATACACTTATCTATACTATATAGTATAGTATTTCTTTTTTTAAATGGGAGCTTAAACTATTCTACAATGAGAATGTAGTGTGGTGGTAAGCAAGGATGTATCCTCCAATAAAAATGTGAGATTGCATACCGCACATGGACTGCTATATTTTACAGATATTATTAATGCCTGTTTATACACAACTGCCAGTCATATCGAGTATAGGACATACCACTCTTTGCGTCATAGTCCATAACACAGTGGTGAGCAGCTGTGACAAGCACATCCTACTCCCAATATCAGTGACAAAATCATGGTGCACTGAGAGAGCAACATTACTTGCAGAATAAATTAACTCACCAGAACTCGACCGTCAGGACCCTGTGACTCCACTGTGACTCCCAGCCACATATCCTCAATTATGTTTTTACCAGGTAGGCCTGTTTAAGGAACAATAGCATATAAATTGTAGTTACAAGGCAGCCATGAACACAGCAAATAACACCAATTGTTTTAAAAAATATAACTATAAGATTTGAAGACTCTGTGTAGTGGGATAAAAATAGCCCCTTCTATAGGCACTTCTTGAAATACCGTCCTGTTAGTATGCTGATAATAGATATATCTACATTTCCTACCCTGACATGTACCTCCATCACTCATTCCATTCCTAAATGTCTCAATTCTTCTTTTTCTCCTGGATGTCTCAGTGTTTAATTCAATATCAACACGGTCATTAAATTCATTCTATATATATCTCTATCCCCTCCCCTGTCACCCAAGCCTGCTGCCCCTGTTTGTCTCCTCTCTCTCATTCACCCACCATATTCATGCTTTCGCCATCTCTGCTCTTTCAGTAACCACCCGTCCTACCAAACTGTCTACCAGGCAGCGTAGATTGAAACACTCCCTGAAAATGCTCCTGTTCCAAGCCTAACCATCATCCTCTCATTCTTAATATAAATCCTGTTTTCCTTCTCATTCCTTCCCAGGTGACCACCCAGTTTTATTCCCTAACCCCATAGAGTATAAACTCATACTAACAGGGTACATGATAATTAAGACCTCATCCTGCACTACCCTTGTCTCCATTACGCACCATCTGCCTGTTTACACTTTACTAATTCTCCCTGAATGGCGCTAGGCAGTGGCGGTTTTTACCTTTGGGCTGCAGCCCCCCCCCCTCCCCCAGGTAAAATCCGCCACTGTAGTGAAGCCAGATGCAGTCTGTGAGGCTGTTCTGGCTTAACTGTGAATGGCAGTGACTTCCAATTGGAAGTCTGACCTGCCAGTTACAAAGGCAGTCCCATTGAGAGGTGTTCCCTCCCTCCGGGACGCCTTTGTGCGGGCTGCCGTGCAAAAACAGCAGATGCACATGCGCAGTACGTATACGCGCTGGTCCCGGTGCCTGTAACTTACATTGTACAGATTGCTTCTATGGGCTGTTGCCCAAGCAGCCCATAGAAGTTGGCTGCATGCGCGGTACATGTATGTACTGCACATGCGCCAGTCCCGGCGCCTGTCACTCAACGCAGCACAGGCGCCAGGGCCGGGAAAGAAGAGGAGGCAGTGGCGGCGACAGGGGGAGGGGGGTGCCTGAATCGCGGCACCCCCGCTGGGGCCAGAGGCAGCCCCACTCCCCCAATAAGGTACGAGCCGCCGCTGGCGCTAGGTATTCTAATACCCCTTTCACACCAGCCAAATTTCCCAGGTTGGTGTGAAAGGGTCCAGGGCCAAAATCCAGGGACTGATGCCTTGGGATTTTAACCCTGCTAACTACCAGTGTTGGTCCAGGGACCTTCCAGGGTTAATGGCTGGTATGAAAGGAGCAGAGACATGTCCCTCCTTCCAATGTTGCCTCTGCTGATGCTGATTGGCTATACAGGGCAACTTCCTGTTGTTGTGGATTTCCATAGACGCTTATAGAGGCATCACACAGCATGCAGGAATACACTGTGCAAGCTCTGTGGCACAACAGACCCCAGCAGAGCTATTTAACCCCTGAAAGCCTGCAATGTCTGCAAAGACCCACCCTCCCTCTCTCCCTAAACCCCTCTCCCCTCCCTCTCTTACTCAAAAGCATGTGTAAACGGGGCCCAACCCGGGAACGTCCCTGCATGTCCCTGGAATTTAATGACCAGGTTGATCTCTGCACTTCTGTTGTGAAAGGGGTATTACTGGGACATTTTAAATAACAGATAATAATTTAGATTGAAGTACCAAAACCTGCTTTGTACCTTCCAATCCATCCTAGTATGATCTACCAACGACTTACTGGTTCCACAAAAGTTGGGAAAGGTAACATCCACATTCTTTAACTATCCTGCCCGATGTAATATACAGGAGATGGGGTTGGGGTTGGAATTCATAAACAGAGGCACTGACATAAAGCAAAAATGTGTTACTCTGTCCTATCATTTAATTTAAACTCCCCACTCAAGGTCAAGAACTGAATCCACCATGAAACGACAGGTGGGTAGCGTCAAGAACATTTTGTTGCATGAATTAGGAAATGTTTGTGCTGTGTGTCACCATATACGTATGGCTTCATCTCTCCTATTGTTCACGTCCCAGAAATGGAAGGAAAATTAAAATAAATAAATCATACAAAATATTTTCTGTCTGGTGTAGACAAGAGCAGTTGCTGAAGGAAACATGTATTTACTTGCTGTACAGATGTAGCAAACCTAAAATTGTTATTTACACATGACATGCCTTTGGAACGAATGTTGTGCAAAGTGTTAAATTACAATTTGCTACGCTGGTATATTAACTTTCACTGCTAATATGCACAAAACAAGTAACAATTTATAAAAAAGTGCAAAGGTAGCACATCTGTAGCAAAGTGCTTGCTATACAGGGCAGCTGCAACCTGCTCCTCTCCAGATGCCAAGCTACAAGCCTTTGCCTCCCACTGGTTGGAGACATGTGGGAGCTGTGCTCTGCTTTCCAGCAGCTGTGAAACCTCAGGATGCAGACGCCTGATATATCAAACTCCACAAACAATTATAAAGTTATATTTACACTAACTGAAATTTCAAGCCGAGTAGCACTTGGCAACACAAAAGTGTCTAAATCATAAATAAATATCTAAAGGATAAGAAATCATGAAAAATATACTTCCTATTACGGTTTGTTTTACATAATAATTCTAATACTGTCCACTGTTTTTTTTTGTAATAACACTACAGTAGTAACAACTAGCCTCCAATACAAAAGTGCATATACTGTAACTCCTACCACTGTGGAGACAGACATTTCACAGGGCGACCCTGCTGAACTTAAATCTCCTTTAGTCATCCTTAAGTCACCTGCTACCCTTAAGGGGCTGTCCCCGTGGTACCCTCTAATGCTGAGTACACACTAGACAATTTGCGGCACCATCGATATAGTTAACAATAACAGCGGTGCTGCGGGCAAATGATGTTGAGCGTACACACTGAACAATATCAATAACGATACCATTCAGTGACTTCACTGCCCCATACATGCATTGTTGACAATTCAATCAACACTGAGCTACATGTACAGACAACAGGGAGGCGGGGGTCGATAACATACCCAGTTTAACTTCATTAAGGGCCACACATCACCTTTAATTGTGGTAATAAGTTAAAGCAATTCATTTAACCAAAGAAAGACACAGCTACCTGCAAGAACGTATAAGCAGGCATTTGGCATTAGTATTCCAAGCTGTAACAAACATAACTGACAATAAAATCAGGAAGGAGCTGCAGGCAAAGCCACAGAGGGCATATTGGTATTAAAGGCTATACTATAGGTCGAGGAGAACAGCTGAGGTATTTACCAGTAAATTCTGAGTTTTGTATAAACTGGATTCCTGAAAATAATTTTACAGTTATCTTCCAGTTATAATACTGAGAACCATCTAACACACAGGTTCTCAAAGTCGGTCCTCAGGACACCATACAGTGCATGTTTTGCAGGTATTCTCACAGAATCAAGTGAAATAATTAGCTCCACCTGTGGATCTTTTAAAATCGGTCAATCAGCAATGAGTGCACCTGCTGGGTGACCTGGAAAACATGAACTGTCTGGGGTCTGAGTTTGAGAACCACTGATCTAACAGTATCAGCTTCTTTGTAGCTACAGTATAATGGCTACTTGTAACATGTGGCCTGTTTCAGAGATAGGATGTGGAAATGCCTTCAAAGCTGTGAATTTGTAGGCAATGCTGCAGCATTGGATGTGCAAGTGACTTGCTGGTGGCCGACATTCATTTTAAGGTGCAGATCTGATGCTTGTACAGGAATATGCACCCCTCTGATGTTTGAAGACAAAATACTGTAGTGTGGGATTGCAGTCTCAGGCAGTTACATGCCCCCAAAATGGTGGTGACAACCCTCAGTCTCAGCTATTCCCCTCCCCCCCCATTTTCCCTCACAAACGGTGCCTGACGGTCAGTCGTCACTGCGACCATCATCACAAGACCATTGCAGCACTGCGTCCTACTGTTTACTAACTATGCTGTCATTGCTCTGCTGTATAGATATAGATTTCTCACACAAGATGGCACATGACATGTTTGTGTGTGTAATTAGACAAGCTGGCTGCTCTTTATGGATACATTCTTATGGTATTTTCAGCTAAAATGTGTTCCGTGATTACAAAAAGCATAAATCATGATGAATGATGCTAGACAAGCTCACATTTTTCATAGTTAATGAAGCCTAATGTATTTTATCACTGGAATTATGCAAACAATCCTCCGTACCTTGCTGTACAGATGGAGTAGGGTTAATTACCCTTATCACATTAGCCAGTGCCTCACAAAGTGCAAAGGTGTGGATTGTGCTGCTCCTATTGCTATGGCAATTTTGTTAGATAGGCAGTGTGACTGGCATTGCACTTGGTTGTGCCATTTTTTCCTCACACCGGGCCAGATGCACTAAGCTTTAAAAGTGATAAAATGAAGAGTGATAAACAGCCAGCCAATCAGCTCCTACCTGCCATGTCACAGACTGTGTTTAAAAATGTCAAGAAGGAGCTGATTGGTTGGTTGGTTGTTTACACTCTCCATTTTATCACTTTTGAAGCTTATTGCATCTGGCCCACCACCTTTATACTGTATACCTATATGGTATTGTGAGGCACTGCCGAACCCTTGTGGTGCCATATAAATAAATGCTAATAATAATAACAATAATAATAATAATAATAAAGAGGCAGAAATTACAAACAACGATTCTGAAGTACATTGCCCACATTCCAGGGTGTAAGTAGGAAGATATATGAAGTGGATGAGGTTGCCTATTATTGATTGATTGATTGATTGATTGATTGACTGATTGATTTATTAACAATACTGCTAATACAGAAGCTCATATTTGAAGTGGAACCACATGATAACAAGAATTTTATAAAATGTAAACTACTGTTTCATCTAGATCAGTGATTTTCAACCTTTTTCAACTCACGGCACACCAACAACATTTTAAATTGCAGGGGCACACCATCAGGCCCCCACAGGGAAAAAACAAACCTATCAGCCCCATATGAAGAAACAATCTCACTGGTCCCCACAGGTAACAAAAAATACATTGGCCCTCACACAAGAGACCAGTGAATAACAGTTGAACTTGTGGTGGTGGCTGCAAACTGGTGTGGACTTCTCTAGATCTGGTGGCACACTTGAGAACAGCTCAAGGCACACTGGTGTGTCATGGTACAGTGGTTGAAAAATGCTGATATAGAGGCTTCCTTTCCCATTACCTAATATCACTGTGTTAAGTGTGTGATATTCCAACACCACAGAAGTCAGTTCTTATTACAGCAATGATTGACAGTAACAGCATATTAGAAGAACATTGACGAGTTGTTCCCAAACGTACTTTCCTGATTGATGGACACTCTGAAACAGTCTGATGTTGAGGCAGTGATGGGACAGGCATAGAGAGCACCTGTTCTGTTAGCTTTTACATCAGGGGGCGCTGCATCCTGTGGAGCTCCAGAAAGCAGCCTGTGTAAGATAAAAAATACAGGTCATGGTAAAAAAATAAATAAATAAAAAAACTGTCAAATGATCAGCATTTTTTTTATATAACACACTTTTTTTTTTATAAATTACACAATATACATAATTATAATCCACAAGTAATGTTAAGATATGTATAAACTGATGTGAATAAAATTTTCATAGGTAGAGATTGATGTAATCCTAATAATGGACATCACAACTGTACAAGTATTTTTCTTCATAAGATGGAACTATTGTCTTTTAAATATGTGAATGTAACATTTGCATACAGTAACTTAGGACGTAGATGATAACTAATACCCCTTTCATACTGCACAAATAACCCGGTTTTATTCTGGGTTGTTTCCGGGTGCGTTTTTGAAAGTGCCATTTTTGAATATCCCGAGTCCAGCAACCCAGCAATCGAACCCAGGATAAAAGAAGTGTTATTCACAGGTCAGATGGGGGTTACTGGGCAATATGAATGGTTAACCCAGGTCGAGCGACCTGGGTCCCATTCACTTCTATGGAGGAGGCAGCAGCATCACCTCAATGCTGCCTCCCCCCACACAACTGACGCTCCACCCCACGGATGACGTTAGCGAACCGCATGACAGGATGACTTTCCATACCCACTACTATGATTTTCAAATAGCCCAGCATCATCCATGTTTCTATGGCCATTTTGAACTGCCCATCTCACAGTGCTATTATGCAGGTTTAAAAATGACAATGTTCTGCTATAGCTCCATGCATCGGAATCTTGTCAGGAAACTACACAAAAAAAGATTTCAACAAACTATAGCATGACCATCCATCCGAGTGAAGACAAAATGTAATGGCTATGGAGGTTAGGCCAAATGTCTGAAGCTTATCTTGTATCTTTAACAAATGTATATTTGATCAAATTGATATGTTTGACAGGGATACATATGGGTGAGCGGTGGTCGGTATGCCAGTGGTCAGAATCCCGCATCCTACAGGAGGAAATCTTAACAGGGGTCAGGTAAGTATACTTACCTTCCTCTAGTATCCGGTTGAAGGGTCTACAGTGTCTAGATTGGTATGGTCGACATGCAAAAGGTCGACATTGACAAAGTTCAACACAATCAAGAGGTCTACATGAAAAAAAGAACTAGATGTGAAGGGGTCGACGAGTTTTTACATTTTTTTTTTGGACTTCTTCATAATTTAACATCCAAGTATACTCTGACTGGGAACAATAAAGTGTGCCAAACACATTGGTAGCAGTGCGAGGCACTATGCCCAGAGCATGTCGAATGAAGCAAGCCATGCAAGGGTATGTGCTACGCTAATTGGGGGCACAAAAAATTAAAAAAACTCATGTATACCTTTTCTTGTGTCTACCTTTTTTTGGTACTTGTTTCCTAGAACGGCGCCCATCGCGGGCATCGCATGTACATCGCATGCCATTATAATGGCATGCGATGCGACCGATGCGATGGCAGCGATTTTACATAGAAATGCATGGTAAAATGTAAATCGCGTCGGTCGCATCGCATGCGGCCAAAAAATCGCATGCGATGCGACCGACGCGATTACCGATTTTACATAGGGAACAATGTTAAATGGCTCACAGACCCCAAATAGCCACCCTGAAGTGTGAAATGGCCCCCCCAATTGTTAACGCCACCCCACCATCAACGTCCACCCGAAGCGTGGCGAGCGCAGCGGTACGGGTCCTCCGACCTTTTGATACCCCCACTATCCACGTCGGCGTGGAGTTGAGAGTAGAAAGTGTGGCGAGCCCGAAGCGCGGCGAGCGGACGCGGAATACGAGCCCGAAGCGTGGCGAGCGCAGCGTGGCGAGCGCAGCGAGCCCCGCGAGGGGACGCGGAATACATGTTAAGTAATCGGTGTGCGCTCGCCACACTTCAGGAGCGTGTTACGCGTCCCCTCGCTACGCTCGCCACGCTTCGGGCTCGGTGGTTCGCTGCGCTCGCCACACTTTCTATTCTCAACTCCACGCCGACGTGGATAGTGGGGGTATCAAAAGGTCGGAGGACGCGTACCGCCGCCCCTCGCAGGAATTCCAGAGTCCTAATTGCCTTCAAGATTCAGTGTCGGTCTCCTGGCAACAGTTGGGATGCCGATGTCGATATAGTTAACACTGACATCCTGTCTACCGGGATGCTGAACATATGGATTATAGTATTCATTCTAGCACCCACTATCTTTGAAAATCCATGCAGTTCCTGTTCCCTGCCTGGGGTGTTGCTGGCTGCTGTGGTGTTTCTAGCACAGGTCTGGTTTGCATATCAGTGCTGATATACAGACCACACTGTGCTAGAAGCACTACAACAGACAGCGACACCCCAGGCAGGGAAGAGGAACTGCATGGGTTTTCAAATATGGTGGGTGCAAGAATGAACACTACCTGCTTAGAAGGTTGATTTACATTCAGGGCAGTTAAATTATGGAACTGTCTTCCTGGAGCGGTGGTACAAATACACTTAAAATAAGGTTGGATAACCATTTATTGGTTAAAAACATCCAGGGGGACAACTAACATAATCATAATTTGTCCAAAGTTAAAGCAAAACGCACAATTCAAATAGGTATACAACAAACGTCCCCGATGGATGTATGTCTTTTTAAACTACTATGTATCTATGTAAGAGAAAATATTTTTATTTAGTTATATTTTTATTTACAATATTTTTTTTTGCTTTCGTTGTATTATTCTTTGTATTTCTTTGTATTTTATTATCTCATTGTGAGAACTTCATTGTCTCTATGTTTGTTTAACATTGTGTTTACATTTCCGTTGCAGCTTGGTACAAGCCACTGTTATCTGTTATCAGCTGCATTTCAACCTGTTTGGAGAGTCCTCGAATACCCATTTTCCACTATGCAAGCTGGGTCCCACCCGGGCTTTTGTACCCAGGTGCCACCAGGATTGCAAACCCTTTCCCATTAGCAGCCCAACCCGACATAAATGATGTCATCGGGAGGTGGGGCCAGGGCGGCGCTGGGAGAAGAGAGCATCTCCTAGTGGCGGCTTTGTATTGCAGTGAACGAGACAACTACTCCTGGACAGGATATGGTCGGTTGGTCGACCTAGAGTTGATCAACAGTCATTATGTCGACACCACTAGGTCGACAGTCAAAAGGTCGACATGGGGGTTTTCACTGTTTTGTGAGCCAACATGTGCCGACAGGCAGTATTTCATGCCCTACTGTCCACTAGGGCATGGTGGGAGAAAAACATAACACAGTGAGCCATGCTAGGGGACGCGGTGCACTTAATCATTTGGCCATGTCGACTGTGTTGACATTCGGGTAAAAAACAATAAAAAACCCCATGTCAACATTTTGACTGTCGACCTAGACCATGTCAACCTAATGCTTGTGTCAACCTAATGACCTGTCAACTTTGTCCCATGTCGACTTAGACCCATGTCGACCTTGCAGTATGTCGACCTAGTGGTGTCAACCTAATGACTGTCGACCATCTTTAGGTCGACCAACCAATCCATAGCCCCTGGATCCGGGAGCATCCCGGGTCCAACCCAGTTACTCGGATTGAAGTCGCCTTGGGACACTTTTTCGTGCGCGTCCCTGCGCAAATCCCAGGTTATTTTTGCTAGTGGAAAAGGAGTAAGTTTGGTACATTAATTGCACAGATTAGTGTAAATCACTGTACACAGTGAGCCACCCTCACTCTAAAATTACAGAGGAGAAGGGAACAATAACTCTACATAGCCACTGGTAATCTCTTTGAACTCTCCCAGGAACTTTCCAAGAATCTTATCTGACCCTGGGCTAAATAGACAAGTCTGAAGAAAAAAGGCCAAATCTGAGCTCCACTCTATCAACTCTATCTGATCAGATCTATGATGGACCCCTGAAGGATTCAGATCAGACAGATCTTTGGTGCAGCACCAAAGTTTTCTTTCTCAAATGGATCGAGCTGCTCATCTGATCGGAGGGAGCTCAGATTTGGCCTAATTTGTCTCTCAGATCTGTCTGAATCTAAAGAAGACAGGCCAAATGTGACTAGCGGATGGGGTCCAGTGGTTGTTCTCTCCTACTCTCACCTCAGAGCAAAAGAGGTGGTTTTAGAAGGGTGTGGATTATTAGATAGACAGTGTCTAGATCAGGGGTAGCCAACTCCAGTCCTTGAGAGCTACCAACAGTTAATGTTTTCCAGGTCTCCTCACAGAATCGCAAATAAAGTAATTAGCTACATCTGTGGATCTTTTAAAATGTGTCAGTGAATAATGAGTACACCTGTGCACCTGGAGGTGAGCTGGAAAACATGCACCGTTGGTAGCTCTCGAGGACTGGAGTTGGCTACCCCTGGTCTAGATAGAGAGTCAATAGGTCTAACCCATAAGGTTGACATGGAATAAGTCGACAGGGTCAACTGTCGACATTGGCAAGGTTACTATGGGAAAGGTTGATAGGGTCAAAATATCAACATGAAAAAGGTAGCCACATTAAAAAGGTAGACATGATTTTTTTTCCACTTTTATTTGTGTTGACATGGACCCCCAATTAGTGTAACACATCGCTACACTTGGTACATTATTATAATCTCGCTCTAGACCCAAATGGACATCAAAGTAACAA
The DNA here is from genome assembly GCF_055691185.1 of Crinia signifera. NCBI lineage: Eukaryota > Metazoa > Chordata > Amphibia > Anura > Myobatrachidae > Crinia > Crinia signifera. Next base: position 138,425,618 of record NC_139222.1, on the reverse strand, counting down.
CAAGGCACTTAAAAAAATCATGAAAAACTCATTAGGACCTTATCATGTGTATTTTGATCCTGTTGACATATGGACCTTTTGGGGTAGACCAATTGCCTGTCTATACATTCACTGTCTATTCACAGCAGAAAGGTTTTTCATACTCATATATATATCCCCTCCCCCCCCCCCCCAACTATCACCGCCACCACTCATTATTGAAAATACTCTGGGCTAGATGTGGGAGCACGCATCTTCCTATTTTTAATAAAATATGCCAACAATGTTATTTACACATGGGCTGCATTACCCAAATACTGTTAAAAAATTATATCTTTTCAGTCTTCCTATACAATCTTTGTCTACTCTTTAAATTCTTATCTCCCCCCACGATTTCTCATTCCTCATCTCTCCCTTTGCTTCCTCCCACTGCCTTCTCTCCTCAACATCCTGACACAGTGTATACATTAAGTATGCCTGGTTTTAGTCAGCAAATGGGCTGCATGGGAATGCACCTAGCCAACATGCCTCAAAACTAGAACCACATTAATCCATTATATATTAAAGCAACGTTATAATTACAGTACTTCTTTCTACTTAAAAAAACTGCCTCAAAGCATGCTGGGACTTATAGTTTCATAACAGCTGGAGACACAGATTTGCTTTCATGTGGTCTTGCTTCTAGCACAAGTGTTGAACGTCTGTATAAAATATTAAGGGCCTGAGGGGGTTAATGTCTGATGAACTGAGGAGACCGGGAGTATTACATCTTGTTTTGTACCATAACAGAATTAATTGAGTGTTTGCCTTAAAACACCTTTTAGTGTCATGTGGCTAATGTTGCAGATCATTGCCTGAGAAATGATATGATTTTCTGCAGTACAATTATGATTACTTCACAGGAGCTTAATAGGCCAATGGTCAGATTGAGAGAAACAGGAAGAGATTCTCCTGTGTGACTAACCATAGGCTACCTGCATGTCTGGAATGCATAGGGTAGGAGGTGATTCAGAGGAAGCTGAAGATAACATTCTGCACACCACACCCTACATGACACAAAGCGGGCAGTACCAACATTCATTCATGCACACAGGCTTCCAGCACAATGACGAATGCAGGGTGCTATGCCAAGCTTCAATGACATAAAGCACTACAATAAGAAATGAGTACACAGAGCAAGCAGAGACAGTACCAATGCAGACTCTAGGTCAAAACTAGTATGTACTGTACTTATTGTAGACAAAGGCCTTATATAGGGTTGCCAGCCTTCTGATTGACATTTTGCACAGCTAATTGGTGCTATTGCACACTTTTAACCCTTTGAGTGCCAATGTTGCTGTGAGCGATCTTCAAAATAGCCACTAAAAATGCCAGTGACTGTTCTTTTAGTATAAATAAATACAAATACAGCCAAGTCAATACATTGGCATATATTCAATGCCGTGGGCGAGCGGTGACTGCGAGCAGGACTTTTTGCTCGCAGTCACCGCTCACCCTGTCAGTATTCAACTGACCCCCCTCATACGCAAATTCCCCCTCGCTCCGTTTTTTGAGCGAGGGAGAATTGGCGTATGTGCATCCAAAAGCTGCGAGAATCGAGGCTAATTACAGCGAGTTTGCTGCACTAGCCGCGGCTCTCGCAGTTTAGGGGAATCCTCGCCGTTCTGTGACTGCGAGGATTCCCCCGGAACGTTGCATAGTGCGAGCGGCCGGCGCGGGGGTTAAACTGCGAGGATCACTGGTTTTCTGCGATCCTCGCAGTTTAACCCCCTCGCACCGGCATTGAATACATGCCATTGAAGTTTAGTTAAGTAATTGAAGTTTAGTCACCCGAAAAAAGTCACCCGAAAAAGAACAGTGAGCAGGGCTGGCATTTTTAACAGATATTTTGAGGATCTCTCACAGCATCGTTGTTAATTAAGGGGTTAAATAACTACCTGGGCACAATAGCAATGCAAAATTCTAATGCCACCACAATGAAAAATATAACAAGTACAGTATATAAAACATACTGTATACTGCAGGGACTATGTAATGCTATATACCACTCAACACGTAGTGAACAGTAAAGTTAGATCAGTGGTTCCCAAGCTTTCTTGAATCAGGGACCCTAGAGAATCAGCATTTTTCTTACGGCACCCCTAAACCTTATGCGACATCTCAGAGGGAGAAGTTACATAAAATTTCCCTTGAACCCCCCAGCAGCTTCCTGGGCGGCAGGATCTCATCCGATACATTGTGGAGGTCATTCTGGTTGACACGCAAATGTCCATGCACACATGCAAATGGATGTTTGGCATAAGCATACATTCTCATCTTGAGTGCGGGGTGGAAATCATTTGATGGTTGCTGACCATTCAGAATGACCCCCTGTATGTGGTCCTTTTGCATTCAATATATCCTATGAGATCCCAGCAAGACCTGCGGGATCCGATAAATCTATAATACAGGCTCCGTGCGATGCTCATTGGATCGGAATCAGAGCTTAAACACATGCGATTTGACACATTTCAATCGCAAACCTGTCATCTCCAGGGTGAGTTATGGGGTATTGGGCAGGGTTGTGCTGCAAACTCTCCACATATATTAAGATTGACAAACCCTTAGCATTGTTTTTGCCCATCACCTTGACCATAAATAATTTGATTTGGTCCTGGACCAACAACCTGAGCCTCAGCAAGAGCCTCAAAACATCCCAGGGTACCACGGCGCACGGTTAGGGAACCACTGAGATAGAGGCTAAATTGAGACAACACTAACTCAACTCTCACGTCTACCATGCTTGGTTATTAGAACTTGCATCATAAAATAACTTGCAGTGTCAGTACAACAAAATCTATACAGTGTATCCACCCGAAGGGGTTAAATTAGACATTACCTTTAGCATGCTTTATTAATCGCTGAGTTAATTATTATTCCTTTTTAATATTTTTTCTTTTCTTTTGTAGTATTAATTCATTGATATTTAACTCATATTATTGTGTATATTTTTTTTGTTCTGGTATATTGCTTCAATGTGTACATTACCTGATTGAGACTATTGTACTATTGCATTGGTATTTGTATTTGCGACGTCAGGGCCCGGCATCCATAACTGGAAATGCCCCGATGGCGAGGATGCTTTGTACACAGGGTGACGGGATATAAGGTGAGAGCATCATTATTTTTTAACTTCCTGATGAAAATCTCTGTGATTGAAACGTTGAAACAGTCGTGGTTTCTGTGGTGTTTTCTTTTGTGCTATGAGTCCCACTGGTTTGTGAATATATATATCTATATATAGTATATATTTGTAGAAGCAGGCACTCACCATTGGCAGCATAATAGAGTTGAAACAGGTTTTTATTCAGTCATAGCTGTAGTCGACATTTCGGTCCTCAACAGGGACCTTTGTCAAGACACTAGACATCAAAAGGACTGGGGGCACCAGGCAGTGTGGACAAATATATACTATTTATGGGACTTTGATGCCTTTAAAAGTGGAGCACCACTGAGTTGACTTGCGAGTTATAGTGTGTGTGGTATATATATATATATATATATATATATATATATATATATATATAGCACAAGGTTTGTCCGGCACTCTCATCAAAGCACTTTATGCACTTTTTACAGAGCACAAGTCCTGAAGACAAAGCCGTTCCGGCTTAGAAACGTCATGTCGACAAATGCTTGTAATCTTCTGCTTCTAAGATAAAAACAGGATTCATTCCTTAAAGCTGATTGAGTGCCGCCTGTTCTTTTGGGGTCCCCACCAGGATCCTTACATGGACATTGATTGCTGCTATATATATATATATATATATATATATATATATATATATATATATATATATATATATATATATATATATGAAAAGTGATTGAGAAAATGAGCTACAGTTTCAAATATATTTATGTAATAAAAAAGCTCACATATATATCAGTATAAAATGAACAGCTTGCCAGGAACGGTGATCGGCATTCACACAGAGCCCTCCATCAGCCGTCTCAAGCTGCGCAGCATTGCACGCTGCGGTAGGGAGAAGTGGATACCGGACACCAGGATTCACATCACTGCTTAGCCACGCCCAACACGTTTCGTCAACGAGTTTGGACTTCGTCAGGGGGTGTGTATATATATATATATATATACACACACACACACACACACACACACTGGTATATATATATATATATATATTTATATATATATACATAAAATGTATTTATTTATTAATAGTTATTTGTATAGCGCACACATATTCTGCAGCGCATTTACAGAGAATATTCGAACATTCGCATCAGACCCTGCCCCAGTACAGCTTACAATCTATATTCCCTACCACATGTATACACACATACACACACATTCACTTGGGTTAATTTTTTGGATTGTGGGAGGAAACCAGAGTACCTGGAGGAAATCCACGCAAGCATGGGGAGAAAATACAAACTCCACACAGTTACGACTATGGTAAAAAAAAAAACATGTCTCCAAGATATAAATGCAGCATGAACAAAGGCAGCAGTAACCTGCAGTACTTATTTTTACACACAAAATGTTTGTCATATGCCCCAAAATGTTAGTATTTGAATACACACCTCCTTCTATTTAACATTGCCTCTGGAGTGACGGTCTTTTGTTTGCACACACAAAAACGTATATATATATATATATATATATATATATATATTTATTTATTACACACTCACATTGACCTCTGAAATGAAGACAAGTGAGCTGAGAGTAGTCTAACAATGTCATCAGTGACAGTTCCAACCTCCCCCTTTGCTTGCATGTTCCAGCAGGAGACTACAGACAGGCGCTTCAGGCTAAATAGATGGCCAAAGGGTAAGGGGAGGGGTGATATATGTATACTATAAATTATTTATTACCGGTTATTTATATAGCGCACACATATTCTGAGCGGGTTCCAGAGAATATTTTGGACATTCGCATCATTTTATTAACAGGTAACAATTTTTTAAAATAAATCAGCAAACTGTATATAAAACTGTACAATGTGTTTGAAACAGTGAAATCACGTTATGGCTTCTTTTCACCATTAGATGCCGAAAATATCGATCAGCAGGATGTAAAGACACTTTGGCCAGTGGGGGAGACAGGCAGGGAAGCATTTTGAGAGGAGTTGCTACAATGCAGCGTTTTCAAGAGAAGTGGGGTTTTTTTTTTCTCGGTTTGTCCCGAATGTCGACATGGTCGACATGGACACTGTCAAATTGTACAGCTGCACTTGCCATGCAATGGACATACTATTCTATTCTCCCTCTACGCCCTAGTGAATGGTAGGGCATGAAATATAACCTGCAAAAAAAATGTGGAAAACCCCGTGTCAACCTTTTGACTGTCGACCTAGCCATTGTCGACCTAATGCTTGTGTCGACCTTCCAAACCTGTCAACCTAGTTCATGTGTCGACCTAAGCCATGTCGACCTTCAGTGGTCGAACTAATGCATGTCAAACTAATATGTGACAGCATAATGACCATAAACCCTCAGCTCATAGATATTACTGTGATTTTACAGAATATCCCATAATATTATATGAGTTAAAAAGGAAGAAACTCATTCCAAAGTTATCCGTGCCTTAACGTTATTGTTTTGTGCACAACAATCATTTATTTCAGGTAAATTAAATACATTTTTCAACTGTTTGTAACAAAGGGAAGGAGCACCAGAGGTGGAACTACCACTGGTGCAGTAGGTGCAGTGCACGGGGGCCCCTGAGGACTAAGGGGCCCACTCCTGCCCCTTTTAACCTCTTACTTTCACCCTCTGCCCACGACCCACAAGTCCTGCCACTGAGGAGCACTTCCTTTCTAAATGGTATAACGCCGCCCATACGTGGTGCGATGCTCACTGTGCGTTTTGAACTACATTGCATCGCACCTAATTAAAAACGTATGCGATGTGCTAAAGCAATGTGCGTTTTGAACTAGGTGTGATGCAATCCAGTTCAAAAAGTATGTGCAGCACACACTTTTTGTACAGTGTGATGAACGGGAGAGCGCATTGCCTCGCGAGTTACAAAACGTACGCTGTATGGGTGGCTTAAGACACTGTGAAGACACCTTCAAGTACTTGGCCTGGAGTCAATGGTACAGAAATCTTATCAAGTTAAACTGTTTTATTTTAAGGTAGTACACAAATTTTGGGATGAGAAAAGTATCTGGCTAAGTATCTTGGTCTTCAAAGATGGTTTAAACAAATATATATATATATTTATTTATTTACACATACAAACATACACACACACACACACACACACACACATACATACATACATATCAGTAGTGTAGTGATTTTTGTCCCTTGTAGGGAGTGTCATTGTGTATACATAGTGGACTCTTGAATTTTCTTTTGCTGGAGGGCGAATGACTGAATTTTGCCCCCCAGGCTGCAGATTTGAAAAGAAATGAGATGAGGTATGTGCAGCAGGGAGGAGCGCTGAGGGCTGAAAGAATCCATGGAATGCACAATAGGAAACTGAGCTTAGAAACACACCTATACACATACTATATGCTCCACATCTCTACTGATACAGGTAACATAGCAAGGAGAACTCTGTAACTTTGTAATAGGCACATGGGATATACATACTGAGTATCCTTAAGCAGATTATTCTGAAAACCAGTTTCCAAAATGTATTTTTGTTGTTGTTGTTGCTAAAAGCACTACTGGGGACATCTGTAATTGGAACTACTGGCACTACCTGGGACATGATATGTAACTGGCCAGAGACATAACTATGGCCCTTATTCTGGTTGGTGCGGTAATATCCGCGTGCGTTCGTGCTGCCGATGTTTTGTGTCTGCGCATGTGCAGAGGCGTGTCTGCGCATGTGCGAGCCGGACGCACGGCCACATTCCGCATGAAATGTGTACACTACAAACAGGGGGTGGAGAGGGGTGTGAAGGGCTGTTTGGGCTCATTACCATATGTTTACACCCCGCGTTTCATGGGCGTTCCCATGAAAATGCTGGGCGTACGTATGGTAATGCGGCCGTGACGCACGTGTAGGGGGCGGACATATGACATTGCCGGATGTCAGCTGCCCGCCCAGATTCCTGCTTTTGCACAGAGAAATGCCCGTGTGGTCTGAGGTTGCGGGAGCTGGCGGACCACTCGGCCCTGCATTCGATGTTCTGCGACCATCGAATGATGGGGGAGGTTCCCTAAGATGGAGGAGGTGTATTCGTGAGAAATACACGTGCGGTCCGTTCGGACAGCTTCTTACCGCGTACGGACGGAGTTGGCGATCCGTATGGAAGGCGGGGTTTAGGACGCACGGTGCTGGCCGCATATTCGGATCCGGCCGCACCGATCAGAATAAGGGCCTATGTGAGGCAATGGAGTCATCTGTTGCCGGTCTCCTTCTCCCAAGGGGGCACCTCTCCTCCCCTGCAAGTTTGAATCAGTTAATTGAAAGCCATCAATATTGCTTCTGTGGCTGACTCTCGCTCCTAACATTATTTTTCAAGTGTCACACCCTGTATTAGAACCCATTACCTGATTTACTGGAGACAGACACCTTACTGATTGAGCTATTTGGGGGCACCAATACTTATCTTGCCTCCGGGCAACTGGGGCAAAGTTACGCCACTGTTACTGGCACTAAATATGAAAATTATTGCTTGGCATTCAAATTCAGTACCTGAGATAGCACTTTTTTCATGTTTTTAAACCTTGTTTTATGCACAAATAAAATATAATTGTATTTCATGTGTTTGATGTTTACACAACATAAATGCAAGCTACTGTACCTCAAGATACATCATTGAATTATAAAAATATTATGAAATATGGAATAATCTGTTATCCAAAATGCTTCTGGTGCCAAGCATTTTAGATAAGGAATACTTTAACTATACTACTATTTAGAGCATATAACATCACAAAGCAAAATAATGGGTCTACTCAGCACAATGTTATACAGGTTGAGTATCCCTTATTCAAAATGCTCGGGACCAGGAGAATTTTGGATAACGGATTATTCCGTATTTCGGAATATTTTAATATTTCAATGATGTATTTTGAAGTATCTTGCATTTATGCTGTATAAACACATAATATACACACAAATATATTTTATTACCACATAAAATACACACAAATATATTTTAATTGTTCAAAAAACAAGGTTTCAAAACGTGAAACAAAATGTGTGTACTATCTCAGCACTGAATTTGAATGCCAAGCAATCATTTTCTTGCACATATATAGTGCCAGTTACATATCATGTCCCCAGTGATGCTGTTACAAATGTCCCCAGTGAGTTTTTAGCCCAAAAAAATTTTTTTTTCACTTTCTGGAATGTCCGTATTTCGGAATAATTCGGATAACGGATATTCGGATACGGGATACTCAACCTTTACTGCTTTCACATTGCAGAAATGGGTAATGACACAGTATTCTTAAATGGGACTTTAAAACGGGTCTGAGCCTTGAGACCTTTCACATTGCAGGTGAAAACCGTTTTAAAAATCATTTAATACCATTCAAACATTTAACCCGTTTAACCCCCAAGGGACACGTTTCAAGCCATTGAAATAGAGCTGTTCAAACTGCCAAAAAAACGGCTTTAAAACGTGTAGGACTCTGCTTTTTAACCGTGTTGAAATACCGGTTAACTTTAACCGGTAAATCAACTCTGGCACTTTCACATTGCAGCCTTAAACGTTTTAAAATGGAAAAAAAACGGCAATATACCGTTTTAAAAGTGTGATGTGAAAGGGGTATAAGTTATATGTTTAATCCTTTGAGTGGCAACATCTCCATGAGACATGTGCAAAATATCTGCTAAAAATACCAGCATCGCTCACATTTGTTATTTAAATTAAAATAAAAAATGTTGTGTAAAAAAAGTTTATATTTCATATATAGGGTAAGCGTTACAGGTCATTATGATGAATAAAAATGTTTGCTTGCCAATTTTCACACCTATTTTTGACAAATTCACTTTCACACAAAGGGTTAAGCATTCATTTCTACTCATTAATTCCCGTATACACAATGCTTTACAGATACCTTTGAAATACAATACCAGCACAATATATGCCTAGTTATGCCTGCAGCCTTATTTATACTGGCAAAAAAATACCCCTTTTGCACGAGAACCCGAGTCAGCGTCAGTGTAAAAGGGGTACTGAAAAAACAAAACACGGTTCCATTTCCCCGCAAATCCTACAAAGGTCCTGACCAGGGTGGAACACAGGGATAACCCAGGTGGTGGGGCAGTGTAAACGGGTATGCCGGGTCATCCGACCCCGGGCCCATTCAAACCAATGAGGAAGCCGAACCTCCTGACCACAGCGTCCTGCGATCAGTAGGGAGGTTGGGCGGGGGGCGCACACAGCCAGGGAGGAGTGTAAACTGTGTAAAATCCCGGATCCGACCCAGATTGGACCCGTGTTCCAAATACCAGGTTGGATCCAGGATTTTGGTGTAAAAGCAGTATAATTTGCAGGGACACTATCCAGTGCACATAAGCAGGTCACAATACAGTCTAGACTAGAGCGTGACTGTGGAGGGAGCACTATAACACCTATAAAAATATATAAAAATATAAAAATATAATATAATAAAAAGGTGGACAGTCAATAGATTGCCCACTATTAGTCGACATGACAGGTCAACACATGAAAAAAAACCATCATGCCTTAGATTGACATGGTTAAAAGGTTGACACTTGCAGTAAGTCTACATGAAAAGATCAACATGAGTTTTTCAAAATGTTTTTCCAAAGCAGGTGGTTTTTCATACTTTACTCTTCAAGTGGAAATAGAGCTAGATTATAATAGTGTGCCCCGAAGCGAGGTAACGCAGTACACTTATACTGTGTCCATGTTAATGTAAGTCGACAGACAACAAAAATAGAGAAAATTCATGTCAACCTTTTTATGTCGGCCTTTTCTACGTCATCAGTTTATCACACTTTCGGTCTATGGCCTGTCAACCATTAGTGATTGACCTTCTTACTGTCTTACTATGACCCATGCCCTTATAATACTTGGCAGGATAATCTATGTTATAGGGGGCTTCAGTGCTGCTCAGGCTGTGGCAGTGCAGTTTTCTTTGTTTTGTTTTTTGTTAGGAAAGGGAGGTTTGGTGCCAACCCAAACTATAGTAGCACTAGGCATACTGATGAGGGACATGATTCCTTCCTACATTTTGACTGTCTGTAACTATGCAGTTTGTTTTAGCAATTTCCAAATGCTAAGGTACTGCGGAATTTGCTGCACTATATAAGAAACTGTTAATAAATAGAGTGCCCTAAATTAGCCCGACCATGCATCATTTTGAACAGGGTACAAACATTTTTCCAGCGTACACATTTAGGGGCGCCAGGCTGTTTTTAGGTTGCTTTAAGCCTTCATCCTACAACATTCCTCTTTCATCATCATTCACTATTAAGCCCCACTCAACCACCTTACCCATCACTAACCAAAGCCACCACCCTGCGTAAAATGTTGGCTGCACGCGGAGTGTACCCATGCCGATCCTCTGAGCAAGTTCTACATTTTTATGCTGCAGAATGCAGAGATGTGCTCACAAGCTTCTAGGCATAAATCAGATCCCATATTATATGGATAGCAGAGAGCTTATTGTACAGCTCTTGTCTATGCCACTCAGTTTATTTTATTGTTTTAAAAAAAAGTTACCTTCACAATATTTCCAAATGTTTTCCCAGTTGTGTGATATCAGTGGATAGTGAATGCATCACTGCCACAATGCACATGCACATTTTGTGTAATTGAGCTAGTAGTGAGGATTATTTTGCAAGTGATTGACAGGAAGTGGCCATTTTGTGGGGGCTAATATGGAGTGGCAGCAAAAACGAGAGCGTCAGGACTGTTTACGCTGACTGCTAACATGTACACAGAAAACACATCTCCGATACCTCAGTTCCGGTGGCCATTCTGAGTGACTCAGGATGTCCATGTTTCCCAGACACCATAGGGTCGTAGGGTTCGACATGCAAAATGATCAACAGGCAAAAGGTAGACAGTGCTTAAGGTCAAAAGGGTGAAAGGGTCAACGTGACAATAATCTGTAAACATATGGTTGATGTAAGCTTCTTGGGGTCTATTTTCACGTTTTCCCAGCTTTTGCTTGATTTACAGTGGGATGTGGAGGTGGACTATAACCGAGAATAGAACTGCGCAACAGTAAAGTGGTGAGCGAAGCAAGCCCACTAAAAATACTATAGTTATAGATACACTTTCAGCATTTTACAGTTTTCATTCCATTAAAAACACATTAAATCTGAAGTCCTATAAGTGTTTCTTATGGTTTCAAACTAGGATTATTGTTATTTTTAAATACTGGCTGCTTTATTTTTACACTGCAATATAGATTTCAGTTTAAGTACAAACCTCACCCCAATCTAACCGTCTCTGCACATGTTACATCTTCCCCCCTGCAGTGCTTATGGTTTTGCCCATTAGAGAGAAAATATGCATTTGCGAGTGAACCAGAATCAGGCCCTATGTTCTTTTCAAAGCTCTTGCCACTAGGAATAATATATCATGAAAATCTCCAATCATCCAAATATAAGGAAGAACAATGGTGGCTGCAGAGGATGGGGATCTGCTAATAAGATATAGAGAGGGTAGAGCAGCTGGAGTAAAATACAATTATTGCTCTGAGAAAATCTAATAACATATAATTACAAAACTAGTCTCAGTAAGTTGAAGTATGAGAAAAAAACTGATCTCCTCATTGAATAAATCTGTCCAGCATGTTATGTCACCTCACCCAGCCAAATATTGACACAAGTTTGCCACTTTGTCCTTCCAGCTTGCCTCCAAAAGCAGGTACCTACATAACAGCTGAGAAACGAATGCCTCTTATGCCTTATATACAGTAGATCACACTAGATCAGTGGTAGGGATCAAGAAACACTCAACCAATTTGAAGCAGTTGCCAATCGTCGTCATTATCTGTGCAAGTTTTGTACCAGGGGTACAACATCTGTAATGGTTCCCATACACTAGGGAGAATTCATGGCGATTTGGTCACTTTTCATCCGATTGGGGCAATAAAGCAGATGAAAAGTGTCCAAATTGCATGTTTTTGACATTAGGTCTGATGCGAAGCACCGTCCTGTATATTTATAGCATCCCAAGCTTCCCAGAAGGCTTAGCTGGGAATACATATGATACAGTGTATCAGTGTATTGTAAGGAGTCCCTGCCGTCCGGGAGGTTCTTGGCGATTCAAGCGGGCTACTTAAGCTATATGCCTACTGACAGGTGCAAATAGGTGTTTTTGTGCTCTGTGTGAGCCATATTTGCATAAACAGGCCCTTACCATAGTGTCCAATAATCACACACCAATAATAAAACACCTCCTCCCTTCCCTGTTCCTCCTCTCTGCATAGATAAAGTTTAGTGTAAATGCACAGAATGAAAGCACATCATTTAGACAAAATATTTTATGTTCAGCTGTACTGTACATCAGCCCCAAACTGCTCTGCACTGAGTGACAGTCCTTCCTGAAAGATGTTATACAAGATGTCTGGCTTGGTTTGAGAAACCTGATAGCTTTAAGCAGAACTGTAGCCTGTCAGCATGCACTCACTGGCTTTTGGCCAATGCCCGCCCAAATAAATCCTACATTACTGTACATTCATTTTGATATATTCTAGGCCACTGGCTAGGAGAATGCTTTTAGTAATTATAATAAACAAATCACCTTTTCATCAATGTTGTCAAGAGCCTGTTATACATATACTATACTAGGTGATTCATCGCGCCCTACGGGCGCTCTTCACACCGGCGTAAGGGGCTACGCCCCTTAATTTGTGAACATTTGTATTGTGAGAAATATGGTTAGAATTGTATGAAAGATGCCCTGTATTGCAGCTTCTGGCAGTGGGTGAGGGTCCAGCGTGGCAGCACAGGAGTACCGGACGGTGGCCCTGAGTCAGTGTCTCCTCCTACTGGGTGGGAGTTAGGGTGCATGAGAGCAGGAGGCTGGGATATGAGGCATGATAGGGGTATGTGGGCAACACAGCGTCAGCGATTACCCAGTGGTGGAAGTTACGGTTCAGGAGAGCAGGAAGCTGGGTAGTGATAGGGGTGTGTGGGCATACGGGGGACTAAAGAGGGTGGTGGACACTGTGCAGCTTCTGCCAGTGGGTGAGGGTCCAGCATGGCAGCACAGAAATACATGAGTCAGTGTCTCCTCCGACTGGGTGGGAGTTAGGGTGCATGAGAGCAGGAGGCTGGGCGGTAAAGCATGATAGGGGAATGTGGGCAACACAGGGTGAGCGGGTCTCCACTGGCGGAAGTTACGGGGCAGGAGAACAGGAGGCAGGGCAGTGTCCTCCCACATTGATGGCAAAAGTATTCAACATCGGCCATAAACCATCGATTATTTGAAAATCATTGATGGTCGATGGGCATCCCTAGAACTGGAGGAGGGTGGGGGACAGTATGCAGCTCCCGGCAGTGGGTGAGCGTCTCCTCCCACTGGGAGGGAGTGAGCGTGCATGAGAGCAGGAGGCTGTATAATAGTGGTATGTGGGCAAGACATTGATAAAAGTTGTGGCGCTGGTGCAGAGGGCAGTGGGGAAACCTGCAGTGTGGCAGCCAGGGCCGGATTTCCCACCTAGGGGCGGTACCTGCTTGTGGTGGTACAGGATCCCCCATTGTCACGGGGGTACGTGAAATGCGGGAGCGGGGGCCGCGGTGGTCCGCTGGGGGGTGGAATTGCCGGAAGGGGGTCTGGGGGGTCTGCAAATTGCGGGAGGGGGGGTGGTGTGTGGGGATCCGCGGTTAGCGGGAGGGGGCGGGGGTCCGCAAATCGTGGGCGGGGGCGCGGGGGGGCTTGAATCGTGGGAAGGGGGGTCCGCAAATTGCGGGAGGGGGGTTGTCAGGGTTAGTGAATTGCGGGAGGGGGGTTTGCGGAGGTCCGTGAATTGCGGGAGGGGCACGTGGGGTGCCGTGAGTCAAGGGAGGGTGGTGCGGGGGTCCGTGAATCACGGGAGGGGTCATGAATCGCAGGAGGCGGGGGTCGTGGGGGGGGCTGCGAATCGCAGGAGGGGGGGTGTGGGGGGTTGCCGTGAATTGCATGAGGGGGGCGTGAATCAAGGGAGGGTGGGCGCAGGGGGGTGGTGCGGGGGTCCGTGAATCGCGGGAGGGGGCATGAATCGCGGGAGGGGGGGTCGTGGGGGGTTCCGAATCGCAGGAAGGGGGGTATGGGGGGTGCCGTGAATTGCGTGAGGGGGGCATGAATCGCGGGAGGGGGGGTCCCCGAATGTGTGAATTACGGGGCGGTCGCAAATCGCGAGAGGTGCCGAGGGGGCCCGCAAATCGCGGGAGGGGGGCGCTACGGGGGGTTTCGTGAATCGCAGGAGGGGGGGTCGTGGGGGGTTGCGAATCGCAGGAAGGGGGGTGTGGGGGGTGCCGTGAATTGCGTGAGGGGGGCATGAATCGCGGGAGGTGGGGTCCCCGAATGTGTGAATTAGGGGGCGGTCGCAAATCGCGAGAAGTGCCGAGGGGGCCCGCAAATCGCGGGAGGGGGGCGCTACGGGGGGTTCCGTGAATCGCGGGAGGGGGCGGCGCGAATTGCGGGAGGGGGGTCGCAAATCACAGTAGGGGGGGTGCCGTGAATCGCGGGAGGGGGGGTCGCGGGGGGCCCTTTTAATGCCGGGAGGGGGGGTCGCAGGGGTCCCGCGAATCACGGGAGGGGAGGATGCAGGGGTCCTGCGAATCGCGGGAGGGGGCTCGCGGGAGGGGTCGCTGGTGTCCCGCGATTTGCGGGAGGGTCGCGGGGGTCCCGCGTTTCGCGGGTGGGGGTGGTTGCGGAGGTCCAGCGAATCGCGGGAGGGGGTGGTCGGGTCTGGGACGGATATTAGACAGCACTTACATCGACAGCCATTACATCGACACCATTAGTTCGACAGCTCAATAGGTCGACATGGTTTTAGGTCGACATACCATTAGGTCGACATGTCATTATGTCGACAGTCAAAAGGTCGACATGGGTTTTTTCACTGTTTTTTTGGCCGAAATGTCGACACAGTCGACATGGACACAGTTTGAAGTGTACTCGCTATGCTTCGGGCACGGTGCCTCGCTGCGCTCGGCACACTATTTTATTCTCCCACCACACCCTAGTGGATAGTAGGGCATGAAATACCGCCTGTCGGCTCAATAAACAGTGAAAAAACCCATGTCGACCTTTTGACTGTCGACATAGACACTGTCGACCTAATGGCAGTGTCGACCTAAAAACATGTCGACCTAATGAGCTGTCGACCTAATGAGCTGTCGACATAATAACATGTCGACCTAATGGTATGTCGACCTAAAACCATGTCGACCTATTGAGGTGTCGAACTAATGGTGTCGATGTAATGGCTGTCGATGTAAGTGCTGTCTAACAATAGTCCGGATACCGTGGTGGTCGCGGGGGTCCCGCGAATCGCGGGAGGGGGGTCGCGGGGGTCCCGCGAATCGCGGGAGGGGGGGTTCGCGGGGGTCCCGCGAATCACGGGAGGGGGGGTCGCGGGGGTCCCGCGACTCGCGGGAGGGTGGAAAGCGGGGGTCCTGCGAATCACGGGAGGGGGGGTGCGGGGTCCTGCGAATGGCGGGAGGGGGGGTCACGGGGGTCCCGGTCCCGCGAATCGCGGGAGGGGGGGTCGCGGGGGTCCCGCGAATCGCGGGAGGGGGGGTCGCGGGGGTCCCGCGAATCGCGGGAGGGGGGGCGCGGGAGTCCCGCGATTCGCGGGAGGGGGGGGTCGCGGGGGTCCCGCGATTCGCGGGAGGGGGGGTCACGGGGGGTCCCCGCGAATCGCGGGAGGGGGGGTCGCGGGGGGGTCAGAGGGTAGGGATGTGCAGGAGTAATGGTGGATGGTGGCTGTGGAGTAATGGTGGATGGTGGGCGTGTACTGTAGCCCTGGCTGGGCGGGGGGAGGTGATGTCAAGGGGGTAGAACGTCAGACACATGAAAGTGAAACTGTTTTACACAGGAACGTTCTCCACAGGGGTTGAGTGACAGATCTGGCTAAATATATAAGAGATACAGAGTCCACAAAAGAAGCTATCACTACTGAAGAATAGTCCCAAAATATTTTACAATCTGTAAATATACAGATTTTCTGTATAGAGCAAGAACTATTCAGATGTAGCCCTAACAGTTAACTCTTTGCCACTTACTACCAATGGTGGTCCAATGGGGTGCCGGACTGGATTCCGACAGTCAGTTACCCGACGTCGGGATCCCGACTGTTAAAAGACCGACAGACGGGTTCCCGATGGCCACCGGCTATTCTCCCTCATGGGGTCCACGATCACCATAGAGGGAGAATAGAATAGGTGGCGAGCATAGCGAGCCACAGTGCCCGCAGCACGGCAAGCCCGCAAGGGGCTTTGTTGCGCTCGCCATGCTGTCTGAGTCCGGCCAGTCGGGATCCCGACATAAGGCTAATGACTGTCGGGATACCGACTGTCGGAACCCTATACCACACCCGGTCCAATGTTGGCACTATCATTTGCATAAAGATGGTTATATATCCAGTGTATGGCGGATCAAGATAGGCGAATAAGGAATGATTTTCAAGTCTATACCCAGAATTGCTAGATAATGTTTAAACCTTCATTTTGTGGAATGATGTTGCTTCTCATACAATATGTACAGTATGTCAATGTAACAACTTTCTTCACTGCACTGTCATTCTGGTATACTGGGTATGGGTAATAGGGCCGACACAACTAAGGTTGACATGCATTGGGTCGACCACTGAATGTCGACATGGGCTTAGGTCTACACCTCAGAAGGTCAACATTGGCTTAGGTCGACAAAAGCAGTAGGTTGACACAAGCATTAGGTCGACTGTGAAAATGTCGACATGGATTTTCACCTTTTTTTTGTCCCAAATGTCGACAGTCAATATGAACACCGTATCTGTTCACTGCTGCGCTCATTATGCTTCAGGCACTGTGCCGAGCATAGCGTATTCTCCTGACACGCCCTAGTGGATGGTAGGGAATGAAATACCGCCTGTCGGCACATGTCGGCTGAAAAAGAAGTTAAAAACCCTTTTGACTGTTGACCTTGCCCATTATGACCTAATGACCCTGTCAACCTAAGCCCATGTTGACCTTCCGGGGTGTCACCCTAAGCACATGTCGACCTTTGGTGGATGACCCAATGCATGTCAACCTTAGGTGTGTCGACCTAACGGACATATACCATACTTGGTGTATTACTACAATGGTGTGATCCCAGTGCCCAGTGTGATCTATTTGTACAGCAAGGCAATTGATTTGGTTTGTCAATGTATACACTTCAACATTGCACTGCTGTGTCAGTGTGTGTGCTGTGATAGTGTCCTGAGGTATTTGCACACCCCGCCTTTCAGGTATTATAAACTTTCTTATCTGCAGGTGTGCTCTGAACCAAGAGGAAGAAAGTGAGGTTACAGTTGTTCATAAATGTCTACATTATAAACTCACATTGACCCTGGTACATCTATAAAGGAGCAAAAAAAAAATGAATTTCAAATTACTGAATTGTCCGTCTCAAACTATGAATGGTTACTGCAGTAATTCCAATGTCTCTAGATATAATCTTTGCATTACACTCTCCAATGACACAAGCATGGTGAGGATTACACAATAACCCGCTGGGCATCTGTATTTGCTACAGTACACATCCTATTATTATTCTATAACCACAGCATATGGCTCCTTGTCACTATGAATGAATGTCCTCTCCCAAATTTACTCATACTCACAGATAGCGCTTCTGCCCCTCACTTTGCTGGTGCATGGTCACTGAGAAGCCGAACATCCCCCCCGGGACCCCGGCTTGCTTTATCACCGGGAGATCGGTGTCCACGTTAAACCCTAAACAGGACAGGCAGAGTCCTAGGACGAGAATGACTGAAGCCGGACCCACGCTCATCCTGTGTGCGGGCTTCCTCTGGTTCTGTCCCTGGTGCTGATCAGGAGATGGGGGATACACTTCGCTGTGTCCAAGTACTGAACCTTTACTCCTAGTCGCACTCCCGTCCGCAGTGTCTTATTGGTGTTCTAGATCTGATCCTGGTCCCTGTGGTGCCCAATAGATCCGTTCTGGTCCTAGTTGTGTTCTAGTTTGCATACACCTGAACCCAGTGCAATCTCAGTGCTGGCATGTGGGGGTGAGTGGGAGCTCTCTCTCCTCGGTGCTGATCTCTTCCTAGTATGGATCCGTGTCAATCACTCCCTGGCGGCGCAGTGTGAGACCTGTGTGATTGCCCCACTCCTCCCTCTCAGACCCTCCTCCAGCATTGCACTGCCTGCCTGTCCCACCCCCAGCACCGTCTGCCCCTCTCCCTCATTTCCTGCGGGCTCCTCTCCTCTGCTCGAATTCACCTTCCCCCCCTGTCCTGTCCCTTCCCCACCCCTCTCTCCTGTCTTCCGGTGAACTTCTCCCTTACACCCGGTACAGATCCCAGGCAAGTCCTCTTAAAGGAGCCGTCCCGCTGCACCTGCCTCTGCCTGGTCAGACGTCTCACACTCGGCACACATACTGTATGCAGCTACACACCCCCACACACTGCAAACAGCACTGTGCCTTCACACTACACGCACACATATGCAGCACTGTACCATTACACTCAGCAGAGATGTCTACAGCTGCTGCAACACACCCACTCTGCACCCGCATATACGGCACTGTGCCATCACACTACACACACATATACAGCTGCACACACCCCACACTGCACCCACATATACAGCACTGTACCCTCACACTCTGCACCCGCATATACAGCACTGTATCCTCACAGGACACACATATAGAGCACTGTACCATCACACTACAGCTGCATACAATATATATATAGGACTGTATCATCCAGGGCCGGTGCTAGGGTGTCTGGCACCCTCCTGCAAACCATAAATTTTGCGCCCTTTCACATTGCCATTGCAACAAGCTGCAGCCCGATTGTGGGAGCGAATGCAACATGCGATCTTATGGAGGATCTCGGGTGCATGTACCACTGAAATGGTGCATACACCATCTCAGTGCTGTGTCCGTAAAATGTTGCAGGAAGTAAAGGTGCCCATACACACTGCGAGAATCGCATACATTATGGGATAGATCACATCGTACGGAATACATGCAATGTGTGTGCAATGCGATCCAAAAGCAGCACAAAAAGTATGCTATTGCAAAAAGTGTCTAAATTAATATAAAAAAAATCTACAATTATTAAAAAATGTGTTATAAACATGTTCAAGAAAAGACTCACTGTTCTTTTGCTGTTTAACTCTTGTGCAGTCCCTCCTCTTCTATCTGCGTAGGCAGGACGCTGAGGACACTATTACACCCCTCTCATGACTGAGAGGGAAAGGAGGGGAGAGAAGGAGGAGATAAGGGCGGAGTGTTGAGGACTGCCAGTGGCACTGGCACATCACACTGAGAAGAGAGAAGGAAGGGGAGGCGGCACTGCTGCCTGTTCGTCATTTGATTGACAGCTGATAGGTGCAGGGAGCAATGGGTAGGGGGCGGATCCGGACATGACATGTTATCCAGGCATTGACAAACAGCGCTACATGCCTCAGCGCAAGTGTCCGTGAGGAAGAAGGGTCAGGTTGCAGGAGGAGGACAGTGTGTGTGCGGTGCAGGGAGCTGCTCAGCCTCTCCATACTGCCGCCCTCTGTCAGACAGGCACTGCGGGCGGCATGCAGGCTGTGTGCACTCGCGGTGCAGGGAGCAGCTCTTTATGCTGCTGCCCCCCACCCTCGGTGTCAGGCAGGCGATGCGGGCAGCGTGCAGTAGGCAGTGACAGTGAGGGCTGAGGCAGCTTTAGCAGAGCAGGGAGGGAGACGGCGCCTTTTCAGCATGGCGCCTCCCTGCTTTGCAGGAGCTGCTGAGTGGGTAGCGCCGGCCCTGGTATCATCACACTCAGCACATATATACAGCTGCTGCCGCTGCAACACACACACACTCACTGCAGCCACATATACAGCACTGTTCTATCAAACTACACACACTAATGCACCTGCACACCCCCGCACAGCACCAACATATGCAGCACTGTACCATCACACTAAACACAGATATACAGCTGCAACAGACATACACTGCACCCACATATACAGAACTGTGCCCTCACACTACACACACATGTGCAGCACTGCACCCTCATATTACAGCCGCATACATGTATCATAACACTCAGCATACATATGCAGATGCACCCCCCCCACACACAGCACTGTACCCTAACACTACACACACATATGTAGTACAGTACATCACACTCACCAAACATATACATCATTTTACCATCCTACTCAGTACACATATGCAGCTGTACCTCCCCACACTAAACCCAAATATACAGAACTATGACATTACACTACACAAACACATATGCAGCTGCACACCCCCGCACTGCACACACATATGTAGTACAGTACATCACACTCAACAAACATATACATCATTTTACCATTCTTCTCAGTACACATATGCAGCTGTACCTCCCCACACTAAACCGAAATACACAGAACTATGACATTACACTACACAAACACATATGCAGCTGCACACCCCCGCACTGCACACACATATGCAGCACTGTACCATAACACTACACTTACATATACAGCACTGTACCATCACACTCAGCACACATATACATCACTTTACCATCATATTGCACACATGTATATGCAGCACAATATCACCACACTGCACCCACATATGCAGCACTGTACCATCACACAGCACACATATACAGCTGCACAACCCTCCCCCTACACACACACACACACACACACACACACACACAAAATGCACCCAGTGCTACAAGGAATTACATACACTGGATAAGAATGAAGTCTGTTTCTTTATTGATACAGTAGCAGTCAGACAGCATGCAGTATGGACAGCTTAACAATTCAGAGGTTACAGCATGGAAGGAGTTCCAGCAGGCAACAGATAGGCTTCACAATGCTTGTACACTCCAGAGATCCCAAGCGTAGTTACCCCCATTTCCTCAGCCTATTTCCCAGCAGCTAAAAGGCTTTTGTCAGATCAAGAGTGGTAAGATACTGGCTCTTTTCTAAATTTTCCACCAGCTCATCAACTCGGGGCATAGGGTAAGAATCAAGGTGAGAAACTTGATTTAACTTACAAAATTCGGTACTTCTTTACTTTCACGGCGCCAGCATGGCGCCGCGCGTCAGAGTCCCCTTGCGGGGCTCGCTTCGCTCGCCCACGCTGCGGGCTCGGTGGCTCGCTACGCTCGCCACGCTAATTAAAATCAACTCCATGCCAACATGGATAGTGGAGGTATGAACTATCCATGTTGGCATGGCGTTACCTTCGTTTATTTTACTTAGTTTGTGGCGAGCGTAACCCGGAAGTAGCATGGCGCCATGCTGGCGCCGTGAAAGTAAAGAAGTACCCAAAATTAATTGCCAAATCTTAAAACAGTGGGGCTCGTCCACTCCCTGGTTGATTCCTTTGAGACCCCTAGGCATAGCATCTCCTCTACTTCTTGCATTACTGCTGCCTTCTTCACTTCTGGTATGCGCTATGGCCAGAGACAGAACTCTGGGAGGCAATGGAGTCATCTGCCGCTGGGCTCCTGCTCCCAAGGGGGCACCTCTCCTCCCCATGCAAGTATAAATCAGTTATGTGTTATCTTTCTATATAAATATATATTTTATATAAGGTTTTATTGTGTTGTGTGTGTTCGTGCGTGGGGGGGGGGGGGCACCAATATATATCTTGCCTCCGAGCAACTGGAACTAACTTACGCCACTGGCTATGGCCTTTGTTTAATTACCACCATGGGTGGAGACACAACATCATGGTGGATGTTCTGTGTCTTTCCCAAAATGCCAGAAAACACATCTTGGTACTATGCCTTTGGTTTAACCACTGGAACCTGAGTTCTGGGCATTGGTATTGGCACAAATCCTGACCTGACTTTACTTAACTTCCACAGGGGCAAGTGCCGCTCAGTCACTACTGCCAGCTCCTCAAAATTCTGTACTGTTCGGTCCAATACCCACATAGTACAGTGCATCTCCACTGCAGAATCCACGGAGGCTCAGATGCAGCCAGTCATTAAATTCTTGGGCTTTGCTGGGGCCCATCACTCCAACCCCACTGAGTATAGCAATTTATAGGCCAGGGTAGGAGCATGCCTCAGCTACAGTCATATCCACATAGTCTCTCTGCGTCTCCCCTGGTAAACAGGGAGCCAGTCTATCATGAACATTCCACTGCAGTCCATTTTAAATGCATGGCAGTGCAAAACGTGCAAAAGGAATGCCTCAATGTCATCAGCTGGGGTGAGCTTTAGTAACACCTTTTGCTCCTGCCCCCCTTTTGTCAACTTTGTGTACTTGTTTCCTAGCACTGCGCCCACAATTTTCATCTTATGCCATCGTTTTGATCACATCGATCGCATTGCATCACATGTGACCAGATCGCATGCGATGCGATCGATGCAATCAAAAGTATACTCATCTTCATCCGTGCCATTGCCATGCGGTGTCCCACAAGGTTCTATATTATCCCCCATGCTTTTTGCAGTGTACATGCTGCCACTGGGTGAAATAATTAGGAGCCATAGCCTTGTCTACCACTGCTATGCAGATGACACACAGCTGTACTTGTCCTTTGCTCCAGGCACTGTAAACCCAATAACCCTAAATGGCTGTCTAGCTGAGCTCCAGGAATGGATGACTGCCAGTTGGCTTAAACTGAATCCTGATAAAACAGAGGTCCTTATGATTGGACCTCAACATCAAAGGACAAGACTGCAGCACAGCCACCCAACTGGACTGACACTTGGGGGTACAGAATTACAAAACTCTGATCATGTGCGGAATCTTGGCGTGGTACTAGATGTTGGATTGACACAAACATCAGATATCAGCCACAATCAAATCCTCATTCTTTCATCTGAGGAACATAGCCAGAATCAAGCACTTAATCCCATCTGAAGACCTGCCAAAAGTCATACATGCATTTGTATCATCTCGTTTGGATTACTGCAATGCCCTTTACCTTGGTCTACCAAGGTATAAAACACAGCTGCCAGGCTGTTAACTAAACAGCCCCGCTCTAGCCACATTACTCCCATTCTCTACTCCCTTCACTGGCTGCCAATAAAATGGCGAATAATTTTCAAGATCAATCTACTGAGTTTCAAAGCCCTACATGACCAAAGCCCAAGGTAGCTTCTGATTCCATACTGTCCCACCAGATTACTGCGGTCTGTAGATGAAGGGCTTTTAGCAGTCCCTAGGATCTCCTGTAATTCATCTGGGGGTCGAGCTTTTAGCTATTCAGCTCCGACTTTATGGAACTCACTTCCCCGCACAGTTCGAGAGACCCCCACTCTAGAACGCTTCAAAAACAGACTCAAGACCTTCCTATTTACTCAAGCGTTTCCATCAGTCCCTTAAGTATTGTTTATGAAAAGCTTTTCTGTACTGTATTACATGCATTCTATCTGTTAAGCGCCTTGAGTCCTATTGGAGAAAGAGCGCTATATAAATAAAATTATTATTATTAAAAGATTTTTTAAGTGTACATGCACCCTTATGGGTAATTACCATGTTATATGCACCCCCATTGTTAACGCCACCGCCACTATGAACCCCAACCCGAAGCGTGGCGAGCGCAGCGTGGCGAGCGCAGCGTGGCGAGCGCAGCGAGCCCGCAAGGGGCGGCGGTACGCATCTTCCGACTGTTTCATACCCCCACTATCCACGTCGGCGTGGAGATGACTTTATATGGTGTGGCGAGCGCAGCGAGCCACCAAGCCCGAAGCGTGGCAAGTGCACGCGGATTACTTCACATGTATTCCGCATCCCCTCGCGGGGCTCGCTGTGCTCGCCACACTATCTAAAATCAACTCCACGCCGACGTGGATAGTGGGGATATGAAAAGGGGTATGAAAAGGTCGTAGGACGCGTACCGCCGCCCCTCGCGGGCTCGCTGCGCTCGCCACGCTTCGGGTTGGCGTTGATAATGGGGGAGGCGTTAACAATGGGGGTGCATTTAACCCATCAGGGTGCCTGTACAATGTAAAATCGGATGTAATCGAGTTGCATCGCATGCCATTTTAATGGCATGTGTCGCAATGTTAAAATTGTATAGGAAGCTCTTAATATCAGGTCAGATGGGGTCCCATCGCATACCTGAACTAATGGTATGCGATGGGACCCGACGGGCGCCGTGCTAGGAAACAAGTACCGTCAACTCCTTTAATTCCTCATGCAGCACCTTAATTTGCGCTTGCTGTCCCTCATTCACCAGCTGACTTTAGGATTGCTGTTTATCAGCCAAGTTCTGCTGAACAGACAGTTCAGCAAACATTTTCATTAATTGCTCCATAATACACGGAGGGTGACATTTAATGGGATAAGATTTTTAGTCACTTTCCAAAAGCGCACTTTTTAAAATCGCATTTCTCTTTCAATGGTCCTGGTGACACAGCTTCACATTGGGATGTAGGAGGGTCCGCAGGAGCCAGGCACCTATCCTAAAGCTTTTGGAGGGTAGGCTCCTCCCCTACTGCATCCCAGACTCCTCAGTTCGTGTTAGGTGCCCACTGGAGTGGGTGCTATTCTAAAGGGCTGCCGAAGCAGCCGAAGGAGTAGAGTTAGTTAGGGTTTTTATTATTTTATTAACTTTTACACTAGCTAGGTAGGCACAGTGTGAGGATTCTCATTAGTGAATCCTCACACTGCTAGCGCAGCAGGAGCTGACAGAAGCGCGTCCTGTCAGCTCGCTGTGCACAGGGGAGACGCTGTCGGGCTCTTTTAAGAAGCTGCCTGGGCTCCGGAGCGTTCTGAAACCGGCTTCACGCTAGGTGGGGATCATGAGGGACAGGCGCTCCGTGATGGCGGCGGCCATTTTCTGCGGAGCTTACACACTGAGCTCCTATATGAGAGGACAGCAGTGTGTTACAGGCATGTTCCGAGTGGTCCCCAGCTGAGGGGGAGATACTGGAACTAGGAGATCCTACAATGGGAGCGGCTGTCTGGGGGTAGTTGGCGCCAAAAGTCACAGACCCCGCAGCAGCAGGGACTTGGTCCCTTCCCTCACTCTGTTTTGGCGCCATTCAGAACGCTTGCAGCGGAGCTGAGCTGGCTTACAGATCCTGACAGAGTGATTGGATTTCCTGGGCATCGCTTTCCCCATTCTGAAGACTACAGAAAGCTAAGTGAACTGAGTATATTGGTTCTGTATATAATGTCTGTACATTTAATGCTGTGACTGTGTTATTTGAGAACATCATGTCTGAGCAACAGTCTGTGGTTTTGGGGGAGGGAGCCTTTAATGCATTGAGCGCTTGCAGTGGTTGTACACTGAAATTTGTCCCTGAGCAGATAACAGGGGGGGCTTATGTATTTCTTGCGCTGCTGTGAAACCCATGGGAAGTGAACCCCAGAGGGTAGTGCTATCGGAGCTTGCGTGGGCTAAGTCCCTGGGCAGGTCTGAAAATGCTTTGGTGCATTACTGGACAGGCAGAGTGATGGCTGGTAACTTCCCCTAGACCATTGCCATTCTCTCAGCAGTCCTCTAGCTCCTTGCCTCGGACCCAGACAGATCCTAACTTATTACAGGTCATGCAGGATACTGCTAAGGGAATCAGCAGGTTTAATTACTTGTTGGACAAGTTTTATGGTTATTCTGTGGGGACCCCTAAAAGGTCTTATTCAGTGCCATTGTTAGCTGCTGATGAGGAAGGAGAGTACACAGACATACCCTGGGATCAGGGTGATGATTCTGAAGAGTCCTCAGCCTCAGGGGTGGAGGATTTGATTACTGCTGTTAAACAGGCATTTAATTTGTCTGTGAAGAATAAACTCCTGCAAAGGTTGTTTTTAAGAGACAGCGTAAAGAAACTGATATCTCCCTGCAGACGAGGGTTTACAAGATTTATTGGAAAACCCCTGATAAAAGGCTTTAGATGCCTAAAAGATGTTTAAGCCTGTATCCCATGACTGAGGATCATGCAGACCTCTGGGAGAAAGTTCCAGTGGTAGATGCTTCTGTGGCATGCTTGTCAAAAGCCACTGTGCTACCAGTGCAGGGGGGAACAGCCTTCAAGCAAGGCAATGGTTAAAAGGGTGGGCTACACACTCCACCCTCTGATTGCTTCAGCCTGGGTCTCTAAGGCCATGATTGGTGGGTCAATGACCTGTGCACTATTTGACATACTGTTCCTTGTGTGTTGTTACTTGCGGAGAAGCTTAATGCTGCAGCAGAGTATGTGATTGAGGCTGAGCAGGAAGCTCTCAAAATGGCTGCCAGAGTTTCCTCAGTGTCCGTCAATGCCAGGAGAGTGCTCTGGCTTATAGCTTGGGAGGCAGATAACGAGTCTAAGAAGGCTTAGAGGCATTAGCTTTTAACGGAAAGCTGTTATTTGGTTCAGAACTGGAAGAGATTATTAAGCAGGCCACAGGTGGAAAAAAGCACTTTCCTGCCTACCCCTGCAGCCAAGCAGACATCAAGGTTTTCTGCTTTCAGGCTGTCCTTTCGGCCCTCCCCTAGAGGAGGTGCGTCCTTTCGAGGACAGTCTTTTAGGGGATAGTCTCAGTCCTCCAGGGGCAAGGCCCCAAAGTCAAAATTTGGTTCCTTTCATAAGAAACCAAAGGAGAGGACAAACCCTCTGCATGACTGCCAGGGGTTTTGCCCGGCGGTGATCAAGGTGGGGGGACGTCTGTCACTGTTCAAAGACACATGGGCACTGTTAGACCGGGACTCTTGGGTGTTAGAAATTATAACCCAGGGTTACAAGATTCCCTTCAAAGGTCTTCCGCCGAGAAGGTTCATTCCTACACCACTACCAAAGGAGGCTCGGCTCCGTACAGCTCTCTTGGGAGCGGCTCATTCTCTTTTAGAGAAGGGTGTGGTAGTCCCGGTCCCCAGAGCAGAGTAGGAAAAAAAAAAAAAGGCTTTTGTTCCACTCTGTTTTTGGTGCCCAAACCAGACGGGTTTTTCAGCTGATCCTAAACTTAAAGTCATTAAATATCCATTTGTGGGTAGACCATTTCAAAATGGAGTCTCTACGGTCTGTGCTGCTAAGCCTGGACCAGGGAGAATTTTTGGCGTCCATGGATGTCCAGGACGCATACTTGCATGTTCCTATCCACCCAGAACATCAGGCTCTATTGAGGTGTGCAATAGGAGACCTACTCTTGCAATTCCAGGCGTTGCCCTTCGGTCTGGCCACAGCGTCAAGGGTATTCACCCAAATAATGTCAGTAATGGCGGCTGTGCTTCGACTGAGGGAAATCACGGTGATTCCATTTTTGGACGACCTGCGGTTCAAAGCGGAGTCAGCAGACAAGTTGAAGAGTCACTTGGCAGAAGCCATCGGGTTTTTGCAGATTCACGGCTTGCTTTTAAATTTACAAAAGTCTCAGTTGGTGCCGTCACAGAGACTCCAATTCTTGGGGGTTGTTCTGGATACCCAGTTGCATCGGGTGTTTCTACCAGAGGCAAAGGCCAGGGATCTGGCTGCCTTGGTACAGGAGATCCTCGGGTCTCAGAGCACATCAGTATGGAGGTGCCTCAAACTGCTGGGGAAGATGGTGGCGTCTTTCGAGACGTTACAGTTCGCCAGGTTCCACTCTCGAGTGTTCCAGTGGAACATTCTGACAGACTGGTCAGGGAATACTCAGACCATGATGTCAGAACAAATAGTGTTGTCTTCAGAAACTCGATCCTTCCTGAAATGGTGGACGGAGGTGGATTCCCTTCAGTGGGGTCGGTCCCTGCAGTCCTGGAACTGGATAGTAGTCACTACCGACGCCAGTCTCAGAGGCTGGGAGGCAGTAGTCTTGGACCTGCGTCTGCAAGGCTTGTGGACTTCAGAGGAGTCTGCCTTACCGATCAACATCGTGGAACTGAGGGCTGTGTGGAAGATGTTTTCTCTGGCGGGAGAAAAATTACAAGGGCTCCCTTTAGGGATTCAGACCGACAACGCCACAGCTGTGGCATATCTGAATCACCAGGGAGGCACACGCAGCAAGCTGGCTATGTGGGAGGTGTCCCGAATCTTCTTGTGGGCGGAACAGAATGTCCCAGCATTATCAGCAATATTCATACCAGGAGTGGAGAATATAGAGGCCGACTTCCTGAGCAGGGAGGAGCTGATGGAAGGGGAATAGAGCCTGAACCCACAAGTATTCCACCAGATTACACTGAGGTGGGGAACCCCGGATGGGGACCTGATGGCATCCAGGTTCAACCATCAGGTACCCAGGTTTTATGCCAGGACGAGGGATCCATTGGCAGAAGCAGTGGATGCCATGACTATCCCCTGGGAGGGGAATCTTCTTTATGTTTTTCCGCCAGTTCCAATGCTGGCAAGAGTGTTGAAAAAGATACAGGCCCAGACAATTCCAGTAATTTTAGTGGCCCCAGATTGGCCAAGGAGGTCCTGGTACTCAAGGCTTCAGAGATTGTCTGTGGACTGGTGGCGTCTACCTCTGAGGTCAGACCTTCTAAAACAAGGACCGTTCAACCATCTGGATTCAGCTCGATTAATTTTGACGGCCTGGCTGTTGAAACCGCCATTTTGAGGAATATAGGATTCTCAGAGGCGGTGGTTAACACAATGATTAAAGCCAGAGAGTCAGTGTCTTCTGCAAATTATTATAGGGTCTGGAAGACCTATATTCGATGGTGTGAAAGACAGAAGTCACACACATCGCGATTTAAAATGGCTAAGTTGTTGGAGTTTTTACAGGATGGCCTTTCCTCTGGGTTAAGCCTTCAGTCACTCAAAGTACAGATCTCGGCCTTGTCAATTTCTTTCCGAAGAAGGATTGCATTAATACCGGAAGTACAGACCTTCCTGCAGGGGGTTTCTCGATTGAAACCTCCCTACAAGCAACCAGTAGCGCCATGGGAATTATCTCTGGTTCTGGAGTACCTTCAAAAGGCGCCTTTTGAGCCGTTAAGGTCGGCTGACCTTAAATTCCTTACAGGGAAACTGGTATTTTTGTTGGCGGTGGCGTCAGCAAAAAGAGTATCGGAGTTGGGAGCTTTGTCCTGCAAGTCTCCCTCCCTTATATGTCATGATGATAGGGCTGTCTTTCGGACAGTACCCCAAATTTTTACCAAAAGTAGTCTCTGCTTTTCATCTAAATCAGGAGATAGTTCTGCCTGGTTTCAACCCCAGAGGGTTCAAGGAAAAGGGGCAAACTGAGGAATTTGGATGTTGTGCGCGCCTTGCGCATTTATGTGGACAGAGGAAAGAGTGTCAGGAAGACTGATACATTGCTAGTTTTGTATGATGTACATAATAATGGTTGGCCTGCTTCTAAGCAGACCGTTGCTAGGTGGTTGCGCTCTGTTATAGCGTTTGCATATACTAAAGTTGGTAGGCCTGTGCCAGCCAGGATTAATGCGCATACCACCAGATCAGTCGCCACCTCTTGGGCGGTTCGACATGGGGCAACAGCTGAGAAGGTTTGCAGGGCTGCCACTTGGTCATCTGTTCATACTTTTGCCAAATTCGATAGGTTCCATGAGTTCGCGTCGGAGGACGCATCATTCGGGCGAGCAGTGATGAGAACTGCAGACCTGAGCGTACCCACCCAAAGGACCGGCTCTGGAACGTTCCAATGTGAAGCTGTGTCACCAGGACCATTGAAAGAGAAAAAGGGATTTTTGTAAGAACTTACCGTTCGAATCCCTTTCTCTGATATGGTCCTGGTGACACAGCGATCCCTCCCTTACGCTCAGTAAGTATGCCAGTGTTCATGATGTTTCATGTTATAATTGGTTGAAAAGTAAAATTTTAAATTGTGCATATAATATGTGCAGGCGTTGTACTGAGTTAATGTATTCCAGTGGCTTTGAAAGATTGAACTGAGGAGTCTGGGATGCAGTAGGGGAGGAGACTACCCTCCAAAAGCTTTAGGATAGGTGCCTGGCTCCTGCGGACCCTCCTACATTCCAATGTGAAGCTGTGTCACCAGGACCATATCAGAGAAATGGATTCGAACAGTAAGTTCTTACAAAAATCCCTTTTTTTTTTCAGTGAATTTGAATATTTAATGAGCTGTGTATTCCGGGCAAAAAAGTGCATTTTGGACAGTGGTTTAGTCCCACCTCTGCAATTGCCACTGACAAGGAAGTCCAGGAGCAGAGCATTTTGTCCCTCCTGGAATGGGTCATGTTGGGAGCTATGTCTATTTTAGTCATGAAAATGTACAAATTTTAGTCATGGAAATGGGCTAATTTGATGACAGGTGCGATTTTTTGTGTAAAAAAAATGGTGTGAGGTTCCCCTTCCTGAGCATAACCATCCCCAGGCTCATTGAGGGGGCAAAAAGAGTAGGGGTCCCCCATATTTCTAAAACTAGCCCCGGACTCTTGGACCTGTCCTGGTTCCAAAAATATGAACGTGATCATCGCTGTCCATACATGCTGGCCATAGTCAAGAATAGATTTGGGTGCAGTTTGTACTTAAACTGATATATACAGTATATTGAGGTGTAAAAATAAAGCAGCCAGTATTTACTCTGCACAGAAACAAAATAAACCCAAATCTATCTCTCTCTCTCTGCAAAAGTTACATCTGTCCCACCTGTAGTGCACATGGTTTTGTTCTCTAGAGAGAGAATTTACTTTTGCAAGCAAACCAGAATCAGGCCCTTGATGCTTTAGAAGGGAAGAATATTGAGAAGGTTAAATAGGAGTAGGAGAGAACATGAGGGAAGAGGGCCTTGCCTTTGAGAGCTTAGAGTATATCCCAAATAAGTAATGCACTTGTATACAGGGGCGGATTGGCATTTCCCTGTCGGCCGGCCCACAATAGAGCAGAAATGGCCCCAAACCATAACTGCAGGCCGGCCCCTAAATGGCATTGTGACACCCGGCCATATAGAACAGAAGGCTGAGAGGATCCCAGGATGGAGTGCAGTAATACAGAGCATCCTGCCCACAAGCAGCCCATTTAAAGCCACAGGAGGATGAGGTTAGTAGTGACTAGTGGGGATAATGTGTTCAAACCTTCAGTGTCATTAGGAGCCATCTCCCTCCCCCCGACTAACCCTAACCATACACCTTCCTCACCCCCATACCCTAGCTATACACCCCCTTTAGCAAAATCTTGACTATACACCCCCATCACCTAACCCTAACTATACATGCCCCGTAGCCTAATCTTAACTACCCATCCACCCATAGACTAACCCTATCTATACACCCACCCAACTATTCACTTCCCACCTGCAGTCTAACCCCACCCATCCCCCTCCCCACAACCTAAACCTAACCATACACTCCCCGCAGCCTATAACCCTAACCACACACACACACCCCACAACGTAACACCCCCCCCCCCAGTTTACCATGTTCCCATACCTTCCAACTGCATGCGCACAGCATCTATTCATTGCAACCAGAGGGAATGGGGGCATGGCCTTGCGGTAGCGCAGTGAGTACTGACCACGCCCCTTTTTGGGCCACTCCCCCAAATTACGCTGTGGTGTTGCTGGAACCTGATGTTGGGAGATATGTGTTCCCTTGAGACACCCTCCCATTATGGCTGCTTCAAGCTAATTCCCAGGCTGATTTTAATTCCCAATCCGCCCCTGCTTGTATTTGACAAAAGGCATTTGATCGTTTCTGGGGATTACATTTTCTATTATTCATTTTTCAAAATGGTATTCTTCTATGAATTACAAAATATGACCAACAAAACTTTCAAGGTCATAATTAGATATTGCAAAGGGTTACTTAGCTCTTCTAAAGAATGAGTCTTATGCTGGGTGCACACCTATATTTGTCTGTCCAATATATCTGGTGGGAACAAAAATCTGGCAATGTATGGGAGCATATGAGACTCAGCCATTTGCTCCCAATTGCTGTAAAACAAACAATAGTAATTCAGGTAAATTGGTTAAAGTCCTTTCAAATATCAAATTAAATCAAACAAATAATTTTCATACATTTCAGATTCCCACCAGACAAATTGGACAGATACATCTTTGTGTGTGTACACAGCTTCGGTCTCTCATTTCTGAAATATAAAATAACTCGCAAAACAAAATAGTCTGGTTGTGGTGTGCACCTTGGTTTGTGCAGATGTGTTTAGATTGTTGCCATAGGACATTGATGGGTTTGAGTAGGAGCAGATGCTTTCTGTAGTGTATGGGTATACTGAGGATTGTGAAGCTATAGAGGTTGGCCTTCTTTAGAATTTTTACAGCTCAGTGCACATGCTCAGCAATGCTAATCTATGGATACAAGTTCTGAGAGGGATTAGTAGGCATTAACTGCAATGCAACTATAGAACTTTATAATAGATTGCCTAATGTGGAGTTCTACCAGGAGAGTGGGCAATCCACCTGAATATCAACCTCTGCTCCAGGCTTAGGTGTCCCCAACCCATGCTTCTCTACTAGAAATGTACAAATACCATACTCATTCAACATCTGGAGGGCAGAAATCGGTACAAATTCAGACAGGTGGCATGGCCATGGGTACATGGGGCGTGGTCACACCCTCTTTCCTATATTTTCAATAGACAGTTGGAGACCCAGAAACCCGGTACAAAGCCCTTTTTGGCTGTCCTTTGATAAAGCAGTTTGACACGACGAAACGCTATGGGGCATCTTTTACATTCTGCTAAACACCTGGTTATACCGAATTTCTTCAATGTCAATCCTTGGACCCATCCAAACCAGCCCTATTGCCACATCATACACCCCCTCCAGCACAAGAGCTTCCATTGGAGCCTAACGCCACCAGCTATCCTCCATTAATGAACTGGATTCCTTTTACAGGACCAAGCCAACTACATCTGCCAAGGAGGCAAACATCAGAGCGGGACTGTGCTTCACTTAACAATCTTATTATATCATCACAGAGATTTGTCAAGGGCCAAAATAGGAACGGACAGGAACCAAGGACTAACCAGGAACTGTATTGAGAGTTTTAATTAGTCTAGTGCACTAGCATTTTTTACAACAAAATAAAAACATTTTTCTTTATTTTTATTTTTTTTAACTGCATTTAGTTCCGTTTTTACGATTGGTCACTTACCTGTTTAATAAAATGTTTTGTTTATACCTGTAAAATCAGTCCAATAGATTAATAGTGTCCAAAAAACTGTGAGCGCTGCTATCCATCTGATGTGTGTGCTTTTTAGCTATTTGGGTCAATGTGCCCTCTAATTTTACGAAGGCTGTGTGCGGCAAAAGATTTTGGCTGTGCAACTTTGGAAGGAAATGTAAATTTTTGTGCGTCACTTATATATAACTGGAAAATGACGTTCATCATTTGTGTTAACTTTACTTCAAAATGATATTAAGCATTTAAACATTCAAAACACAGCACACAATGTAGTTAATGGGTGAAACACACATTAATTGAGTCCACAACTGTAAAAAGGGACCACTGTTGCTTTGTGCGCTCTGTTGTAATGTCTGTGCGCACGCTCGTTGAGTTGTGTGCGCGCGCACGTGCGCACAGCTTAGAGGGAACACTGGGTCTGACCACCCCTTATCACAGCTGCTAATGAAGCAAAATGTGTCAAGCTCCTACACCTCCCTCAAGGGTGTCGGTTCTTTTTTCATACCCATTCAACATCTGAAGGGCAGAAATCGGTACAAATTCAGAAAGGTGGCATGGCCATGGGTAAAGCAGGCGTGGTCACACCATCTTTCCTATACTTTCAATATGGAGGAAAGAAGAAAGTTTGTCATATGGTGGTGCACCATTTATAATAACGAGACATAAAATATACCTTTTAATATTTATTGGTTTAAAATCTGCGAAATATAACGAACAACATACAACATAAACACAAGTGAGAACAAGTGTGAATTAAAATGGCTTGTGCGGGTTCTACAATTAGTTACCTTACTAATGATACAATTCTGACACAATTTCAGTAATCCCTCTTTATGATTATATCAAGTTTAGGGGAGACATGTGTCTTATTGAAATAATGGTTGTGGACTGTATACAGAGCCCTGCAGCTCCAATTGTAACTCCTCTATTATGCCACACTCTGTGCGATTATTAAGGTAATACTCTTATGGTAATTTAGTATATTACAGTGTGGAGAAAATAGGTATGTATACACATGGAGTAGATAACTGCAGGACTTTCATGCACCGCAAGTAGCGTGTATCATGGAGATAAGTTGCAATGTGGCTATGCGCCTAACTAGTGCAACTGTAGTGTACAGCATACATGTGGGCATATAAAGTATAATTATAGCGTTGCTATAACGGTGCCGCTGCTGCCGCTAACCACAGACTCTCCCTGTTGTGATGCCGGCTAGCGTGCACCCGCCGTCACACCCATCGCCGCTGGTATTAAACACAGCGGTTGGCTCGGGTTGTTAGCGATATAGCTACTTGGTACATTAGAGTCCTGAAAAGGACTAGAAATACAGTCACACACAATATAGGTAATAATGAGAGAACGTCCGCACGGCCAGGTCAGCCGGCGTACGCTTTGCAGGTCTTCTTCAGGGCAACCTTTTAGAGAACGTCCGCACGGCCAGGTCAGCCGGCGTACGCTTCGCAGGTCTTCTTCAGGGCAACCCTGAAGAAGACCTGCAAAGCGTACGCCGGCTGACCTGGCTGT
The DNA here is from genome assembly GCF_055691185.1 of Crinia signifera. Taxonomy (NCBI): domain Eukaryota; kingdom Metazoa; phylum Chordata; class Amphibia; order Anura; family Myobatrachidae; genus Crinia; species Crinia signifera. The sequence goes on along the minus strand of NC_139222.1, from coordinate 138,391,032 downwards.
GCGGACGTTCTCTCATTATTACCTATATTGTGTGTGACTGTATTTCTAGTCCTTTTCAGGACTCTAATGTACCAAGTAGCTATATCGCTGACAACCCGGGCCAACCGCTGTGTTTAATACCAGCGGCGCTGGGTGTGACGGCGGGTGCACGCTAGCCGGCATCACAAGAACTCGTCCCTGACAGGGAGAGTCTGTGGTTAGCGGCAGCAGCGGCACCGTTATAGCGTAGCTATAATTATACTTTATATGCCCACATGTATGATGCTGTACACTACAGTTGCACCAGTTAGGCGCATAGCCACATTGCAACTTATCTCCATGATACACGCTACTTGCGGTGCATGAAAGTCCTGCAGTTATCTACTCCATGTGTATACATACCTATTTTCTCCACACTGTAATATACTAAATTACCATAAGAGTATTACCTTAATAATCGCACAGAGTGTGGCATAATAGAGGAGTTACAATTGGAGCTGCAGGGCTCTGTATACAGTCCACAACCATTATTTCAATAAGACACATGTCTCCCCTAAACTTGATATAATCATAAAGAGGGATTCCTTAAATTGTGTCAGAATTGTATCATTAGTAAGGTAACTGATTGTAGAACCCGCACAAGCCATTTTAATTCACACTTGTTCTCACTTGTGTTTATGTTGTATGTTGTTCGTTATATTTCGCAGATTTTAAACCAATAAATATTAAAAGGTATATTTTATGTCTCGTTATTATAAATGGTGCACCACCATATGACAAACTTTCTTCTTTCCTCCATGTTAAAGTCTATACTCCTTTGTCCGTGGTAGCACACCCCTAAAAGCCTATCAATTATATACAACTGTATTTAACCAGTAAATAAAGAGGGGGCCTAATTCAGTAAAATAATATCAATACTCAACTCCCAGTCTTGTACAATAGATCACCCTTGTTTGACCTACACTATACTTTCAATAGACAGTTGGAGACCCAGAAACCCAGTACAAAGCCCTTTTTGGTTGGTACAGCAACTGTACTGTACTGGTTGGTATAACAACTGTACTGTACTGACCAAAAAAGTACAGCTGGAGGGTATGAAATATCTGGGAAAATGGCCCCATTGGCATGGGTGTCACGATCCATTCATACCCAATGATGTGCTTTCCAATTCCCTATATTAGGTAAATGCCATACACACAATAAACTAAAGATACAAACACCACATTATGTACAAAAAAGGCACAAGCAGGTTCCTCTTGAAAATGTACCTATTAGTTATCCATCGAAGTCCCAAATTTATAGTTTATAGTTCATAGTAGTGCGTATATTGGACCATACTCATGTGCAGACCCAGGAGACCAAGCTGGCCTGATTCACGCCCATTGCCCGTTCATGCCCATCTCCCCGGTCAGTGTAGATCCCCACTTCTCCATTTCTAGATCAGACTATTAAGGTTTGGTACTGCAATGTTATGCTGTTATGATTTGGGTATGCGGGCAATAGTTCGACAGTGTCTAGGTCGACAGTCAAAAAGTCAACATGCATTATGTTGACATTGTCAAAAGGCTGACACAAGCAAAAGGCCGACTTATAAAAAGGTCAACATGAATTGGTCATGATTTTTTTTTTAAACCAACTTGTTCATACTTTACTATCCTGGTGGGCATAGAGGGAGAATAACATGAAAATCCCATGTCAACATTTTGTGTATGTCAACATTTTTATAATGTCGACCTAATGCACAATTTCACGTGTCGACTAATAGTGGTCGATCTATTGACTGTCAATATCACCTATCACTCTTCTGCGGCCTCTTTAATGATAATATCTGTATCTGAAATGAGATCTGTAAGGGCCCTTTTTTTGTTTTTTGTTAAATTAGATTTCATTTTCTTGTTAGATCCTGATTTGATATTATTACGGGATGCGGTCAAAACACTGAATGGGTCAAAATCCTGAATGGGTCAAAATAACGACAAGGATAAAATCCCGACAAGGTCAAAATCCAGACATTTAAAATCCAGACAAGGACAAAATCCCTACATTTAAAATCCTGACAAGGTCAAAATACCGTCATAAAGAATGTATAGGTGAAACAGTCAACATGACTTTCTGTCGACAGGTCGCGAGGTCGACATGGTTTTTTTCACAGTTTTTTTGACCCGACATGTGCCGACAGGCGCTATTTCATGCCCAACCAACCACTAGGGCGTGGTGTGAGAATAAAATAGTGAGCAAGGAACCCTGCCCGAAGCATCGCGAGCGATGTGAGGGGCTGCGGTTCACTTCCAACTGTGTCCGTGTCAACATTCGGGTCAAAAAACTGTGAAAAAAACCATGTCGACCTCGCGTCCTGTCGACAGAAAGTCATGTTGACTGTTTCACCTGTACATTCTATATGTCGGTATTTTGTCCTTGTCAGGATTTTAAATGTCGGGATTTTGACCTTGTCTGGATTTTGTCCTTGTTTTGAACCATCCGAAATTTTGACCGTCGGGATTTCATACCGAATCCATTATTACACATGGATTTGATATCAGCCAAGGTGGTTTTATAAAAGCTTTCCACATTCAAGCCCTTAGAGAAATACTCAGACCTTATCTTCAAACCTCATCTAGAAATATTGAATAGGTTTTCAGAAAAAAGAGTGACAGCAGGGCCAGATAGGGACAGCAGGGGCACAGAGAGGGACAACAGGTGGAAGGGAGGAGAACTGGGCCAACCCACATGGGTTCCCAGCAGGGACCACAGCAGTAGTCGGAAGAAGACCGGTCCTTGATGTAGAGCTGGGTACACATATGTACAATTTCCTTTTTCTTGCGACCGTTCGATCGACCGAATACACGTTCGGCCGTCCAAAACATACGACCGTTCTGCGCGTACACATATGTACAATTTTACTTGCGACGTCCGATGTACTCCCGTCCAAACAATCGCAAGAAGAAGTATATGAGAGACCCTGTAACCCTTTGCCTGCTGTTTTAACTAATATGTGTATAATGCCTCACTGCCCAACACTTTAGAGGCATCACTTTAAGACATTAATCAATGTTGAAGTTTTAATAGTGTGTTATGGTGCCCTGAAAAGAGCTTCCAGCACACTCTATTAAAACTTCAACATTGATTAATGTCTTAAAGTGATGCCTCTAAAGTGTTGGGCAGTGAGGCATTATACACACATTAGTTAAAACAGCAGGCAAAGGGTTACAGGGTCTCTCATAATGCAGCATACCACCGTGATTTGTCAAACTGTCAAGCATATCGATCGAACATGCGTACACACTTCACTTTTGTTCCGATATGGAGCCGTCCTGTCGGATGAAATATTAAGCAGCAAAGAACCTTCGACCGACCGACCGTGGACGGCCAAGAGCGTTTTTGGCCGTTTATCGGTCGCACAGCAGCAATTGGGACAGCGTACACACCTATACAATCGAACGGCCGTTTGCCCCCAGATTGGAAGAACGGCCCGACGATTGTATATATGTGTACCCAGCTTAAGCCCCCACTCTTGGCAGATGCGGTGCTGCGTCCCTGCTCTGTGTGGCCCCAGACCGATGCATTTCTTCCCCTTAATCTGGGGAATTGCTCAAGGTCCAAAATAGATGACTGCCAACGGTGCCTGCTGGTATTGCCGGTGTCCCCGAGGCAGGGATACCAAGACGAGGAGTACCTGTGAAAGCTGCGGCTGGCTCTACCACCAAGGCTATGATTGATTGATTGTCACTGCAGCCGTTGCCAGCGCTGCTAGGGCATTAAGTGGCAATATGAATAGAGCTGAGGCCCAAGTCTGTTACAGATATTTAGCTAACTATGAGGTAAAAAATTGTATTAGCCTAGAGCGGATGGAATCCTTAATCAGTCACTGGCCAATCTACCCTACATTAGGCCATATACACCACTTTCACGCAGCCCTGTCTACTCTGCTGCTTTATGTATGAACTAGTCAATCTCACCAGAAGTGTGGGAAAGGAATGTTTAGTTCATATAGTATGCTTTAGTATTGTGGATAGTTAATCAAATTTAGGGTTTTGAAATCCTGCATTTTCCCATTTAAAAACAACACTTTCCAAGGAACACATCCAATAGACAGTGATTACTATTTGGCAAATGCAGCTAAGGAAGAACATACTATGGCCTCTTAGGCGCCGTACACACCAGAACGATCCTGATTGTTAGCAGATTGTGTGATGGTCGCACGATCTGTTGGAGCACACGATCTGCTAACAATCTGATCCCAATCCGATCTGAGTCTGTATCCAGTTGAATGGATCTTTTACAGATCCTACCTGCAGCAGGTAGGATCTGTAAAACGACCAAACGACAGCGGGGACGTGCATGGGATTCGAATTGGATCGGAATTGGATCTAAACATCCAAAAACATGCCCAATCTACATCCAATCTGCATCCAATCGGCCGGAATTGGATCCAGTTTGATGGAATTGAGCCCAAATCGTTCTGGTTTGCCCCCCCCCCCCCCCCCTCCCTTACAATGATGTATAGACCCTTACATTTTTTTGTCCTACTTTGAAAAATGACTTTCCAATATATTTAATATTTGAGACCCTTTGACAAAAACATTTTTAAATCTGACTAGACCCAATTACAGCGGCAAAGGGTGGTTCCCAACCAAAGTCACTACTGATGTGGAGAAAAATGTTTGACAGTTTACATATCCTGTGTAGCTGGGAACCGTTATTCCAGCTATGCAGTTTTCACAGCTTACATGTGGTTGCAGAATTAAAAATATAGAGATCTCATGAATATAAAAGCAAATTTCACACAATATTATTCACAGTTGTGTATTGTACAAAAGAAAACAAAGCAGAAACAGATTCACTTTGTACATGATGAAACAAACAATGTAAGTCCATAAACTTATCATATGTAAATATGGAATGAAGATATTAGCAATATTTTATATTTGACCCAGTTTAATCCTACAACTACAACTGGCATTGTTACTATTCATGTTGTTAGCAAGCGAATGTATCAGACATCCACATTACATTAAGTGCCCTCGGTTTTGGTTCATAGCCTTAACCACTGAATATACAGTATAGTTCTGTCCATTTCGGTCAACAGTGTCATCCAATTAATACCATACACGCTGCGATAGCAGTGTGCAATGCGATGCACGTTCCAGCGTGCATCTCATCGCACAATACAAAAAGTATGTGCTGCACATACTTTTTGTACTGCCCGTGGATTGCATCGCATTGCACGCAAATCACATGCAAAACGCATGTGTTGCGATGCGATACAATGCTATCCAGCCCATAATGTATGGCAGCCTGTATGGGCACCTTCAGATGTTTGCAGACTACTCATCTGCTCGGGATGCGTTTATCATTCTGGCAGTTAGAATGCCGGCATTTACAATACCGATGCCGGCATCTTGACATCAATGAGGATTCCAGCACAGGAATCCTGACTGCTGAGCTGCTGAACGTAAGTGTAAGCTGTGTTAGGGTTAGGGATGGCCATCGACCATCGATGATTCGAAATCATCGATGGTTCATGGCAGATGTTGAATACTTTTGCCATTGATGGGGGAGAACCAGATGGTTTCCCCCCATCGATGGATGAAACAATGTTTTGCTTCCCCCCCCCCAAAGTGCCGGGATAGCTCCGCCCCAACACCCGCGAACCCCGCCCCCGTGTTTTGATTGGCACACAGGCCAATCAAACAAACAAAATGGATGACCATAGATATGTAAAAATATTGATGGTCATCCATTGCACAGTTAAGCACGATCGATGGCCAGTTCGATGGCAATCGATGGCAATGGCAACGATGGCCATCCCTAGTTAGGGTTAGGTCAGTTGTGTGGGGGTGGGGATTTAGGTTTAGGCACTAGGGAGGGGACTTAAGGTTAGGTACTAAGAAGGGGGTTATGCTTTGATGGCAAGGTAGGGTGGGTTAGGGTTAGACACTATGGGGGTTATTCTGGTTCATTCGCTCGGATGAAAATTTGCATCCTTGCTAGTGAACCAGATCCGGCCTTGTGAATGGCTGTAGGCGGGCCCACCATTCTCAAGGCGCGTACTTTTGCAATGTCGGCGAATGGATGTTTTACATAAAAATCCATTCATATGCCATTGGGAACCTCCCACATCTTTCGATGATCGCTGACCATCGAAAGATGTGGAAGGTACACGGATATGTAAGGTTGCTCTGAGCAACCTTACATATGTGTATATGCTCGGGGGGGAATAGGCGGGCATCTGACATCCAGTGATGTCAGCTGCCTGCCCACTGCATGTCTGTCACAGCATCATTAACATGAGTTCCCATATGCTGATGGGCCGCCCCGCTGCCCCCCCCCCCCTCTCCATTCGCAAGCCTGGGTGTTTGCAGTTTGTTCTCCGTGGGTGCACACACCCAGCGCATGCACAAAGCAGAAATGCACAAAGCGCAAACACCAGCTGTGTGCAAACAGACCTGAATAAGGTCCTATCAGGGAGGGTTAGGGTCGAGCTTTGGAGGGGGTTAGCATTGATGGAGGCAGGAGAAGGCTATACATACCTGACCCCGGTTGGGCTTTTTAGGATGCTGGTGTCAGTATTCTAAATGCTGACATCCCAAACTCTGGTCCTCCATATGTATCCCATCTACACTGCATCACCCCACCCCCTCTACCTAATATCATGGATCGAAATATTACGATAGTACTTGTTTTTCTTTTTTAGCTTGCTCACTCCTTAGTAACCTCTGGAAATCCCTGGCTGCAGGCTTTTGTGGTGCATTAGAATGAGGCTGTGGTGACCTGAGACCAGTCACACTATACTTTTCATAAACTAGTTCCTTTCTTGTAGGACATTACATATTTCATTATGGGCAAAGGGGATGCAAGCATTAGGTCGACCACTATGCGTAGACAGTCACTAGGTCGACACAGGAAATAGATCAACATGCATTAGGTCCACATGGTCATTTGGTCGACATGAAAAAGGTAGACATGAGTTTTTCATGGGTTTTATCCCAAAAAAAGTGGATTTCCATACTTTCCTATCCAAGTGGCCATAGAGTGAGAACATAATACTGTGCCCAGGGCATGAAGAGCAAAGTGAGCCATGGGAGGCTTAAGTTAACATAGACACCAAAGAAACATGAAAACTTATGTCTGCCTTTTTTAATGTCGACCTTTTCAAAGTCGACCTAATGCTTTAGTTGACCTAATGACCAAGTTGACCTATTTCATGTGTCGACCTAGTGACTTACGAGCTATAGTGGTCGACCTAATGAGAGTGATAAACAACCAGCCAATCAGCTCCTGTAATTTTTCAAACCAACCAGTAACATTTTTGTAACATTTGATCAGTTTTTTTAAGCTGGATACATCTGGCCCATAAAGAGATAGCAAGCTTAAACTTCATATGGTGCCCATACACTTGTGACATCGCAATGTGATTACCCATTGATCCGATCACAGCTTAAGTGCTTTTTTCCAGTACTCAATGTTGCATGCCATCGGGTGCTGGAAGAGGGCTGACGGGCGTCAGTGCAGCGGAGCTGGTGGCAGGAGGGCTGGCGGGTGGTGGTAGTCAGTGACGGGTGGCAGAATTTGAAGAAACATTTCAAAACACTGGGCAGCCCTTTAATTGACTGAGAGATCTCTCAGCCAATCCGAGGGCCGCCCAGTCTTTTGAAATACTTTCTTTAAATTCTGATGCCCTCCGCTGACTATCGCCACCCGCCAGCCCTTCTGCCACCCACTCTGCTACACCGATGCCCGCCAACCCTCTTGACGCTCGCACCAGTTATCCTGCCACCTGTCGCATTATGAGTGATTGCATGTGATTAAAACCACATGCGATCGCACATGCAATGCGATAAAAATTATGTGCAGCACATAATGTTTATCGACGTGACACATGCGATGGCATGCGATCTATACAATTTGACATGACGATTTATCGAAATCGCATGGATCACATGCTATATCTCACATGTGTATGGGCACCATTAGAGAAATAGGGTTTTGATACATAGGGCAGTATTCAATGAGGATAATTCGCCCTATTTCACAGCGAATTTGTGCTATCTTCGCGTTGGAAGGTGATTTTTTGGGTCAGAAAGGGAATCACCCTATTCAACGTGCACTTTTTGCCGTCTTTCTAAGTGATTTTCGCCGTGTGTCGCCGTATAGCAAATCGCCATCTTTTCATGGTGAAGTGGAAAGTGAACTTTTAAAAAAAAGTTAAAATCAGGAATTTTATTCCGTGAAGGGGCATGCTATTTTTATTTTTATTCATGTGCTTATAGCACATGAATATATATTTATTCAAAAAAATATATATTTTTTTACACATAGCAGCCAGCAGGGGTCCGGGAGCCGAGAGCCACTCATTAGATATTCATATATTCACTGCTCCCGATCATTACAAATGCACGATCGGGTGCAGTGAATACCCGGTCCCCTGCTGGCTCTCCCGGGGGGGGGGGGGGGGCAGCCTGTGCTGCCTGGCTCCCAGGGAGCCCACCTCCCCCCCACAAATACGTTCTGGGGCAGGCAGGGAGACTTCCATCTCCCTGCCTGCCGCCGTCCTCAGGCTCCGCAGGGGTTCACATTTGCGGTCAGGGGCAGCGAGCCCCTGCCTCATTGAATACTGTGTCAGCGAGGGCTCCAGCCCTCCGGAACACGGCGAATGTGCAGCGAATCCTAAACAGGATTCGCTGCACATCGAAAAAAGGGACATTGAATACTGCCAATAAAGATAAGTGCTACATTGCATCACACATTGGTTTATCCAGATTGCGAAGGTTCTCGATCTGTTAGCATATAATTCCACATGGTCACCACTACGCCTTACTGCATCTATCATGTAGGCATTACTCAGCAATTCCTTCCTCTTTGCTAATCACTGCCACAAGCTATTGATAAAAGCATGGTGAGAGTTATGATGAACATGATATGAGGCACTTTCCACTGCATCTACTAAAATTCTACCTAAGGCTAAGTACTCATCCTGTTCCTGTTCAGCACAGACTTTTCTGTTAAGGCAAATGAGTTTGTAACATTGGAAAACTGCATTAGATCACACTGATACATTTGCACCTATACATGCACAAACCTGGCTCCCCAGGGGGTCCTACAGGCTCTTTCCTGCAAAGGACCAACCCATATACAGTAGCATCCATTAGCTCATACAGATAGAACGCCAGCAGTACCTGAGTCATCCTATTTTATGTGTCAGTCAGTTTTCAAACATAATGTTGCAGTACTTGCTTTTTTGCAGGCAGGTTAGGGATCATATTCTGGAGCTCCGGAAAGGAATGATGAAGCCGCTGACACCACCAGGAGGCGGAGAAACGCGTCATATGACTATATGCTACTCTCACCATTCCTTTCTGGAGCTCCAGAATACAATCCCAAACCTGCCTGCAAAAAAGCAAGTACTGCAATATTACAACCCAGCACTACACTAACAGTAGCTGGTCAGTGAGCAGCCACATAAAACTGGGATCCGTCCTCTTCTTGTTTTAAACTGTGTCTGGCCAGACAGTGGACATTAAAGAACTTTTTTATCTTTTTTTAAAAAATTTTAGGGGACAGTTTTTTCCTTCTCTGTCCCAAGAAAGCATAAATGTTGATGCATGATTAACAATACTCATGAAATTACACTTGGATCTAGACCATCCTAGGAGAGTGTATATTAACAAGCTTAAGGCTGTTTTTACAAGAGAACCAATCAGTTATTAATATTATATCTGTTTTTAATACTGTTTAGCATCACTGGCCAGTGAAATATATTTGTTTAATAAATTCCTAAACTTTTTTTACATTGTTTCTAGCGCGTGTATCCATATACTTTCTTTACTTTGTTTCTACACTGGGAATTGGCATCTCCCTATCACACTGCCTAATACCCCTTTCACATTGCACTTTTAAAACGGTATATTGCCGCTTTTTTCCCATTTTAAAACGTTTAAGGCTGCAATGTGAAAGTGCCAAAGTTGATTTACCGGTTAAAGATAACCGGTATTTCAACACGGTTAAAAAGCAGAGTCCTACACGTTTAAAGCCGTTTTTTAGGCAGTGTGAATGGCTCTATTTCAATGGCTTGAAAAGTGTCCCTTGGGGGTTAAACGGGTTGAATTTTGAATGGTATTAAATTAATTTTAAAACGGTTTTCACCTGCAATGTGAAAGGTCTCAAGGCTCAGACCCGTTTTAAAGTCCCATTTAAGAATACCGTGTCATTACCCATTTCTGCAATGTGAAAGCAGTATGAACCAGATATGCAAGGAAGATTCCCTCTAGACTAGTTATGTTTTAATTTTTTTTCTTCATATATTAGTATACAATAATTCAACTCCATTAGTGGATTTAACAGCAATTTTGGGTTGACGAGGAAAAGCGCCGGTTTCTCTCCTCCAGTTTTCAAACATGAATGTGTGTAACCATTTTCACATTCTACAACTTATATCTGAGGCATTACATTCAGTGGGTCTCTTCCTATGCCAATAGTTTGGAACAAAAGAAACATGTAGTAAATGATAGAGATTCGACACGTTATTTTTGAAAACTCGCTGGATGTGCATCTGGAATTATTGCTGCCATCAAATAGCTTCTGCCATCTAGAATATGTTTCACTAACTTTTAAAATAGTGGCATTATTTATTTATTAACAGTTTCTTATATAGCGCACACATATTCCGCAGCGCTTTACAGAGAATATATGAACAGTCACATCAGTCCCTGCCCCAGTGGAGCTTACAATCTATATTCCCTACCACAAGTACACGCACACAAAGACATTCTAGGGTTAGTTATTTTTGAATGTGGAAGGAAACCGGAGTACCTGGAGGAAAATCACGCAAGTACGGGGAGAATATACAAACTCCGCACAGTTAGGGCCATGGTGGGATTTGAACCCATGACCTCAGTAGTGTGAGGCTGTAATGCTAACCATTACACCATCCGTACTGCACAATACTTTTGTTGGTAAGCTGCTCAATCAGAGGTGTGTCATTCAGGTGCCAAAAGGGAGGAGTAATTCTGTCTAGGAAAAAAAAAAACATTTTGTATCCCAATTGCACACTGAGTGAGAAAATAACTACATATTAATCAGTGCAGTTGAGAGGCATAGATGGATCAGCATTAGGAGGGATTGCTGACACCTGAGTGCCATTGGAGAAGCCAGGGGTATCTCCAGGTAAGCTGGCTCTCAGACGTTATACGCCATTATCATGTGGCCTTACACTGGGCTATTAAGCCCAGACATATATGTTATTTCTTATGTGATGGGTTTTTGGAGTGTGGTGCCCCCTGTGTTGTTAGGGCTGGTCTGCTCCAGGTTAGCACACCCTAACACTTTATTAACTCTTATTTTTCCTATCACATTGTATATATTTTGTATTTTAATCCCACCTTCACTTCCCTACATAGCACTTATGTGCTTTTTATTAACCCCTACTAACCTTCATTTGTGTGCTGCCCTGGAGTACTCAGCCTGTGTCGGCATGTTGGGGGCCCACACCCCAGACCCATACCCAGTATTAGGGACCCCCAGTGACAGAGAGGCCTTGACGTATGGCCTGGGGGCTTAGCCCTATATCTGCAGATATATGCAACCAAGATCTCTGTATTATCTGATTAATATGTAGTTATTTTCTCACTCAGTGTGCAATTGGGATACAAAATGTTTTTTTTTTTTTCCTAGACCATCCGTACTGCCCCAAAACATGGCATGTGCCTATTAAGGGTGTGCACCGGCCACTTTTAGTGTTTTGTGAAACATGTTTTGGGACAGTATCTCCGGCAGTGTTGGATCAGAACCTGTTCCAAAACACCACTCTTCAGTGTTTTGGATCTGTATTTAAAAAAAAAAAAAAACTGGTAAAATCACAGAATTTGAGTTTTTTTTTTCTGCACCTACACTATTATTAGCCTCAATAACATTAATTTCCACTCATTTCCAGTCTATTCTAATTACCTCACAATGGGCCTTATTCAGATCTGATCTCAGTACAAATTTGTTCGGAAAATGGGCAAAACCATGTGCACTGCAGGTGGGGCAGATGTAACACGTGTAGGGAGAGTTAGATTTGTGTGAGTTATTTTGTTTCTGTGCAGGGTAAATACTGGCTGCATTATTTTTACACTGCAAGAGTTCAGTTTCAGCACACTCCACCCAAATTTAACTCTCTCTGCATGTTACATCTGCCCCACCTGCAGTGCACATAGTTTTACCCATTTTCCAAACAAATTAGTACTGAGTGCAGATCTGAATAAGGCCCAATGTTGTTTTTAGGCCAAAACTTTGCACCAAGGTAGCCGGATGACGATGTTAGGTGACACAAGTTTGCGGCACAAACACGTGGCCTATCTAGGAGTGGCACTGCAGCAGCAGACAGGATGGCAGTTTGTAAAATTAGGCCTCAAAGAGCACATAGGCCCTTATTCTGATCTGTGCGGCCGGAGCCGCATACGTTGCTCCGGCCGCACAAACCAATCCCCGCCTACAATACGGATCGCCACGGCCGTCCGTACGCGGACGGCTGGCGATCCGCATGAAAATGGTGGGGCGTACGCCTCCACCATGGTGGGAGCTGCCCCCTGCATTCGATGGTCGGCGACCATCGAAGGCAGGGCCGCACGCTCCACCAGCTCCCGCAAGCTATAGAAAGCTTGTATGGGGGCGGAGAGCTGACATCCGGCGATGTCAGCTTTCCGCCCCCATCACTGGCGTCATAGCCTCATTACCATGCATACGCCCCGCGTTTGCATGGGAACGCCCATGAAACGCTGGGCGTATGCATAGGGTAATGAGGCTATTAAGCCCCTCACGCCCCTATACGCCCCCTTTGCGGCGTATACATTTTTTGTGCGGCGATTTCGCCTGCACATGCGCAGAGTGACCTCTGCGCATGTGCAGAGTGAAAACATCGGCGGTACGGCCGCACGCGGGCCGTACCGCCGAGATCAGAATAAGGGCCATAATGCCAAAAAAAGAGGTGCAAGATGGAATTGTCCACGGTAGAATATTACATGGGTTGGGATCATTGGGTCGACCTAATGATAGTCGATAGTCATTAGATTGACACCGTTGGGTTGACATACTGCAAGGTCGACAGGTGTCTAGGTCGACGTGGCACAAGGTCGACACATGCGTTAGGTCGACAGTCAAAAGGTTGACATGGGGGTTTTCACTGATTTTTGACCCGAATGTTGACACAGTCAACATGGACACAGTTTTAAGTGCACCGCTTTCCCTTACATGGCTCGCTGTGCTCCCTAAGCTTTGGGCACGTTGCCTCGCTGCGCTCGGCACACTATTTTGTTCTGTCGCCCTGACCCATGTCGACCTAATGCTTGTGTCGACCTAGACACCTGTCGACCATAACATGCTAGTCGGAGCATCTGGATTATCAGAGAGTTGTATAATATAATATATGTGGTCTACAACTGGAGGTGGTCAGAAAGAATAGGGAAAAATTACTTCAGAGAGTACGTACAAACCGGCTGGTATTAGATGTCTTGTGGGATCTAGAATTAGGCTGATAATCTGATAGCTCTAATGGGGAAGTGCCCATCGCAGAGGGCTTAGGGCGTCTGGCTCCCGGTCAAATGTGCTTGTGCAAGCTGCAGTAAATGTCAGGGAACTACAGTAAAGCTGATCGAAGTATAGAAGAAGTGTTGTTAGGACACCCATCACCAGCTTCCAACAGGGTACCCTGTTGCACCTTTCATACAAATTCTCTAATATGTTGCCACGTGCTTTGGTTTTTCTGTTTTTCATAAAAAGTTTTTTGCAAACTGGTGTGCGGACCACTTTCTACCTAGTGTAGAGACGTGTTTTATGCAAGTGTTTATGTGCTCTGGCACCGCGGTGTGGTAACGGACACCCCCCGCGATACCTGTACTGTGGTCTGCGGGGGGATCTCCGTCTCCTCCCTGCCGGCTTCTGATGCCTACGCGCCGGGGACAGCTAAGCAGGCTGTCCCCGGCGCCTCCTCCTCCCCCCTGCAGCTGGAAGGACGTCCGGCTGCATTGATAGGGGAAGGTAGGGCTTACCTTCCGGGGTCCTGAAGGACCTGCATGAAGGTAAGCCCAAGGGAGGGGGAAAGGGGGGGGGCGGCGAGGCGGCGGGATTGCGGCAACGTGGCGGGAGGCGCAAAGAAGCCCATAGGCTTCTATAGGGTATCACCACCCAGAGGGTGACGATACCCTGCCTGGCGAAAATGGGGCAGACGGGTAATAGTACATAGGAAAATGTGGTAAAACCCCTATTTTACCGCATTTTCCCTTTAGTACATCCCGCCCTTGCTCTTGCTGAGGAGTGCTGCTCTACATCATATGATATATATATATATATATATATATATATATATAACCATTACAGATACCATCATTCCCCAGACAAATTACAAATTCCTCTCATTCATGCGGTTCTCGGGATAGTGGGCAATGAAGATGTAGGATCATATTTTGGGAGCAGTATAAAATCCCGGCGGTCGGAATCCTGACGGTCGAAATACCGACGCCGGAATCCCGACCGCCGCAATGCCAACAGGGGGGGGGCGTAGATCCCCCACCCTTGGGGGTGATCTAATTAGATATCCTCCAAAAAATGTCATAGAAACATAAAAAAAATCATGAAAAACATAATTTTTTCGCTCCCAATGTTTCTTTGTACCTATTTGGTGTGAAAAGAACATTTCTCTGTTATGGTAAAAGCTACAGTTTTCACTAGAGTCCTTTCATTTGTAATGTTGAACTTATATGTTTAGAAACCATCTGCATCTCGGCTCACAAAGGAGCTATGACACTCCTTTCTATGTACAGTAGTAGCCAGAGATATATTATATATTGAATGCGCTGTGGAAGTAATAGTTACAGGTTTCTTGTTCTCACCTTTCCTGCTTTGTAGTGGATAGACAGCAGTACAGATTATTTTCTTTACAGCAGATCATATTTCTGGTCAAGACTATGATGTGTTTAACGAAATTCTTTATGATTTTGAGATATTTCTTCTTTGTGGTTTGTGCTTGACATTAACCCTTTAGTCAGCAACTACTGCAGAGCAGTTTGAGTAACGTGCCTTAGTGACAGGGCCGTTTCTAGAGGCGGACAAGCCGTGCAGCAGCCCAGGGCGCTGCACGGCTTGTCCGCCTCTGTTAAACAGCCAGGGCGCCCGGCAATGTTCCCTGTAACGTGTGCGCACAAACATTTTAATAGTGCGCACTACTGTCCGCCGCCCGCCGCTCACTCCCCTGTCAGTGGAGCCTGGAGCCGCCCGGGAGCCAGCCAGCGTGTGCTCTGCCTCTGGGTATATAAAGTGCTGCGCCGGCCTCTGACGTCAGACGGAGACGCTGGCGCCACACAGCGCGCAGAAAGAGCTACTCAGGACGGAGCCTGCCCGCATGCCTGCCCACCTTCCTAACCCAGTGCCCACCACATAACATAAGGCACAGACAGAGCCCTACCACCCCAGATGGTATGTCTAGAAATAAACTCGCCCCTGAAAATGTTGCACACTGACCCTAACTATATATATATATTTATATATATATATATATATATATATATAGCAGAGGGTTTGTTCGGCACTCCGGACGAAGAGTCATATACCGTGGTGCCTTCCTTCCAATTGACATAGAGTATAGACCAAGGGTTTGTAATGGACCCAAAGGAATAAGGCGGCACTCCACGGATTTTGATAAAGTTCAGGTGAAGATTTTATTGTCAGTAGACAGTATACATGTTGCCAGTCGACAGCTTAAATCTCTGGCCAGAGTGTGGATGTTTTACGTCATGGCCTGCTACTAGATAACTGCAAGTGGTACAGGAGGGGCACTTATAACAGCCTGTTTTTTTTTAATTTGACATTGAATAATGTTGTAGGGGGTTTCTTTTCAATGTTTGTTTTTACTAGGAGATCCCTCAAATTTCTGCCCCTTCGATAGCTGGGCATCAAGGTTTTTTGTTTAAAACATGCCAATTGTTTATCTCCTGTCAAAATCGAACCAACGGCTTTCAATGCTCTTGGTAGTACTCGGGTGGCAGGTGTGTATGTGGTCACCAATGGTTTGATGGTATTGGTATTGGTATTGAAGGATCTGAGCTTCCAATTTATCCCAAAGAGGGAGATGTTTTTTATCTTGTAATATGGATTGATGTTCCTCACGGTTTGGAAGCTCAGATCCTTCAATATAAACAAGATCTTGAAAAATTCAAGTAAAAGAAGTGGGAATTAGTCCAGGCTGACTACGACGACGGGAGAGTGTATAGATGGCTTAGTGGATCTGAAGCACCGCAAAATAAATACAAAACTAAAACATCATGGAGAGACCGCAAACAGAGAGAATACCATCGTTACACCAGCGATAGTGATTTCGCAGTAGATGACTCTGATGAAAATGCTAATAACCAGGCTCTCCCTTTAGGCAGACTAACCCGGGCCAAAACCGGAGGCAAAGCTCCAGAAATTCCAGAAGGGGCGGCCAGTCGCAAAGGATCCTCAAAGCCTCCAATAACAAACAAAAAGAAAGCATGATCTTTAACCTTTCCTCACAACCCCTCACTCTGCATGAAGAAAAAATCCTTAATAAAGGTTTATCCTTTGTTCCTTCCAACCAACATCGGGAATTTCAATGGAACATCGACTTACATAAGTTTGGCAGATCACTGAGGGTGAAAGAATTTTTTCAACATGTTCCTAAAAAAGCACCGGATCCACATGAAAATTTCTTAATGAAACATGGACATTCTTCATTTGACCCCCAGTCCCAAAACCCTTCCATTAAAACACTCACACGTTTGTTAGATGAGTCAGTCCAGAAGTTTGATAAAACTACTCCTAAAGAATGGTCCAATCTCAGCAAAGAAGAAGCCACAGCACTGCAAAACCTTTCCAAGCGCACCGACATCATTATCCGCCCCGCGGACAAAGGCGGGGGGATAGTGATCCAGGACACCCAGCAGTATATATCCAACTTGGACAATCTTCTTGCTGATGGTTCCACATATAGGAAATTACCAGGAGACCCCACCAACATCTATAAAAAGGAATTGGACCTGATATTGACACAAGCATTCACACAAGGATTGTTCAGCAAAAAAACTTATCAAACATTGACACAGGAGTTTCCGATAATCCCAGTAATTTATACACTTCCAAAAGTCCACAAGGATTTGCAAAACCCCCCTGTTAGACCCATAATCTCTGCCAGGGGGTCACTGTTTCAGCCCATCTCGCAATTTCTTGATATCCTGATACAACCATACATTATGCAACAAACCACGTTTTTGAAAGATACAACGCAATTATTGTTAAAACTAGCGGAAATCAAAAATCCTCCGCAAAATCTGCTGATGTGTACAATGGATGTAAAAAATCTTTACACCGTAATCCCCCATGCACAAGCACTTTCAACTATGCGTCGGTTTTTATTTAAAGTCAAATTCGATGGTCTGGATATCCCGCTGTACCTAGAACTTTTGGAACAAACTCTAACGAAGAACTATTTTTTACACAATGGATCTTTTTTCTTACAACTAACAGGCTGTTCCATGGGATCTAACGTGTCTCCCTCTCTAGCAAATGTGTTCATGTTTGAACAAGAATATGATTTTTTCTTTTCCGATGTTAATATCAGCCAATCAATTATACTATATACAAGATATATAGATGACCTACTGCTGCTATGGTCAGGAGAGAGGGTACATCTTGAAAATATTATCAATAACATCAACCAGCTGGACAATCCCATCAAACTGACTCATTCCATCAGCCACTCTGAGGTCAACTACTTGGACGTAAAAATCATCTTTGAAAATAACCAATTATCAACCACCATCTACCAAAAAGAAACTGACAGAAACACCCTTTTACAATTCGGGAGCAACCATCCACCAGCCCTGAAAAAGGGTTTACCAAAATCTCAAATGATCAGAGTAGCAAGGATCACCAGCGACAGAAACAAACTGGAAGAGAATTTGGACAAGATGGTAGATAGGTTTACATCAAGAGGCTACAACCCTGCAACCCTTAAAGCACAGAAACAGCAGGTATTGGAGACACCAAGATGGAAATTGTTGCTCAATAAAGATAAGAAAAATGAGCCATTCAATAAAATACCATTGGTGACCACATACACACCTGCCACCCGAGTACTACCAAGAGCATTGAAAGCCGTTGGTTCGATTTTGACAGGAGATAAACAATTGGCATGTTTTAAACAAAAAACCTTGATGCCCAGCTATCGAAGGGGCAGAAATTTGAGGGATCTCCTAGTAAAAACAAACATTGAAAAGAAACCCCCTACAACATTATTCAATGTCAAATCAAAAAAAAACAGGCTGTTATAAGTGCCCCTCCTGTACCACTTGCAGTTATCTAGTAGCAGGCCATGACGTAAAACATCCACACTCTGGCCAGAGATTTAAGATCAAACATGTGTTACACTGTAAGCTACCGTACATTATTTACATCATTATCTGTCCCTGCGGGAAGTATTACGTAGGACAAACCATCCGCAGCTTAAGGGATCGCATGGCTTTGCACCGGTCGTCCATCTCAGCCACGCTACAAGGCAAAAGCGTGGACCAACCGGTAGCCAGACATTTTAAAGAACATGGCCATACGCTGGCTAGCCTACGATGTCAAATTATAGATCATATTCCTCCCCTTAGTAGAGGAGGTAACCGCCAAAGACTGCTGAACCAGAGAGAAGCCGAATGGATTTTTAAACTGAACACTCTGGCACCAGCTGGGTTAAATGAAAAAATGGCATGGAATGCCTTTATTTAAATGTGATAACTTTTTTCTTTGTTCTCATCCATGCATTCTGAGTTATTTATGAATCCTGTGCATAGTACATATATATACATTTTTAAATGTGTGCAAATGAGTCCACAAAGTGCAGCAAGTCCCAGCCTATACCTTTAACAGGCCGCTCGTTCTAATACTTGTTTTACATCCTTAATAGAGCATCCATATTTTAACCCCTTTCTTATCACCCTTTTCTAAGTATGCCGCAATAGTTTTTTTAACACATTTTTGTTTGCACGTTCTTGTCATCCAACAACTGAGTGTTGGTCTTCTTTATTACAGTAGCCGGCCAAGCGCTGACGGGAGGAGAGCGTCCAGGGTTACCAGGGGAACCGACGCACGTCACAGTGGGCGGACCCTGGAGTCCCCGGAAGCTGGTCCCGGAGACGCCGCAGCTGCTACCACACGCTACACAGACAAGGCGGTACTTGTTTCCTATCTGGGCGCCCAGGTTTTCTACGTACGGCACCGTAATGAAATCGGATCGGATCGCATCGTACACATACACGATATTGAACGATGCGATGCGATGCGATCCGATTCGATTTCCCATAGGAAACAATGTGAAATGGCTCAATTTAGCCAAATTATCATAGGAACAATAGTAAATGGGCCAAAAACACCCCTGAACATTGAAATGTCCCCCCAAAAGTAGTTGACGCCACCCCGCCATCAACGTGAACCCGAAGCGTGGCGAGCGCAGCGAGCCCGTGAGGGGCGGCGGTACGCGTCCTCCGACCTTTTCATGCCCTACTATCCACTAGGGCGTGGAGTGAGAATAGAATAGTGTGGCGAGCGCAGCGAGCCACCGAGCCCGAAGCGTGGCGAGCGCAGCGAGCCCCGCGAGGGGACGCGGATACCTTCACAGTTATACGCATCCCCTCGCGGGCTTCCCAGGTGTCCATGGCGACGCGGACACCTGGAAAGCCCGCAAAGGGACGCGTTTACCTGTGAAGGTATCCGCGTCCCCTCGCGGGGCTCGCTGCGCTCGCTACGCTTCGGGCTCGGTGGCTCGCTGCGCTCGCCACACTATTCTATTCTCACTCCACGCCCTAGTGGATAGTAGGGCATGAAAAGGTCGGAGGACGCGTACCGCCGCCCCTCGCGGGCTCGCTGCGCTCGCCACGCTTCGGGTTCACGTTGAAGGCGGGGTGGCGTCAACTACTTTTGGGGGGACATTCCACTGCTCTGTGGGTTTTTTTGGGGTTTCTGGCCCATTTACCATTCTTCCCTATGCTGATTTGGGTAAATTGATCCATTTAACATTGTTTCCTATGGGAAATCGAATCGGATCGCATTGCATCGCATCGTTCAATATCGTGTATGTGTACGATGCGATGCGATCAGATTTCTCTACGGAGAATAGCATGGTGCGCAAATAACTTAGCGGGCGCCCAGATAGGAAACAAGTACCGACAAGGCTACTTATAGGTAAGAATATTCACTTTCCTGCATCTTTTTTCACTGCACCGCACTTTATGCACCGATTTGCACGTCCTGATGAAAAGGCCCAGGTGGCCTTGAAACGTTGACGACTGGCAACATGTATACTGTCTACTGACAATAAAATCTTCACCTAAACTTTATCAAAATCCGTGGAGTGCCGCCTTATTCCTTTGGGTCCATTACAAACCCTTGGTCTATACTCTATATATATATATAAAGAAACGAGAGATAGATTTCCTGTATCACGGACGGACCCTCTCAGATTATTACAGGAGTAAACAAATACCCCGCGGTTTTCGCGTGCACAACACCCCCACCATTGGGAGATACAGCATCCCTTTTTGCAAGCGCTGGGTGGCAATATTAAATAAGTGTTCTATGGACCTTATTTTATTAGTTATTGAAGAATCGACACGTGAACAGCAGGCCACCCAAGAGAAAATTAAAACTTACGAGGAAGCCCATTTACCCACACTGAAGGCGGACACCTCGAATAAGTGGTTGGATAAGCTGCAGTCACAGATCGAAGCCTATAGAGTTGAACTCCTCCGCTACAAAAAAGAAAAACTTAAGAAGGTCCAAGGGGACTACGAGCAACACACGGTGTATCCGTGGCTTGGTACTTCCACTCGCCCCACACCAAAACCTTCCCGGCAGGGATACCGTCAACGCCGCGCTAAACCCGCACACACCAGCACCTCTGGCAGTGACGTGGAATCTTTTTCCAGGGGTACTCCTGCTCCCATCCGCGGTCGTGGCCCTTTAGGGGTTCATACCCGGTCGGCCAATCTACCGCTCGTACAAGACCTACCCGCAGGGGGGGCCAGTGCCGCCGCCAAGGGCCGAAAACCCCCCAAGGGGAGCAGGACTTAGTATTCAATTTGTCCTCCACACCCCTCTCCGAATCCGAGATGTGCCTCTTGAGTAAAGGACTTTCTTTTGTCCCTACACACCTCCCCGACAAGTTTAAATGGAAAGTGGACTCTTTCAAGTTCCAGCGGACACTGAAGCTCAGAGAATACTTCGGCAAAACACCCATTCACTCTGAAGCCCCACCTTTACCTCCGGCCTTACAACGTCTGGGACCTCCTTCTAGGTTTGATCCACACTCCACCAACGCAGCCATTAAGATATACCATCGTTTGCTGGACTGTGCTCTACCCGACCCACCCCCTCAGGTACACCCCAATTTGTCTGCCTTGGAGCGCACAGCTCTCACTGAGCTTAGCAACAGAAAAGACATTATCATCAGAGGGGCTGACAAGGGTGGGGCCATAGTGGTTATGGACACCTGTATGTACATTGAAGAGTGTAATCGTTTACTTAGTGATACCTGTACATACTCTCTGTTGGCACAGGACCCCACCGGTGACTATAAGAAATCCCTGGACACCTTGTTGTCACGGGCAGTTACCAGTAATACCATCACTAATACCATTTGCAAAAAGCTCACAGTTGAGTATCCAGTGGTGCCCATCTTTTACACTATACCCAAGATCCATAAGGACACGCAGCGCCCCCCTGGGAGACCCATTATCTCCGCCAGGGGGTCGCTGTGTGAACCCATTTCCATCTTTCTTGATAATTTTTTACAACCTTGCATACAGGCACCTACCTCAAGGACACCACTGCCCTGCTCGGTATCCTTTCCACCTATGAGCACGTTGCCACTGATACCACGTTGGCAACACTGGATGTATCCAGCTTGTACACGTGCATACCACATTCTGATGGTCTCCGGGCAGTCGGTAATCTCATTACCAACAACCCATTATACATTGGTCCGGACCCTGAATTTTTCATGGAGTTGTTGGAATACACCCTCAAACATAATTTCTTTTTGTTTGATGGTAGGTTCTATTTGCAAAGGACGGGGTGTGCGATGGGTTCTTCCGTCGCCCCGTCCTTTGCAAATGCCTACATGTGGGAGGTTGAACAGAGTCTGTTTCTACGTGATGAACCCATACGCAGACATCTAGATCTATATACTCGGTATATTGATGATCTGCTGATCATATGGAATGGGCCCCTCACTCCTTTGGAGGTCCTCATCACAGCACAAAATGCCTCTGATCACCCCATCAAATTGTCACTTACATCTAGTCCATTAGAGGTTCACTTTCTGGACGTAAACATCAGTATAGCGCAGCAGCAGATTCACACTGCACTTTACATCAAGCCCACTGATCGGAATACCATTCTCCGTCACAACAGCTTCCACCCCCGGTCCACTGTAGAGGGACTGCCGTATTCGCAGTTCCTGCGTGTATGCAGAATCACCTCTGACCCCCTGTTACGTTCACAGCAATTGGATGAAATGTTACACAAGTTCATGCAACGCGGGTATCCCAGGGCGAACCTTATCAAGGCCAGGGATAGAGCGCTGGCGCAGGATAGATTGGCCATGATCAGGGACCATCAGCCCAAAAAAACGCAAACCCCAGTGCTTCCCTGGGTCAACGAATATAGCACCTCCAGTCTGATTACCACCAGACTTGCAAAAAGCTGGTGGCCTATAATCACCTCTGATCCAGATCTCAAAAGTCTTAAAACCACCAGACTACTGCCTAGCTACAAACGCAGCAGCAATCTAAAAGATCGATTGGTAAAATTAGACATTACATCGTTTCATTCCCAGCCACCAGGCATCAGACAACGGGCTAATGGGTGCTATCGTTGCCTGGGATGCACCACGTGCAGTTCCCTTACACCCAGTACCTTCATCCAGCATCCCCACACTGGGCAAAAATTTAAAATACGCTGGCCCTTGACATGCACATCTAAGTTTATTGTATATGTGATCATCTGCCCTTGTGGCCTGTATTACGTGGGGAAAACCGACTGTACGTTCAAGGTCAGAATGGCCCAACACCGTTGTGCCATACGCGCAGCCCTAATTTCAGGCAAAAGTGAGCAGCCAGTGGCTCGCCACTTTGCCACATTTAAACATGGCATGGCGACCCTGCGATACAAGATAGTGGACCATGTACCATTTTCTGTTAGAGGGGGTAACAGATCCAGAAAGCTGTTACAGCTTGAATCCCAATGGATTTTTAAGTTAGACTCCTTACAACCTAGAGGGCTCAATGAGCATCATGGCCTCCATAACTTTTTATAATTCTCCTCCCAGCCGCACTAGTTTGGCCCAGCCCTGACGGGTAGCTTTTTGCTGGCACCCTCCAGAACTGACCCAGGCTTCTCCCCTTAACAGGTGGCCCATACCCACCCGCTGTATTGTCACCCTGCCCTTTCCAGGGGATCCCACCTTTATGGTGGGTATAGTGCTGTAGTTTTACATAAATTTTTCCTTTATGTCCTTTGACACATTGACATTTTCGTATGCACCCACACATGGTGCCCTCTCCACACCGGGGGATTGCATATACCTTTTAGTATATTCCCCACTGTTGTTTGGCAGATTTATATGGGCCACAGGTTAGCCCTCTGCTAGGGCACATGTCCACCTGTGTATCCAGGTGGTAGGGACAGTCCCCTAATGCTGTCCGCATTATTTTAATTATGTTCGTTTTGTCATGTTGGATCTATATGGTTTATACATTATCTGCCCAGTAGGTGGCAGCACTTCACTACACTTATGTCTCACGTACCCAGTTCTCTATATATAGTTATCATTTGTTTTGCACGTTTTTTAAGTTTCCCTTAAGCTTTTGGTTTTGTGTTCATCAGGAAACTTAGTCTGTATATATAGCATTGGTTGTACAATGCTTCATGTTACCATGCACCATGACTTTATATTTATTGCACTTTGCTCCTATTTTGCAGGGCACAGCCGCCCCACGTGACTCCACAGCCGGCCGCCGGGAGCACGCATCAGTGACGATGCGCAGGTCAACATCGCGACCATCGCGACCATCGAACCTGCGCCAGTGACGTCACGGAGACGGCGCCAACCCGGAAGTCGCTGATGGAGAGCATGGACGGGACGCACAGGGGGCGGGTAAGTCTCCTATATATCACACTGTTTTTTGTATTATGTTTGTGCTTACTCTCAACTGACGACGGAGCCTGCGAGCTCCGAAACGTTTTGTTTCCTGCACATGGAATAAATATTCCTACCTGGCTTTCACCATTTACTACTGTCTCCGAGTGCCGCTTACTCCTGCTATATACCTCTGGAGGACGCTCACCCTCTGGCTAGAGGGCATCGGAGCAAGTTATATTTGGCATCTACCCAGTCCTGAGTGCCGGCCTCCTCGTCCTATATATATATATATATATATATATATATACACACATATGTGTATACAAACATATGTATTTATATATATGTCACTGTGGGGGCATATATTTCTGTCACTAGGGGCATATGTGTGGCACTGTGGGGGCATATATTTGTGTCACTAGGGGCATATGTGTGGCACTGTGGGGGCATATATTTCTGTTACTGTGGGGGCATATATTTCTGTCACTAGGGGCATATGTGTGGCACTGTGGAGGCATATATTTGTGTCACTGTGGGGGCATATATTTGTGTCACTGTGGGGGCATATGTGCGGCGCTGTGGGGGCATATCTGGCACTGTGGGGGCATATATTTGTGGCACTGTGGGGGCATATATTTGTGGCACTGTGGGGGCATATGTGCGGCGCTGTAGGGGCATATCTGGCACTGTGGGGGCATATATTTGTGGCACTGTGGGGGCATATATTTGTGGCACTGTGGGGGCATATATTTGTTGCACTGTGGGGGCATATGTGTGGCACTGTGGGGGCATATGTGTGGCGCTGTGTGGGCATATATTTGTGGCACTGTGGGGGCATATATGTGTGGCGCTGTGGGGGCATATCTGGCACTGTGGGGGCATATTAGTAAACGGCATCAGTTGTGCGGCAGCGGCACATGGGGCATAATGTGTAATGGGCATTACGGTGTGGGGAGTATTGTGTAATTGCCATCATGGTCTGTGACATAATGTTTAATTGTCATCACGGTGTGCGGCGTAATAAGTAATTGTCATCACAGTGTACGGCGTAATGTGTAATTGGCATCACGGATAAATAGTGTATAATGATTTAAGTAGCCTGTCATTGTTTGGCCTTGATCTGTGAGGCGTACTAGGTCATTATGTGGCCAACTTAAGTGCGGGAGGACAAAAACAATTCCTGTGGTAACCAATGTCTGGTCATGCAGGTTGCAAAAGTGTGATGTAAGCTAATTGTTTGGTACTTATGTAATATCTGGGCTCCCGTTTTTCTTATGAGACCGCGTCCTCTCGCAGGGCTCGCCACGCTTCGGGCACGGTGGCTCGCTGCGCTCGCCACACTATATAGAATCAACTCCATGCGTAGTTGGATAGTAGGGGTATGAAAAAATGGGGTGCATTTAACATGGTAGCCCAGATAATACATAAGTACCTATTGTTTTCCTGCTAGACCACGCCCTTATATTAAGCCACACCCCTTTAAAAATTACACCACACCCCCTATTTCGGCGCGCGCCTCCGGCGCGCGCAATTTCTATGTTACCATGTTATGTATCCCGACAGTCGAAATCCCGCTGGTCGAAATACTGACGCCACACTTTGTCCCTCTATGGGTGTCACTGACACTCATAGAGGGAGAATAAAATAGTGTGCCGAGCGCAGCGAGACACCGGGCCCGCTGCATGGCGAGTGCAGCGAGCCTGCAAGGGTGGCCAATCCATGGCCCCCCTTGTCGGCATTGTGGCGGTCTGGATTTCAACCGCCGGGATTTTATACTGATCCCGAAATATGATCCTACATCTTCATTGCCCACTATCCCCAGAACCGCATGAATGAGAGGAACTAGGAATGAGAGTAATTTGTCTGGGGAATGATGGTATCTGTAATGACTACAGTATAGATGATAGACAGTCTCTAGGTTGACAGTCATTAGGTTGACCAATAATGCTCAACAGTAACTAGGTCGACACCTAAGAATGTTTAACATACCCTATGTCGACATTTACAAAAGGTTGACAAAAGCTTAAGGTTGACATGGACATGTTTATCATGAGTAAGGTCGACATGAGTTTTGTACAGTTTTTGTCTGTGTTGACATAGACACTGTATAAATGTACCACTGTGCTTGCCATGCTTCGGGCACAGTACCTCGCTGTGCTTGGCACACTATTATATTCTCACTCTATGCCTACTTGGATAGTAAATTATGAAAAACCAGCTTAAAAAAATTATGAAAAACTCACGTTGACCATGTACCTGTCGACCTTCTGCCAATGTGTCAACCTTCAGCTACTGTCGACCTTGGTGAGGTTGGGAGCATAAACTTGCAGTCCAGATATGACCAAGCAAAGGTGCACAAAAAATTCAGGCCCACAATGGGGGTTATTCAGACCTGATCGCCGTTGTGTAACTTTGCAAGACGTTTAACTATCGAATGACTGCACATGCATCTGATATGCAGTGGGTGTGTGCGATAACACACAGTGACAAATATCAGTGATGTTTTTATACAATGTCCGCCAGGAAGTCGCCTTTTAGGGGTGGTAACTTGCCGTTTTTGGGGAGTGTCAGAAAAATGCAGGTGAGCCCAGGTGTTTCCAAGGAGTAACATCAGCTCTGGCTCGATCAGCCATATTCTATCGCACACTTGTGGGTCAGGGTTACGCACAGACTGCGCACACTGGAAAAATCAATAGATGATGAGTGAGTTGTGCATGGTGAGTTGCAGCTGGCTGGCGATCAGCGATATTTTTGCAAGTCATTCAGAGACTTACACAGGGCTGGTGATCAGTCTCTCTGGTCGGCGACTATCTGAACTCAGGGCTCTGCTAGGGCCCAATGTTTGTCAGGCTAGAGCGACTCTAAGCCAGTCAGAGCACTGACAATTCATATGTTAGAATCAGCTAATTCATCAACTACTGACTACTTTATCTTAAAAAGCTTAAGTGTATTTACTTGTATTAGTAAGCAAAGCAGTTTGCATCATCTTAAAAGTAACAAAAGTTAAACTCATTGTCCACTCAAATCATTATCAACCTACTTCCCCGATGATATTCGTATGAAGCTAAGATAAGTATGAAGCTGCCACCTAGTGATAGAAATATATAGCTGCGCTTTGCATTGTAATCAGGTACTGTAGAAGGTACAAGTGTTTATAGCCTATGAAATATAGTGCAAGCAGTACTTATTAGGTTTTACATGGTTTTACAGTCTAGAGCTGTGCAAGACACGAGAAAGTTATGTGTGCAGAAAAGAACAAAATGTGGAGCGCTAAATTATTGGATCAATATGGTTGTTTTTAAAAAAACAATATGTATTTTTATTAATTAGCAATATACAATGGATCTATAGCCACTCAATATGGTATAAAAAACATATACACAACAATTATTAAGTTACATCTAGACATAATAGAACAAAATACAAAAAGGTATTAAAAAAATGGGTTTTATACTTATTGGTGTGGATTCCCGTTTTGTTGTCCTTATTGGAGACACTTGTAATTGTGTTAGGTATATCCGTCCTAAAGCTGGTTAATTTTGGGGGCCAATAAACCTTGCCGGATTGTAGTGACGCTGGAGGGAAGGTATCAAACCCGATGGAATTGTGGGTGTCCTCACTGATATGCGTCCTTGTAATCCTCAATATGCAGGTGGTGTTATCCTGAAATAGATGGTAAACAGCGATGGTTCTTCCAGCTGATGGCCCATGTGTAGCGAGTAGGCTAGTTTTTTCTCCAAAGGGGGGGGGGGGGGGGGGGGGGAATATCATTGCAACCAAGGTAACCCAGAGTAAAATCAGCAGGTGCTCCCTGACATGTTTCGCCGTTCAACTGACAGCTTTTTCAAAGGTATAGCACCATGTATGCAGTCCCGGTTTTTATACCAACAAACAGAATGTTCATTTAAGCACATTTGCATATTCATTAACCATATTGATCTGATAAACCTATTTGTAATGATAGCATTTAGATGGATATATAGAGGAGGCAGACCTTAAATAAAAAACAATATATTTACCGGTATCTCTGTCCAGGTCACACATCAAGGATACAACACATTTTTTAAATTTGGTAAAAGATGAACAGTGGAGAGATAGTTATGCATTCCTCAAAATCTACGTCACAAGCTTGTACACCAACATTCCACATCTATTGGGTGTACAAGCAATATCCAACAAATTAACATCAGATGGTGACCTCAGTCATATTCACATCACTTTTCTATTGGATTCTACTCATTTTATTTTACATCACAACTATTTTCTTTTCAGCTCCACTTATTATTTACAGGTGATGGGAACGGCCATGGTGACCAGGTTTGCCCCTAGTTACCCCAATCTCTACATGGGTATGGTCGAGGACCAACTAGTGTGGGGTAGCGGACATGGGGCATGCCTGGTCCTCTATGGCCGTTACATTGATGACCTTTATTTGGGACAGGGATGCACAGTCAGCACAATCCTTCGTTACCATTATGAACACTAACACTTTTAATCTACATTTCACTCACACATATCACCCTACACATATAAATTATTTAGGCATTTCCCTTAACATTATAAACAATCAGATACACACTTCTAATTATGTAAAAGAAGTTAACACCAATTCATATTTACACTACCACAGTGCACACTACCGCCCCTGGAAGCGTAATATACCAAAAGGGCAGTTCCTTCGGTTACGACGGAACTGTCCGATTTGGAAACTTATAAATTACAGAGTACCCAAATGGTGAACTCCTTTCTCGACAAATTGTCACAACAGCATGTACAGAAGCAGCCATAAGTGATAGGACTTTGCTTTTAAGTTAAAAAAAAACAAAAATCATAAAAATAAAAACAATAAACAGAAACAAAAAGAACATCCAGATATTAATTTCATCTCTACCTTTAATGGAGAATACCACCAAATAAAATAAATCATAAACAAAAATTCTAATCTCTTAAAATGTGATCCCCTTTTGAGGGACCTGCTGCCCATAAAGCCGGGTTTCATATTCAGAAGAAATAAAACTGTGAAAGATATCTTAGCTCCAAGCATGTTCAAAAATAAAGAACCCCCTGTTACAGGCCAGGTTGTCAGAGCAACCCAAAGGCAGCATGACACTGGGGGGCGTGGCTCTAGCAAGGGAGAGGACACCGCCCCAGATCACCATAGCAAGCAACTGGGCGGGGCACACTCCCTGATGTCTGCAGCAGCACTCCCTTTATAAGGCTCATGCTGAATTTGTATGCCAGAGCTCTGCTGTGTATTGTACCTGTTAGCCTGTGTTGGAATTGTATTGCCATTGCTACAATATAGGTGATTGAGTCAGTGGCCCTTATTCTGATCGGTGCGGATATTCCCGCATTCTTACGGAGCGGTCCGTACGCCACGGTGTTTTGCCGCGTGCGGCCATCGTCCGTAGAAACGCCCACGTGTCCTCCGCATTCAGACGGACTCACTCTTTAAGAACAGGGCGTGTTTACGGACGACATACAAACCATGCGTGTGCGGGAGAAACACTCCGATTCTGCACGGTATTACAGAGTATTACAGAGTATGCTCGGGAATACCGCATCCGAACGGGAGCCAAGCGGTGCTACCGCACGTAAGCGGAGTATTTACGCCAAACAACCCACTATTATGTATATTCTGCAATACATCACATGACCCACTTATTCAATTACCTATCCTCATAAAAAAATGCTTCTTTGGAATTGGAATCAATTAGATGCCAATATATCCTTACAAGCATGCCTAACACATGCATTGCACACATTAACCCTTACAGCAATTGAAGCAGCAATGGTTTCAATTAAAGCACTGACAAGCGTCCTATTAGTGAGTAATGAGTAAAGGAGTAGATTCTATTGGGTTCAGGTGTTAATGCTTGTAGTCATTAGGCGGTACGTTCGCCTACCGCATGAACGAGTGGTGTCCGCAAAGCAATAGTACACTTGTGGACACCGCACATTTCTGCCCTTTTTGGTCGCGTGCATTCGGAGTGCTATCCGAATGTACGCCCCCCAACATAAGTGTACTCCCCCGTGTCCGCCCATGTTTCCGCCCCGTTTTGCCCACTTTGAAACTACGCCCATGTGTCATTCCGCATGACGCCCATAATACGCCCATATTTCCCGACTGATTGCGGTGCACAGTTTTGTACGGGATTTGCCCGAACAGGTACGGAGTCAATGCATGGCACATGCGCGTTGCATTCTCCACGCATGCGCAGACGCCGTAAAGACGCGATCCGAAAGTATGCGGTAAAGTACGCGTCAATCAGAATAAGGGCCAGTGACGGGTTTCCCCCACTGGATTGCAACACCTAGTAGCAATATTGTAAGTTCAGTCTCTGTTTATTCCTAGCTTCTCTTTTCTGTGCTGCTTTTTCCATCTGGCCAGTACAGGAGAGTGGAGCAGGATTTGGAAAGGATTGTCATCTTCCTCCAGAGACTGAATTCTGTCACTTCTGTGTATTGGTTTCTGGTCTGGTTCTGGACGCTGCGCTCTGCTCTCTTCATCATCAGAGCCAGTGTTTCAGCTCAGAGTTTTAGCTCTAATACCATCTGAGAGCAGGTGTCTGGATTGATCTTGGGCACTGGGCTCTTCTGTTCCCTCCTGCAGAGTAAGTGCTTCCAATCCAGACTCCATCCCGTGATTTACTTCCAGCCTGCCTGCGGTTCAAATGTGTCAGTTTCATCTCACTTTTACACTTGAACGCAGAGGGAATTCTTCCTGGCTAGGAAGTTCATGGGTTTGTTATTATTAACTCCATCCTGAGCAGTGTTGCTCCTAGTGAAAGCACATTACATCTTGCTAGTTCACTTTATCTGTGTGTCTGTTTGTTCTTCATTTGTCCCCAGTGTTTGTCTGTCAGTGACACTCATAACACCCCCTCAAAAAAAGACCTCCTGGTTACAACCTATACATGGTTGCTATAGATGCAACAATACCAGGTGTATCACGTGTAGACACATTCAAGATAGAACTCAGGAAATTTATGTCACAAATGAAAGTACACCATACAAAATTAAAACATTTATTAATTGTGAGACAGTCTACGTCAGGGCTGGGCAACACCGGCCCTCCAGATGTTGATGAACTACACATCCCAGGATGTTTGCATTAGTTTTGCTATGTGGCCATGCTGAAACTGATGCAAGGCATGCTGGGATGTGTAGTTCATCAACATCTGGAGGGCCGATGTTGCCCAGCCCTGGTCTACGTTATATACCAATTAACCTGTTCATGCGGCCTAAAATATATTGGCCGTACTACACGTTCACTAAAGGAACGCTTTCGTGAACATAGGAGGAACATAGTTAAAATGGTTTCCAATCACATTGTCTCAAAACACTATTTGATTCATTATAAAAGTGATCCTAAATGTTTAAGAGTTGGAATTGGAACATATTAAATGCACCATGAGAGGAGGTGACCGTTTCAAAATGTTATGCCAACAGGAGGTATACTGGATGCACAAAATGAACTCAATACATCCAAATGGATTAAATGACCAAGTTGAACTGAATGTATGCTTATAAATGGGACACACAATATGGGTACTTGTATATGTGGGCGAATGTAGTACATATGCCCATAGGCGAATCTAGGGGGTGGTCCGGGGGTGCACAGGACCACCCATTAGCCCATTTTGTAGCTGAGGGGTGGGGCTTTCCAACGAGCCCAGCACCGTGTGTCTAGCCCACTGGGAACCGGAGATACTGCCAGGCAAAGCTGGAACGTTTTCCCTATAGGATAACATGGGACCCGCTAATTCCGACCCCCACCCAGTTCAACGGCTGCCAGATCCCCCTTCGGCATCACTGAAGCTCGAGGTTGATCTCAGTCGAACCCAAATTGCTGGGCCTTCAATCTGATATCAGGCTGGATCCATATGGGTTAATTGTTTCCAGGGATATTGAGGTTAAACTTTTTTTTTTTTCATTTCTTAAATGTAATTTCATGACTGTTTATGTTCTTTGAGGGCAGATTTCTCTGGAACCAAACAGCCCAGTTTCACGGGACCAAAATCATTCGAAGCCAACTCAAAAGTTCTTCAATATGATACTGGTCTCAAGTAAATGGGTCAGTTGGTTCCGAAGATATAGCTGGTTGGTTAAAGGGGGGTAGGGAGAGGGGAGTGGTTGTCTCTCCCCCTCACACCAGAAAATGCAGGGACTAGGCTGGTGTATAAGGGGTCAGCCTGGGAATGTCCCTGCATGATCCTGGGACCATATTCCTGGGTAAATCCCTGCATTTTCTGTTGTGAAAGCGGTATTATTTCAAACAGCCGTGACCTGCAGTACTCTGAATACAGTCGGGCAGCCCCCTACTCTCTGCCCAGTTGTCAATGACTGTCTCCCCTGCAGCTTCCGCTCCAATTCTTCTCCCCGCTTTCACCTCAGCCCGCCCCCCCCTTTAATCATGTGGTGCCGGCGCCCGGCGTGTTCCCCCGACGTCACGCACAACAATAGCGCGCACAATATTTCAAATGTCCATTCGGCTAGAGGGGACACCAGGAGGGGAGTGGGCACTTATGTTGGAAATATGTAATGGGCATTACGGTTTGTTATATAGTATGTAATGGGCATCATGATGTGTGGCACAATGTGTAATGGGCATTATGGTGTGTGGCCTTATGTGTAATTGGCATTACGGCGTGTGGCTTTATGTGTAATGGGTATTACGGAGTTTGCTAAAATGTGTAATGGGCATTACTGTGTATGGTCTAAAGTGTAATACCACACCCCTTTTTGTGATGCCACGCCTCCTCCCCATGAGGCCACGCCCCCTTTTGCCGCGCGGCTGCGCCACGCAAAGGTCCCCCTGCTGGTGTGTCTGGATCGGGGACCACCCATTACCATAATTCTAGATTCGCCTATGCATATGCCCTTAAGGACACCCTCCTTCTCTTCTCTTTTCCTTTTTTACTCTTTTCTTTATTTATTTATATCTAATTATAATCAAATGCATTTCTGTCTATATATACTTGTGAAATTACAACTATAAGATTCTATGAAATCCTTCTCTTTTAGATATACACTAGTCATTATTTCATTTCTTTATATTTAGCTAATAATATGATTAAATCCAATTTTAATTTTTGATAAGCTATAGGATCGTTTCTTATCTACCTGTTTCTTAAGGCATTTGGTTTTTTATGTATAATATGTACTATTAATAGCCTAAAATTATTGTACATTACTCCTTATGTTTAATTTTCTCTATACGCGTTGCAAGAAATATATCCTCAAGCGCCAGTGATTTATAATAAATCATGCCACAGAAATAAGACATTAAGAATATTCCGGCCATTAATGACACGCAAGCAGGAAATGCTGTGCGGTCCATAAGCCTGGGAATGCTGAGGATGCCCCACCGGAGTTGCAGCGCGGCCATAGTCCGATAAGGGCTATGCAGTATACAAGCCGGGGAGCGCTGACTATCTCCCACATAATAGAATAGACGGAAATGACGTGCACGATGCATGTCAGAAGCGTTCCAAGTACCGGAAGCTGCAGAGCGGCCATAGTCTGATATCCGGTATTTGGACGTCATTATTGTGATCTCCCTACACCAACTTATCTCTACCAGTAAATATATCGTTTTTTATTTAAGGTTTGCCTCCTCTATATACAACCTATGCCTATTTAGATAAAAATGCTATCATTACAAATACGTATATCGGATCAATATGGTTAATGAATATGCATATGTTCTTAAATGAACTTCCTGTTTGTTGGTATAAAAACTGCACACATGGTGCTATACCTTTGAAAAAGCTGTCAGTCGTAAGGCGAAACATGTCGGGGAGCACCTGCTGATTTTATTCCCCAATTGGATTCCCCCCCCCCCCCCCCCCGCTTTGGAGAAAAAACTAGCTTACTCGCTACACTTGGGCCATCAGCTGGACGAATCATCACTGATTACCATCTATTTCGGGATACCACCACCTGCATATTGAGGATTACAAGGACGCATATCGTTGAGGACACCCACAATTCCATCGGGTTTGATACCTTTCCTCCAGCGTCACTACAATCCGGCCAGGTTTATGGACCCCCAAAATTAACCAGCTTTAGGATGGATATACCTAACACAATTACAAGTGTCTCCAATAAGGACAACAAAACGGGAATCCACACCAATAAGTATAAAACCCATATTTTTTACTTCAAACCTTTTTGTATTTTGTTCTATTATGTCTAGTTGTAACTTAATAATTGTTGTGTATATGTTTTTTATACCATATTGAGTGGCTATATATTGTATATTGCTAATTAATAAAAATACATATTTTTTTTAAAAAACAACCATATTGATCCAATACTATAGCGATCCACATTTTGTTATTTTATATATATATATATATATATATATATATATATATATATATATATATATATATATATATATATATATATATATATATATATATATATATATATATAATAACACTCACCCAGCCTCCAAGAAGGGAAGAAAGGAAAGGACCAGCACTCACAGGTTTCATAGAAGAAAAAGGTTTGTATTGCGATTTCACAGCATGATAAGTTACAAGCAGGCTGACCCAACAGCCGTTTCTACTGGATACCTAACCAGTCTTCATCAGGGGTGAAGACTGGTTAGGTATCCAGTAGAAACGGCTGTTGGGTCAGCCTGCTTGTAACTTATCATGCTGTGAAATCGCAATACAAACCTTTTTCTTCTATGAAACCTGTGAGTGCTGGTCCTTTCCTTTCTTCCCTTCTTGGAGGCTGGGTGAGTGTTATTATCATTTTTTTATGGACCCTGCACCACCACCAATGCTACTATGTACTTCGGAGTGCCGTCTTATCTCTATCTATATATATATATATATATATATATATATATATATATATATATATATATATATATATATATATATGTTTTAGGGCCATGCTCCAGAATGTTTTACATTCTGGAACTTGGTAAGTCTGACAGCTTCAGAGCCCCATAGAAACCTGTTGTTGAAAATGGAGGGATAATAGAGATAACTGCTACAGTCAGTCCATAGTACATTCTAGGGAGAATTCAAATGCAGCAGTCCTGTGAAAAAAAGATTTCTGAGTCCTGTTCATTAAGTATTATTTGATAAATTAAACCCAGAATTAATTAGCTACACCTGTGAATCTTATAAAATGTGTCAGTGAGTAATTGAATAAATGTTTGGGGTCCTGAGGGCCGAGTTTGAGAACCACTTTCCTAATCTTAATGTGCACAAATAATAACAAGTATTCCCACCAGGTGGTGCATATCTAAACCTGACTTTATAAAATATGACCTGTTGAAATTACTGTTCAAGGCCCGGTATCTACAACATGTAAACATTAGTAGTTCTTTGTGGGGATTTTTAACGTCCCGTGCTGCAAAATTGTTAATAATAATAATAATAATAATAATAATAATAATTAAATGTATTATATCATACCTCCTATATTTCAGTGAAAAAGAAGAAAATAAATAGTTGCCATATTTGCAATGTAACATGGATTATTCTAGAAACAAAGTGACTTGCTTTTTTTTTAGTTGCTTCAACCTCAGAATTAATACCATAAGGGATAAGGCTACTCTGCATTGCATTAATGAATCACATTTTCTGGCAATTATAGTTTATGAACACAGCCAGGGCAACAATTGGCATAGAACTATATTAGAGGACAAATACAGCTGTTAAATTTCACTGTCTAATATAGAACAAGGCCAATATTATTTTCACAAAAAGTTTTACATTTAAATTTTTTAAATCAATACGTAACAGATACCATGCATTTATTAAAACTGGGGTTTTTATCAAACCCCAGTGTTAGTTATTGAATAACACTGGAATGTGTTGGGATTCTGGCCAACAGGATTCCACCGTCGTTCTCCTTACTCTAGTGATCCCAACTGCTGGGATTGTGTACCCAATGTTATAACTTTCTGATGTGTTCAGTTTCAAAAGGTATCTTTATTACTAAAATACTAGTTATTAGCCTGTAAAAATTACGGAACAGCCTATCAGTAATGTCAGTGCTGGCTGTGCATGGCCGGAAGGAGCAACACTTGAATTGCTCCATCAGGTATCATCTAGTGGCCACCGTCACGCAAAACACTTGAAACCCCCCCCCCCCCCCCCATAGAGGTGAGGAGCAGCATTAGCCTTTTATTATATAGGTTTCTTTTTTTCAGGACAATCTTGATAATAATTGTTAATTCATTTGTTCCTGTTAAAATTCTTTATAGATAAGTAAAAACCAAATCAAACGTGAATAAGCAGGAGTGCAGTATAATTTGTCTTTTAAAAGAAAACAGTAGGTGATGTAGTCCAGTGGCGCTGTAAACAATAAAATAATAAGAATACAATACATTGCTTAGAGAGTGTTCCTGAAATTCAAGGAAATTCTCCTGGAGGTGTCGCTATTCCAATTTGCCAAGGTAACACTTCAAGAAGGTGATGTGGTATTCCTTCCCATGCAGTTAATTAATTATTAGCTGCAATTATTGTGAATGTTGGTCTTAAAATAAATTACAAATTTGCATAATGAAAAGAAAAAAAAACATGTGTTAGTGTTTGTAACGTAACGGTGCTCTCAATATACAAAGTGGAAAATAAAATGAATAAACTAGAGAGAATGAGTCCTTTAGTTTGTTTGTTGTTCTTGCGTTCCTCGCTTACCTCACATTGAGGGTCGAGGAAGCTCAAAGTATCTGTATCCTGTGTTTGTAAACACCGTTTTCTTTTGCACATTATTGATTTCGCTTTAGTTGTTTAGGGCTGCTTTGCACCCACCTAATATGTCTTTCAGGCTTTTTTTCTTCGTGGATGAACTTCTGTCACTAGAGGGAAGCATATCCACAGGCAGGATCATGTTTTAGATGTAAGCACATGATACGCTACATACAGCATTATTACAGTAGGTGTAGTAAAAGTCAGATCGAGACAGGAACCACTTATATGAAGCCTCCTAGAGAAATATAAGAGGCACCACCTGTGGAGTGAGGCAATGTTATATACTTTAAAACAAGAGGGAATGGGCAGAAGTCGTTTTTCATTTTACAGATTAGGGTCAGAATTTAGATCAGAGAGGGCTTCTGTTGTGTGCTGAGCAGTGCATTGACACTGTACATGGTGCCTCTAAAATTGTAATTTCTGACATTGAGGCTGAAAATGATTAAGACCCCTTTACATCAGGGTTGCCTACTCTCATGGAATGGTCGGGTCCTTTCATAGGGTTTGGGGGACCCCCTGTCACGCGCTGCTCTGCTTAGCTGAGCAGTGAGGAATAGATGCTGTGCACATGCACACAGCATCTATCCACCGAGGGGAGCATGGGTGGGGGGTGCCCGGGGCGCCCAGGCATCCACTTATAATGGCAACCCCTAATGACTGACCAGCACCCCTATGCTCACTGCCCACAGGCGTTCAGCCTGCCCCTATGCCCAGTGCCCAGCCAGGAACGAATAATCTCATGGTGGATGCCAGACCCCCCCCCTGGCTCCACACAAATATTTCTGTCCCTGGCACGGTGGTGTGATGCAATGACACACCGTGCACATGGCCGGCGCCACACCTGCACTCCCGCCCTGCCACCAGCCCGCACAGACCAAATCACTATGAGCTGTCCCACCTGATGCCAAGTTGGACCTGCCAAGCAGCACACAGCAGCCAGCCGCAGCTTGTTCCTCTTAGGAGGAGAAGAGAACTGGAGAAGTCTCTACATTTTGAACCCCCAAAGCTTAAAACTAATTATTACATAATACAAGATGTTCTTGGTCTCTAAAATCTAACGGAAAACCGCACACACAGTGGCGAGATGGCAACAAGCATGCACGTGTCTGATATATAAGTTTATGAAAAGCTAGCATGGAGATTGTTTTCATATACAAATATTGTGGCATTACGGTGTGTAGCATAATATATAATAGGCATTAAGGCTTGTGGTATAATGTGTAATGGGCATTACAGTGTGTGGCATAATGTGTAATTCATTACGGATTGTGGCATAATGGACATTATGGTGTACATTTTTTGCCACGCAATGTTTCTGGTGTGTATGTATGTGTGTGTGTGTGGGGGAATGATTCGTTCTGGAACCTATATACATAAATAAGTCACCTTCTATTTAGTTTGCATTGATGCCCAGTAGGTGCTGATAGACATGCCCCTCCAGTGATGCACCCCCTAATAAAATGGGATACCCATGCCTATGCTAACTGCCCCAATATAGCCTTAATTAATGGAAATGGTGTATGTCACTGCGCTATGTTTTTAGCAGCCTTAAGGGGGTAGGGACAATTTTGGAAAGTATTTAAGGCCCTTGTATAAAATAAATCAAATGGAAGATTAATTGTAATATAAAAGAACAATGTGCTTGCCTCTTAATAGAAAAAAGGGGGGTTTAGGGGTTAAAATGTTTACAGCTCTTTTTGGAGTTTACTGTAGTTGCGTTATAGTATATTGTATCGTGCGTTATAGTATTTTGTATCGGTGGCTCCGGGGATCACGCTTATGTAGACAGGCCTGTACTATCCCTACAATACCTCTCCTCTGAGGATTAGTGCAGCGCCGTCCCAGTTGTTACTCGCGTCTCCGCCTCCCAGTCTGCCGTCTGGTTGTTGATACCGGAAGTTCGGGCAGCGTGTTTCCGGCTTACGCACCCGGCGGCCAACGCGTTTCGAGTCGTTCACTCTTTGTCAAGGGAAGCCTTAATTAAGTAGAAAAATTGTATATGTTTGGGAGGAAAATAGAAATAAAGTTTGAAAACTTATGATTAATGTCCAACCATTTTGGCAGCATACATGCCTATTATGATATATTCCTCTCCGGGAGATACCCACAGAGAAGAAAAGCAGGTGGGTGGTGATGGGGGTGTGACCAGGCTCCTTAAGGACTAGCCCGCACCCAGAGTGGAAACTGTCGCAATTGACAAAAATTTGCATAGTGATTGAGCTACAATTACAAAATTAGCATATAAGCACATCATCAATATGTCCCCTCCCTCCATGGGGCATGCAGAGATGCTGTAATTACCTCCGCATTCTGCCCACTTCACTAGGAAGTTCCACTCTTCTGTGGGAGCAGAGGACTATCTAGAAAAACCAGTGTCTCATACAGAAACCGGGAGAGTAGGCAGTAGAGTGGGCAGCAGGCAATCCTCATGCTGCCCTGATATAGGGCCTACCTTGATGCCTGCAGCATTAGCTCCACCTGCCCCATTATTAATCTGGCCCTTGGTACGTGTACTTATGTTGGACATCAGAAACACTAGGTAGGATTATGTTCTGGTTTAAGGATCCATATAAAAATGTAAAAATCAAAGACATTTATAGCCATTATAATTCTGTTGTTTTGTTTTGTATAACAAATTAGAACAATGACACTGTCAATATCACATAACTTGAAGAGCGTATTCTTGAGATTTCT
Organism: Crinia signifera; assembly: GCF_055691185.1. Taxonomy (NCBI): domain Eukaryota; kingdom Metazoa; phylum Chordata; class Amphibia; order Anura; family Myobatrachidae; genus Crinia; species Crinia signifera. Next base: position 138,351,462 of record NC_139222.1, on the reverse strand, counting down.
ATGGAAACCCATGCAGCCCTGCAGCTAATTTTAAACTGCACTGGTGTGGCACATTGAATTCCCATCCATGTGCACAGCATTTCCTTCTACATGTACATAGTATTTCCATACAAACATATTTTAGGCACTAGTGACAGTATGTTCCCTTGTACCTCCCATGTACGCATGTACCTTGCCTGGTGGGTTCTAACAGCTGTATTGTTCTCAGGAGTACAGGAGATGACCCGCAGCTTAGGTCACTAAATGCTACCAAACTCTAATCATAGATTTGCTGGTTGTGATAAATAGTAACATTCAGACAGATATACCATGTCCCATTACATACCTAGTAAATGTAAGGACATTCCTAATATTGCTACAGCTGACTGACGCAACAGTGTTCTCTCTGCCTCTATTGTGTCTCCATTATGCATTTCATTTTATTTTTGGTATGTGTATACAGGTATGTGTTTGCTCAGGTATACTGTATATCGCCTGAATAAAAAAAAAAAAGAATGACAATGAGAAAACATTCAGTATATGTATATATAATATTTATAAATATATATATATATATATATATATATGTGTGTGTGTGTGTGCATGAATATATATGTTTTTATATAAGCACTCAGTTTCATACAATCAAATACATATGCATGTGTGTGAGTGTGTGTGTGTTTTTTTTTCCTTTTTGTACTGACAAGACGCTGAGCCATAAATACAGAGCTGGTGAAGAAATCTGTTTTGCCTGGAAGGCTTTGCTCCTGAAGCCAATAGGAATGCGAGACCCTCCCTTCTCTACCCTATAATTATGGAGTAGAACTGGTCTGTGGAGCTTTGGTTTGGCTTTATTGTACAGGGAGAAGTGCAGAAGGGCTCAGCAGGGATGTGTGTGTAAAAGTCTGTTGGGATCTCGCCTTTGCTCTGCATAACATGAGTGGGACCTATGAAAAGAAGATGGCCGTATTAACTGACTTGAGCACATCTTTGAGTTGCCATTCTGTGTCCAAGGACTCACCCACCCTCCCAGAATCCACTGCCACAGACATGGGCTATTACAGTGGTCCAATGGCTGGTGGCCAACATGACTACTACCCGAGTCAATCTTATTCACAGTCGCTCAATCCATACAACTACCACCATCATCCCCAGTTCAACCTGAGTGGACTGGTGGGGGCCGAAGGCTTCATGACCAAGGATGAATATCAGTATGGAGGCGGATACCGTCCATATGGACATTATCGAGAGGCTCCAGCTCCAGAGACAGGTATGCAGGGACATTGTTTTGTGAACATAGAATGCATCTTTTTTTAGAAGTGGACATGCTGCATGGGAGAATAGAACATGAATATGAAAGGCTATATTACTGTATATAGATTTCTATATTGAGCGAAAGTCTGGACATAGAGGTGGACAAAATAGTAGATACAAAGAAATATTGCATGACAAGATAAAAGATGAAAGATGAAGAAGTAGGAGACATAGGGAAACAAAATTGAGGATGAAACTGAGTACATATATAGAGTATGTATGTAATATAGTATGCAAAACAGAAAAGAAAAAAGGGTATAAGCAGAGACCACCAAGCAAACATAGACATAGTAGTGTACCAGCTTGTTGTCAGACAATCGCAATTCATTTTACTTTAGGACATTTATACAAACCAGAACGAATAAAACATAGTGCCTGCATAAAGTAATGAGATGAACAGAAGCCTGCAACATTTAAATAACAAAGAAGAGCTTAAATTCCCCCCCATCATTTAAGTTTGAATTACATTACAAAAACAAACAAACATTTGTGGCTGTTGACCTACAGTACAATGCTAATTCATGTCTATTTGTAATGTTGCTGTGATATTCTGCCTTGGGACTGAACAAAAAGACAAGTTCTTTCATAGAAAGTGGTCAGATTGTGTTAGTTCCTGGTGAGTACTCACACTGTATTCTTAGATACTAATAGCTGATTTGCTTTAAAAATAATATACACATGAAATCACATATAGACAAAATATAGGTGCCAGAGAGGATTTGTAAAATATTGGTTTTACTATTAGAATAGTTATTTATCCCAAAGCATTTCTTTTTTAGAAGGTCAGTACAAAAAGTTTATAAAGCTAGTAGAGAGTATTGTAGTTATTCCTCTCCATTGTTATTGAAACAATTACAAAACAAAATACATAGAAATACATTTCATTTTAAAGTAAGAAGAGAGAGAGAGAGAGAGAGAGAGAGAGAGAGCAAGAGAGAGAGAGAGAGAGAGAGAGAAAGAGAGAGAGAGAGAGAGAGATGATATATTTTGTATTGGAGCTCTAACTCCGTAATTATTGATCCCAAATCCAAAATAGCTATTTATTGTGTGAGCAAAAGTACAGTATTAGTAAAATTTATTTATTTTCATTTTAAAGTAGAACTTAAAATGTTTCATACTGTGCATTCCAAATTTCTGAAGTCATATTTTTTTAAACTTTTCTAGAAAATAGTTCAATACATATATATCGGTGTGTGACTTTCCTATGCATTGTAATATACTGGGCTGGTCTTACCCAACGCATAGTTACTTAATGACACTGACATGTTTATAATGTTAGAGTGCTCATCCCACTGTCTGACTTTTAAATGACTGACACATTATTAAGAGGCAAGGGGTTTACAGGAGTCTGGCTGCCTTACTGTCTGGGACGTTAATCAGAGAGAATTTATACCTTTATTACAGTTATTCTCTGTGATGTAGCACATCTCTCTCTTCCTGTCTCTTCTCTAATCCCAAACTCCTGTTTACCTGTCTGTCCATACCCAGTCTGTCTGCATATGTACTGTACATCCAAGGCGTGTGAGTCTGAGAAGAACCAAGCTGTCTGACGGGTTCTACCAACATCCAAACTGGCTGTCTATGTCTTTGTTTGAAAGTCTCAACATATATCAAGGCTGTCTATTGCAAGGATGGCTACTATATCTAGGGTCTCTCCCAGATGAAGCTGTAACATTGGGTTTATCTGTACAGCTATTTGTCATTTCCCCCGGAATAATTATCTTACATGGGTGTTGCTTGATATATAGGGCATGTTCTAAGTCTATACATGTATGCTGTCTGTTATTTGTTTTTCCTTTCTACAATATGCAAGGTTATACATTTTACATTTCTTATTAAAGGTCTAATAGCAATATCTAGGGATGTACTTTTTACTCTAGGAGAGACTTATACTTTCAGTGTCAATTGTAAATCCAGGAAATCAACTTTTTGTTTCTCTGCACTCGTAAATAAAGAAGTTGTAAATCATATGCTTGAGTTCAGTTCTAAAAATGTCACATATGAACTAAACATTTATTTTAGTTTTGGCTTATACAAAACACAAATTTGTAGGATCTAGCAGCTGCAATTGGATGACACAGAATAAATTGTGTTGACAAAAAAATTAGTGAAAAACATGGAAAAAGGGAGGAGTCATCCTGACATGTTAGACAACACTTACATCTTGAGATTTTCTCCAAATCACTGATCCTTCCAAAATATTTAGCCCTAGCCACAGTTAATTAACTAAGTATAGGCCATGTTCTGGAGAATGTGCCGATTTCATGGCCATAATGTGATTGGTAAACTGATCTGAACAACCATAGACATTATGAAAACATGGCTTGCTATTGATGGTTGGGCACTGATATGGGGAAATCTGTAATAATAGATAATCTGTTCATCTTTTCCATTAGTAAAATGCCCTGTATCCAGGTGCTGCAGTTGCAGACTGTCCTTGCATTTATATTCACACCCTTAATCCCAGGTTCATTTTGAACTTTTGTAATTTTTTATATTTTATTTAGTTTCTTATATATCACAGTAAATTTAAGAAAAAGACAGTTTTGGAGGTAGGAAGGCCCTGCTGCAAGCTTAACTTGCCTGCTTTTGTTATTTGTGTCTGTATCCATAGAAGAACTGGTTTATATGCCAAATTCCTTGGTCAAGCAACTCTCAAGCCTGAAGATTGTGTGTTGTCCACTACAAACTGTGTTTAAAGAGGAGTGTCAGCCATTTTGTAGAAGCCGAGGATAGTCAAAATCCCTGTAATTTGGGATATACACAGCAATAGAATTGTGTTTATCATCTATGAGCTAACTCAGAAGAATAGAAAGAATAGGACAACATTGGACCGATGCCACTTTGAGATATACAGAGACAATAAAATGCGATTTGTATTGAAGATGTAGCACATAGCAACCAATTAGATTATACTTCTTATTTTTTTAACACCTTCTAGAATAATAGAATATGATTGGTTTCTATGGACAACATCCCTTCTTCAATAGAACTTCCATCCTAGTAAATTTACCCCTAACAGTCATGAATTTTGACTCAGTATTGGAGATAGACAGAGCCAGTTAAGATACAAAAGCCCAAATGGTTAAACCTGAGTAAAACAGACTAGAATAGGCTGCACAAGTTGCTTTTTAGTTGTATTCATAAGGATGCGCTGCTCAACCCCTTGACAAGTAAACATGTTCATAATGTACTATAAGCAGCTAGACTTAAATCTCACAACATGCACAATGGGTGCCATTGTACTGACTTTAGCAGGCAATCAATCACAAGCTTTTGATGTGGAGGAGGATCTCTATACTCATAATATAAAAAGAAGCTAAAGTTTGGATAGATTGAGTCAAATAAGCAACAGTTGGGTTATCTGTAGTCTGTGCTTTATTACATTAGAGAGGACCAGGAAAGGAAATGCTGGACACACAGTACTTTAGTCACAAAGACAGAAGATGTGTCTAATTTCAGGTAGATTGTAAGCAAGTTAAGAAACTGCACTATTGAAGCAAGTCTAATAAACAGGTGAAACAGTCAAGTGTGAGAAATAGTGAGAAAATACAGATGTATAAATATAGATAGTATCTTGGGTAAGATAAAAAAAAAGGGTGGGCGGTAACTTAAATCTATCCAAACTTTAACTTATTTTTATACTATGAGTATAGAGATCCTCCTCCACATCAAAAGGTTGTGATTGATACACAAGCACAAAAAATAGAACGCAATTAGTGCCTTTGGTAAGCATAGATAAATAGAGGACAGGCAATTTCTATGGTAAGCACAGATAGAGGGCAGGCAGATCCTGAGGTAAGCATAAATAAATAAAACAGTACTATGGGTAAGCTGTAAAAATAGTGTGCAGGCAGTATCTGAGTTTGAGCAGAGATAAAGAGTGAGATGTACGAAGCCTTGAAAAGTGGTAAAATGGAGAATGATAACCACCAACCAATCAGCTCCTACCTGTCATTGTTCAAACACAGCCTGTAACATGGCAGTTAGGAGCTGCCAGTGTATCACTCTCCATTTTATGGCCTTTAAAGCTTAGTACATCTGGCCCAATTAGTTCAGGTAGTACCTCAGTAAGGCATAGATACTGTACATAGATGGCAGCCAGTACGTGAGGTAGACAGAGATAAATATTGTAGAATTTAAATAATACCCAAATAAGGTAGAGATGAAAAGTATCTGAACTAAGCATTATAAACAGTGTGATAATTACAGTAGTAGACTTGCCATATAGAATAATCTTTGCACCCTTAATGTAACCTACAGCTGACCTTGGTTATCCTTACTTTCAGTGTCAATAAAAGAGGAGCCGGAAACTGAGATACGAATGGTTAATGGGAAGCCGAAAAAGATCAGAAAACCAAGAACCATCTACTCTAGTTACCAGCTGGCAGCTCTGCAGAGGCGTTTCCAAAAGGCCCAGTATTTGGCACTGCCTGAAAGAGCAGAACTTGCGGCTCAGTTGGGACTTACACAAACACAGGTAATTACCAAATAATACATTATATATAATAGCACAGTGAGAAAAAGCACGAAAAAGCATGCAAAGAATAAGAGTACAAAAACATTTATATAATTATTTTCAATGGACTGTCCTGAGATGGATGTGTGCAGTGGGAGCGGTCAGAGAACGTGCCTCAGACTTTTCGTGGGTACACATGGTTAGATGTGGAAGTCGATTTGATTTAGATTCGATCTTGCATTCGATCTCAATTAGATTTCTGCTATATAGTCTTGCCTGGCAAGAATATTTTTCTTTTTCGATTTCCATTAAACATAAATGTTAACCGGGATCAAATCTGCATCGAATGTGGAAAAACCATTTGATGCCCATTCGATTTCGATTTGATTTAGCATCTATAAGCAAAATCAAATAGAAAACTAGTGGAAATCAACCGTGTGTACCCACCATTTCACTGCTGCAAAGGAGACAGAAAGAGGAGAGCACCACCAGCAATAGTAAGTATTAGAGTGCTGTGGGCAAAAGTAAGAATAAAGTAAGTCAATGGAATGGGACCATTAAGGCTCTCACACACAGATATTGGACAGTGTTAGACACTGTGTGTTGTTCTAGGATAATTGACTTCTGTCAAAAATGGATCCAACTGTGTGTTTGGAAGTTTAAGATTTAAATTAAATGGGACATGGACTTCTATAAATTACCTTAAATAGCTCTCGCCAATATTAAACCAAGATGGCTGCCTAACACAGGACCATAGAGGGTAATATTCCACCTTATGCTGCCTCCCTTCCCAGCACCAAGAATTTGTTTAATAGGTCTGCGATAGCAATCAGAGTGTCTTTAGGCTGCAGGGTTAGGTTCCAGACACCCTGACAACCAAACGCTGTTGCCATTCTATGCCTTGTGCAGTGGCGCTGCTTGCCCACCCCGGCTATGGCCCTGGCTTCACCTTCTGCAAAATATCTAAAAATGCTATGAACCCTATTGGAACAAAGGCACTATATAAATAGTGTTGATGATGATAATAATAATAATAATTATAATTATTATTATTATTATTCCCATAAAAGTCATTTCACTTTTATTATAGTTTGGACTATATCCATCCAATCATACTGAATACACTTTTGGATCTGTTAAAGTTAAATGCGTACATGCGCATCTACATAACAAATATGTAATAGAACAGCTAAACAAGTATATAATAACTTGATATACATAAAGCAAATATTGACATACATGTAGAGGGACATATAATATGCAGAGCCAGCAGACTCGAGAATAATGTTTTGCAGTGTAATACTTGCAGTTGCATATATATATATATATATATATATATATATATATATATATATATATATATATATATATATATATATATATGTGTGTGTGTGTTTGTTAACAATAGGGCAAAATATTATAATATTTCTCAATGATTTACATTAGAATCACCTTTTCAACACCTAAACTACCCTTGTTTTCCTGAAAATATTAGAACTTCTTTATGCACAAATGGGGAGTGTGTTTCCTCCATTGGAAGTAGTGATAATGTTAACATTTGCAATGATAACATTTACAAAGTAGACACTACAATGTCAACATTGTTGAAGTGTCAACAGTGAAAATGTTGGCTTTTGCAGAATGTCAACAAATGATGTGTCGACATTTTGCTTAGACCCAATGGTTAGGATTAGATCACATCAGTGGAGGGTTAGCTATGGGAGTGGCGGGAGGCTTGCCATAGACATTAGGAGGATGGTTATTATAATGATGTCAACATTTAACCAGTGTCGATATGATGAATATCAACATAGTCACTATCAAAATACCAATCATGTCAACGTGATGTGTGTCGACAAAATATACCACTCGCCACTCTGACAGCATCCATCAACAGTGATGGATGTTTTAGAATTGCCACTATTTGCTCCACATTTATTGTCAGGCATAAATTATCCTTTGATTTAGAAAACTACATGTTTAAAGGGTATTTTAATACATCATAAAATAAATATTAGAAAGCATTCTAATACTTTTTTTATGATGTTTCTTCCACCGCATGTCATTCTTTTAAAAAGCACTCTTTTAAGTTCTAACAAGTATTCTGCTGTCCAAGCAGAAGGAAATTATCTATTGTACTGAAGCATCACCTCTAAATTATATAGGATATAGTTTATAATAGAATATCCTATTACAGATAGAGGTTAGCTAGCCTTTACGCAGGGCCGGCGCCACCACTAGGCAGTGGCAGTGTTAGGCCACTGGGGGGCGGTAGTTGGGAGCAGGGCAGGAGGGAGAGCTGGAGGTCTGGCTTAGCGGGCAGGAGGGAGGGCTCGCTGCGCTGTGTGCAGTTCAGTCCCGGACCCCGGTGCATGTTAACTGACATTTTCCTCCACCCGCACTGCGTACAGCTGCTCAGCCGGGCAGCGTCTGAGGGTGAGCCAAGTGCTCAGCGCTGCCCGACTGAGCGGCTGTACACAGTGCGGGTGGAGGAAGTCAGGAAGATGTCAGTCACACTGCGCCGGGACTGAACTGCGAGGCCTCCCTCCTGCCCGCTAAGCTCCCCAGCTCTCCCTCCCTCCCGCCCGCTGAACTAGACCTGAGCGCCTCATCTCCTGAAGGGTGAGTAATATATTCACCGGAACCCCTCCCCCCCCCCGGAGCAGCACGGCGGCCTTATTCCTCCCCACCCGTGGAGCCGGTGAGCGCCGGGGCGCCCCCCCCCGCCTGGGGCGCTCCGGCGCCTTGCACCGGCACTGCCTTTACGGTCAACAACCTGTGCTTTCCAGCTGCCATGAAACTATACATCCCAGCATGCCCTACCACAGATTTGCCATTAGCATGCTGAAACTTCATCAGAGCATGCTGTGATTTGTAGTTCCACAGCATCTGGAGTGCCATAGGTTGCCTACTCTGACCTGTCAGCTGCTGCCCATTCATTTGAATGGGAGTTTGGAAATCTCCTGCTTGCCCGCCGCAACCACGGGCTGTTCCCCACCGACAGCTCCCCGGGAGTCCTTTAACATGCGATAAACCGCATGTGATTTATCACATGGAAAAAATGGCACGGGAAGCTGCTGTGGGAGTTAAAGGGAAATTAGGTCTGACTTCAAGTTGGCCCTGTGTATTGGGGTCTTTAGTTGTCACAGGAACAGATTGCAAGCCTGAGCGCAGGACCCTCTTACCTCTTTGTCTCTTATTACCCATTCTTGTTTTATTAATGTTTGATCTTGATTATACCGTAAGTGCAATGGGATATACAGTACTGGTGCAATATAGGTAACTGCTAATGCTAATAAAATACGATCACTAAGTACCATCTCATACAGGCCGATATGTATGATGCATCACATATTCTTTGCAATACATCGTGCACCTCATTGCATGCATACCAGCGCGCATAAAAACCTTTCACATGGGACAGCAGGGGGCGGATGCAGGGGACTGGCCAGCGTTTGATGCACGTGCACACAAAAAAAATGATGGGTGGGCCCATAGAAATGCTGGGCGTACCCCTGCTTAGGGCTGGCGGCTGACGTCACATGACATCAGTGTCCGCCCGAATTCAGCCATATGTAGCCAGAAAACCAGACAGTCTAGACTGACTTTTATTAGCGAAGGGAAAAAACCTCATTCGATGGTGAGCAACCATCAAATGATTTTTCTGTGCTGCTGAATGCGAGCGGATGTGTATGTGAATGCATCCGCTCACATGCTAGTGAGTGTATTCGGGTGGGGTGGATGTTCGATGGGGCGGCGGGTGGTGTTTACTTGCTCGATAGGCTGCGGATAATGCAACCTAGCAAACAGGTTTGAATCAGGCCCTAAATCCCAAAAAGACATTAACAAACATTTGGCATCTTATATTTTTGTTTTACAGCTTTCCCAGATGTATTTATTGACAATAAAATGCAAGTTAGGTTACAGAATAGCCAAGGAAAAGCGGAACTCCCAAATTGTGCTGCTGGAACTTGTGTAACCTCTGTGGAAGAGTCTGCTGCTCTGCTGTCACATTTAATTTCCATTACATGTCAACACAACAAATGTGTAGTTCTAAATATCTCTGATAATAGATTCCATACCTGTATCTGCATTTCACATGTTACACAACATTTTAATTTATTCTAAATGTAAAAACATGCACTACATTTCACCTTCCTTTTCCTGCTGTATAATATGGGATATAATTTGTATAATGGTCCTGATTCTAGTTGACTGTTTGGAGACCATCAAATGATTTTTCCCCTGTCTTGACTGACCTATATATGGGCCTGATTCTAGTTGACTGTTTGGAGACCATCGAATGATTTTTCCCCTGTCTTGACTGACCTATATTTGCAATGTTAAACGCCTACCCCTGGAAGCCATCGGCCTGTCTGCGTTTGCATGGAAACGCTGGGTGTCCCCATGTGCCAGCCCCTTACCTGCCTCCACCCCCCCCCCCCGTGCACAGCAGATCTACACATGTGCATATGAGAATATACACATGAACGGAGCGCAAACATCGGTCCCCAGTATGAATATGACGGGGACTAATCCAACCAGTATCGGGCCCAATGTGACATTAATAACACTTTTTCTAATATGTTATATGAGAGAAAAAATAAAGTTTCTATTGCACAATATCTTCCAATATTTGACCCTTTGGGATTGTGACCAGAGTTTATAGAAAGGGCTTAGAAGTGTGGAGTTCATACACACTGGAACTCTCCTGTCCGGTTTCCTTGGACCAATAAACACTTGATGGAGAACGCTAGACAGATCCTTGCTAGTGAAATCCAGGAGGTTTGGACGTATGCTTTCACTAATGCCTCATTTACTGTATTAAATAGGAAATTGTCTTAGCCAAAACCATGTTTTATTTTCTATGAAATTATTCAGCAACTACAGTATATAGAGGTGCCATATCCAACCAAAGAATATCACTGAACAGACCAGTTCTTGTGTCATTTATAAATAGTGCAATTTAGGTCACCTTGTGTCACATGTCCTTGTCGAGTAGAGATAATTTAAAGAAGGTTCTATCCAACCACACTATTTGTCTTGCGCTTCTTTTGTAAAAGTCAACTGAGGTATTGTGAGGGGTGGGAGATGTCCGGGTGGGGTGTTTATGGTCAGGGAGGTGATATCCTGAGGCTTCCTCATACTGATTTACAAAACACAATGTTGCTGTGAAACTGGGTTTGGTCCTTCTGGAATAGAGCTTGGGATGACTCACAGGGCGGGGGAAAATCGGGACAGAGGTGTAGAGCTAGTGTGGGGGTAGGAAGAGTTTGGAGAGAAAGAAAACACATAATAAGAGCTTAGTGGTTGTCATTGCTAAGATGTAAGTCCTGGTAAGATCAAGGTACTTTACTTAATGGTCAGTCCCATGTCTGACCAATGTCAAATATGCTTATTCATCATAGTTTATTCCTCATTATGTAATCTGACTACAAGTATAATGAGCCCCATCTTAACAAAATTGTACTAGGTACTCTGATTTAATGAAAAACCTCCTCTCTGTCATAGGTCCCTTATATAAGTGCATTAATGGAAATAATATATACCGCTATAGAAATATAATAAGCAAATAAATACTGTGATTGGATGTAATGATAATTCATGCTTTTCTTAAACTGTGTAGTATGCTTATTATGTAATAACAGAAGACAACTCTCCGTAGGGTACTTCCTGTGACCTTTCATTTCCTTATCAGGGAAAAGCAGGATTGTTTGACCTTGCATATCTAAGAAATACAGCCACTTTTATTACTGTGCTTTTATATAATTATTTTCACATTTCAAATTTTTATTTGGAATACTTGATCCATCATGCTCTGTTCAGAGGTCACAGTCTCACATCCAAATGTCTTTAAAGTCTATAACAGTAGTAAAAAAAAAAAAAAAAAAGACAGTGATCAGTGATATATATATAATTTTTATCAGGAGCCATTTAACCTTCCAGTATATTTTTCGACAAGGAAACCGAAGCACCTGGAGGAAACTCTGGGAGAGCATACAAACTCCACACGGTTAGGGCCCTGGTGGGAATCAAACCAAAGTGCTGTAATCAGTAATGCTAACCATTATGCCATGCATGCTTCCCAATGCATAGAAAGAAAATACACATTTATGTTAATTTAAAATGATTTAACTCATGATAAGTACATTTATATACAATTAAACAACAGAGTGTTAAAGTTCACAATAATAAAGTATATAGATATAATACATTTAGGAGACAGACAGATATTTGTGAGAATGGAACATGTTTCAACAAAGAGCTGCAAAATAGGTCCAAAAGAGAATAGGAATAATAAGTAATAATTACTGAGAAAAATGCAGGGAAAATTAGCACCAACAATGAGAAAGTTAGTGTTTACATTTTTTTATTAAATATTCTAAGAAAATACATTCTCACTATGGGATTATCAAATGGTTTACAGAAATGACTATAGCAAACTCAATTTATTAACATTAATTTTTTTAAGTATATACAGTATTAGTGATAATTTAGTCATGATCTTGTACAGGTACATCCCTTAACTGAAATGCTCGAGACCACGAGCACTTTGAATAAGGAATTTTTGCGGATTTGTGATTTTTTTTTTCATATTTACCTGTCCCCTGGCATCCATGGCGGCCATCAAAATCCTCTTCATCGGCATCCCCGGTTCCAAGGATGCAGTTATTTCACCGGCCTGCCCGCGCAATGCATCCTTAGGACTGAGGATGCGACTGAAGAGGATTCCGATGGCCACCACAGATACCAGGTAACAAGTAAATATGAAAACAATATGATGCCATGGACACAGGGGGACGAGGTACAGTAGGTATGAAAAAAAGGAGCAGGGAGCAAAAAAAACGAAATAATAATAATAATAAAAAAAAAAACGAAATATTCTGAAAAACCATGGTTTATAGAATATTTTGGGAGACTCAACCTGTACTACTTGTGTGATTCTCTAGTATCATACCTTAACTAAGTACCACTGGATTTATTAAAAAACACTATACCAATTCACTGCACATGAATCCAAAAAGAATAGGAACAATACTCCACATTTGGTTTAATAACTTTATATATTTGTGTCCCTTAGGTGAAGATTTGGTTTCAGAACCGCAGGTCAAAGTTCAAGAAACTTTATAAAAATGGTGAAGGACCTGGATTGGAGCACAGCCCCAATAACAGTGATTCAATGGCTTGCAATTCCCCTTCATCCCCACCTCTGTGGGAAAATAACAGAAGCCGAACCCCTCAGCAATCAAACCTTCCTCATTGTACATCTCCAAGTTATCTCGAGAACTATAATCAATGGTTTAACCAACAGAACCAAGCTGGACCTCATCTACAGCCTCCTGATACCTTGCACCAACCACCACCTAATACAGTGTATTAATTGACAAAGACTCTATAGGTTGCTCAAATGGGTAATTTACCACATTACCCACTTTACCCTTATTAAAGAATTCTATTGACTGTGTTTGGGGTATGAACTAAATATTTAAGTGGCATTGGTGGAAATGACCATTAAATCTGAAAACACAAATGATTATGGATTTTGCAAAAAAATTTTGAAGGACAATTATTGCCCCAAACTATTTTTTTGGCTCCTCAGAAAAAGGCATGTGGATGGACATTGAATGGAAAGACCTAACTGTTGATGCCAAAGCCAGCAAACGCATAACAAATACTTCTCATCTCTCAAGTATCTTACTCGACCAGGTTCCTTTGCTAGATCATAAGTACAAATACGTGTCACAGTCAAACCCATAATTTCCTTGTTTGAGGTATTCATAGCAGTATAATGCAAGAACAGGTTCTGTTTGTGTCCACGCCGCACTGCTTTTGATGACCAAGATAAATGAATATCTATGGAGACTTTCTCTTTGATATTTCAAATCCTAAGTAGGTCACATTGAGACTTGGTTTAACCTATGACCATCCTTTCCTCGTTTTCAAATGAGACCATAGACAATAGACTGATAATGATCTCTGCAGTTTCAAGACTGAGACGTTGCAAGGCTTTCTACTTGAGATGTAAATTCTCACTCATCAAATCATCATCACATTAATAAGCCAGGACCTTAGGTTCCATTAAAGAAAGGGAAGCTTTTTTTTTTTTAAAGAGTTTTGATTTTATCACTTCCCATTGTTCTGAAATATTTAAGGAGAGATTGTGCAGAGAGGGTTTTTAACTTATTTTTGTAATATTTTGGGAAATGTATGGAATTGGAAGATTAACTTTCAGATTTAAGAGGAAGGGGATCTGAGAATGTTACTGTATGACTGAAAAATTAAAATATTGTGTTCTGCTGGATAAGCAGTGGATTTTGAAATGTGTTGTATATTTTTATGTACTATGTCAGTACAAGAATAGAGAATGAATGATAAATACTGTACATGTGTGTTTTATGCATATGTTGCTGAGTAAATGGGTTGATTCTTTGAGAGTTTGCATATCCAAATCTTAGAACATTTAGTTTAGTTTTTAAGACTCAGGGCATTAGAGGTCTAGTTATCAAAGCAAATATTACGCATCACCTGTATGTAACAAGGTGGGAACAACAAAAAAATAACTGTCACAGTCCCTCCATTTCCGACAGCAGATGTATCCCCCTAGGTTCCTAGGGTGTTAGATTTACTGAGCTTTAGATGCTTCACACAAATTGTTGTGATAATTTCCATTGAAGGTCATAAAAGGTAATAAATTAAGAGGCCCATTTATCAGCAAGCAATAACAATCATTGTGATTGATAAAACTATTTGTGTGTGATAAGTAATGCTGCTGCCAATTAGCCCACAACTGTCATTTTTCAATGACAAGACAGGAGCTGGACACATGAAAGTTAGGATCTGAATGGCTGGAGCACTTTTTATCATACTCAAGTTATTAATTCAAAATATGTTTTATAATTGATACATGAGCCCACTGGGCATGCATAAACTCTTCAGATATATCACATTATCAATAATAAAAAGAAGTAATTTTATCCAGATTTAAGAGTATTCCAGAATCAGATCAACCTTGTATAATCCCTACTACATCATCTTCCATAACCATTATACTTTCACAGTTGTATTATATTCGGTTTCAGAATTCTCACCTTCCATCTATCCTATTCTTACCTGCTATTTATTGTATTCAGTTACACTTTATATTCTGCTTGTTACGGATTCATCTGGTGTTTGAAACTAGTTCTGCGGTCTTATGAGGCCCTTAAAGGAGTCACATGTGACCTTCATGATAGAATTATGTCCCCTGTAACTGTATGGTGTTCTCCTTGTGACTCTGAAAACACAGTCATCACTGTATTTAGATAACTTACAGTACTACTGCTTCTGTGTCCTAATGTAATGATGATAAGCAGTGGCGTAAGTTTGTCCCAGTTGCCCGGAGGCAAGATGAATATTTGTGCCCCCCCCCCCCCCCCCCCACACACACACACTATTATTCAAAATGTATATAGTCTGTTATGAAATATATATTATATACTGCATATATATATATATATATATATATATATATATATACATATATATATACATATTTCAGAACTCAGCCACAGAAGCAATTTTGATGGCTTTCAATTAATGGTTTTAAACTGGCAGGGGAGGAGAGGTGCCCCCTTGATAGCAGGAGCCCGGCGGCAGATGACTCCATTGCCTCCCAGAGTTCTGCCTCTAATGATAAGCACACAATACAGCCTTCTGCATAGATGATCTGATTCCGATATGCATGGAATTGCACAGCCATATAGAAGCAGCTGCGCAATCCCATACAAATAGAATGCAAATGTAGCAGGGTAGCAGGAGGCTATATATATATATATATATATATATATATATATATATATATATATATATACAGGTTGAGTATCCCCTATCCGAAATGCTCGGGACCACGAGCATTCCGGATAGGGGAATTTTCCGGTTTTTGGAATAAATTTGTGTAGCCATACTTACCTGTCCCCTGAAGGTGTCCGGTGGTCCCTCGGTGTCCGCGCAGTCCCCGGGCGTCCACAGCAGGCCTCCGGCATCTTCTCCTGGTCTCCAGCGGTCCCAGGAATGCATTGCGCGAGTGTGCGCGCGCACCGGTGACGTCACCGGCGTGCGCGCACACTCGCGCAATGCATTCCTGGGACCGCTGGAGACCCTGGAGAAGATGCCGGAGGCCTGCTGTGGACGCCCTGGGACTTGGTAAGTATGAAAAGAGGGTTAGGGGGGGTTAAAAAAAAAAAATTCGAATGATTCCAAAAACCACGGTTTTTGGAATAATTCGGATAGGGGATGCACGGATAGGGGATACTCAACCTGTATATATATATATATATATATATATATATATATATATATATATATATATATATATAAAGTCCAAGGAATATCGGCACTCTCTCCAAAATACACACAGACTCCGGGTGCCACTCGAATATACAAAAATGTAGATTTCCAGTGGGGTGATGGCACTCTCGGAAATAAGAGACACAGACGCAAGTAGTAGCTTGACGTTTCAATTCAAAATAGAATTTTCTGAGGAAAATTCTATTTTGAATTGAAACGTCAAGCTACTACTTGCGTCTGTGTCTCTTATTTCCGAGAGTGCCATCACCCCACTGGAAATCTCTCTCTCTATATATATATATATATATATATATATATATATATATATATATATATAGATAGATAGATAGATAGATAGATAGATATATATATATAGATAGATAGATAGATAGATAGATAGATTTTTTTTTTTGCGCACAAAGCCCAGAATGGATGTTTATGCAGCTCAGATACAAAGTTTAGCAGTGGGCACATTCCTGTGCCGTGCTGCCAGTCAGAGGGTGACACACACAGTAATAAAAGCAGGTGTGTGCATGTGCCCTACACTTTCCCCACACCCATATAACTAGATACACTTAAATCATTCTCCTCCTACTTGTCATGCTTCAAGCCTTTACTCACACTCCAAGACCTATTTACATGATTAAAATAAGAACACTAGGACGACTCATATAGGAGGGAATGTGTAACAGTTTCTTCTTTTGTTTTTGCTGTCAATGTTTCAGATTATTTTATATTATTTGATACAGCTAATATTTATTATATGCAGATACAGGGCAACTTCCATAGCAGCCCAATCAACTGCTGTCATTATCTTTAC
Organism: Crinia signifera; assembly: GCF_055691185.1. Taxonomy (NCBI): domain Eukaryota; kingdom Metazoa; phylum Chordata; class Amphibia; order Anura; family Myobatrachidae; genus Crinia; species Crinia signifera. The sequence continues at coordinate 138,334,564 of NC_139222.1, read as the reverse complement.
ATTGCGTTTACATTGTCTACTGCACCAGCAATGACATAAAGGACAGAAACTAGTATTCACTGCATAAAATACATGACGAAAAATGTGATTAATATTAAATTGGACGTGGAAATTGATATTGGGTGGTCCTGGAGTACCTGGTAGTACTCTGAGCTGGTAAGCAAGAATCAGAAAAGAGTGTTTTTCCTTTTATGTGTAGACAATCTTTGTATCTTGCACTAATATACATTTAAAGATATTGCATAAAATGACCTTTGGGCTATGTGCAGAGGTGTAACTAGACATTCCCAGGCCCCATAGCAAAGGTTTATAAGCGCCCCCTATTTAGCAACTGATGGTAATACATGTATATAGCATATACCGACTGTAAAAATGTGCCCCCTTCAGCTCTGGGCCCCATAGCAGCTGCATCCCTTGCACCTATGAAAGTTATGCCCTTGGCAATGTGTATAAGGTGTATATGAAACATAAATGCATTTTGAGGTGGCTCAACTTCACAGACGAATCTGTGTGGAACCCGCAACAGGATCTTGCACAAATGTGTTCAGTTCACTAACCCAAAGGGTAGAGAGCAGTTTGTGCGAATTGTGATGCAAATCTATTGGCCTAAGGGTGAGAGATGGGATGAGGTTGCTGGCATTCAAACACGGTTTGCATAAGGTCCTTAACCTGCAATTTGCCGATATCAGGCCTAATTTCTACCTGATCGCAGGACAAATTTGTGCACTGCAGGCAGGGCTGGCTCTACCATGGAGCTTGGGGGGGGGGGGGGGTGCCTATCACAAAAGTACAGATGTCTACGAGGAAGACATCTTTGTTGTACCTAATGCAGGTGGTGACTGAGGAATTCTAAGATGTCACCTCAACACCTTGGTGGCAGCGTGGGGTTGCCGAGGGGGGGGGGGGGGGCAGTAGACTAAAGTTTTGCCTTGGGTGCCAAGAAACCTTACACCGGCCCTGACTGCAGGTGGGGCAGATGTAACATGTGTAGAGAGAGTTTCTGTGCAGGGTAAAAATTGGCTGTTTTTTGTTAATGATATGGAGTGTACACACTCTTTCTTGTTAACGGTATCACCTAGTGTGTATGGGGCTTTATTTTTACACTGCAATTTTGATTCACTCCTCACTCATATTTGCCCCATCTGCAGTACACATGGTTTTGCCCATTTTGAAAATTGTCCTGTGATCAGATCTCAAAAAGGACCATAAGGGCAGATATATTAAGCCTGGCAAGGTAATAAAGTGGAGATAAAGTACAGATAAAGTGGAAGGGATATATAGCGTTTTGCATCCATGGTAAGGGTATGCACTACTGTACCTCTGTGACTGAGATAATCATAATGCAAAATGAAATAACTTGATATGCTTGCAACATGACCAAATTCTGCAGTCATGAAATTCATGAATTGCTGTGGAAATGTGCAGTTCCATGGGTATGCTTCTATAATGACAAACAGATTTTGCCCTACACAGAACAGATTGCATCTTATTGCATCTTATTGCGTACCTACTATACAGTATATACACAGTACTTTGCACAGTACACACCCTTTGCCTTCAAAACAGCATCAATTCTCCTAGGTACACTTGCACACAAATTGTAAAGGAACATTGTACAGAGGTTGTTCCTAAACCCTTGGCGAATGAACCACATATCTTCTACAGATGTAGGCTTGATCAAGTCCTTTTAACTATTCATGTAATCCCAGACAGACTTGATGATGTTGAGTTTAGAGCTCTGTAGGGTCCATATACTCACAGGATTCAGTGCTCTTCTTTAGGCTGAAGATACCTCTGAAGGGGTATACATTTGGACACGGGCTTGGGCTGGGCAATTTTGACTAAGTGATTTGGCTCAGTCAAAATCAAGATATGTAGTTAATCTGTTGGGGATAGACGGCTGCCATCCACATCTGCAGCCCATGTGTACAGCCAAATACACTGTGTGTGGCGGCAAGTCCAAATTGACTTGCCTGCACAGTCTATTTGGCAAGGTGATCACAACACTGCCGGACTGCGCATTGCGATCCCCTGCAGTGTACACACAGGGTGATGCTGGCTAACCTTCTAGGCAATTTTGACTATCTAGTTAACATCGCCTGGCCAAATTGTCCCTTGTGTACACCTTTTTAGTGACATAGGTTTCATGTTTGGGGTCCTTGTCCTGATGCAGAGTCAATTTGGAGCCAGTCAGTCGCCTCACTGAAGGTACTGCATGATGGCTAAGTATCTGCCTGTATTTCTCGTTATTGAGGATTCCATTAATCTTGACCCAATACCCAACTCCATTTGCTGAAATGCAGCCCCGATCTTGCAAGGAACCTTCACCATGCTTCACTGTTGCCTACAGACATTTACTATTATTATTATTACTATTATTTTTTCTTTATATAGTGCCACAAAGGATTTGCAGAACCCAGTTACAGAGTACATAAACAAATATGTTGAAGACAGTATAGGACAAGTACAGGGTAAATAAACATATCTGCATCAACAAACAATACTGAAATAAGTATTATGGTGGCATAAAACTGAGGAATTATATGCTGTTGAAGGGAGTATGGAGTAGAAGAGGGTTTAAGCAAGAGAAGGAATTGCACATGAGGGAAGAGGACTCTGCTCATGAGAGCTTACATTCTACTCTCCAGCCCTTCAGCAAAGCAGCCTTCTGTTACATCCAAATATACAACATTGTGACTACTCAGTCCAGAGCACCTGCTGCCATTTTTCTGCAGCCCAGTTTTTAACATAGTTGAGTCACTTCGCCTTGTTTCCACAGGTATGGCTTTTCGGCCAAAATTCCTCCATGAAGACCACTTCTAGAGAATCTTCTTTGAACAGTAGATGGGTCGGTACTCTTTACCTAGAAGGGCGCCCATCGCGGCCATCGCGGGCATCGCGGGCATCGCGGGCATCGCATGTACCAAAAAATCGCATGCGATGCGACCGACGCGATTACCGCGATTTCCCATAGGGAACAATGTTAAATATCCCAATTGACCCGATTTTCCATAGGGAACAATGTTAAAAGGCCCACAGAGGCCAAATAGCCACCCTGAAGTGTGAAATGCCCCCCCCCAATTGTTAATGCCACCCCACGATCAACGTCAACCCGAAGCGTGGCGAGCGCAGCGAGCCCGCGAGGGGCGGCAGTACGCGTCCTACGACCTTTTCATACCCCCACTATCCACGTCGGCGTGGAGTAGAGAATAGAAAGTGTGGCGAGCGCAGCGAGCCACCGAGCCCAAAGCGTGGCGAGCGCAGCGAGCCCCGTGAGGGGACGCGGACACCTGTGAAGCCCGCGAGGGGACGCGTATACCTGTGAAGGTGTCCGCGTCCCCTCGCCACGCTTCGGGCTCGGTGGCTCGCTGCGCTCACCACACTTTCTATTCTCAACTCCACGCCGACGTGGATAGTGGGGGTATGAAAAGGTCGTAGGACGTGTGCCGCCGCCCCTCGCGGGCTCGCTGCGCTCGCCACGCTTCGGGTTGACGTTGATCGTGGGGTGGCGTTAACAATTGGGGGGGCCATTTCACACTTCAGGGTGCCTATTTGGCCTCTGTGGGCCATTTAACATTGTTCCCTATGGAAAATCGGGTCAATTGGGACATTTAACATTGCTCCCTATGGGAAATCGTGGTAATCGCGTCGGTCGCATCGCATGCGATTTTTTGGTCGCATGCAATGCAACCGACGCAATTTTTTTTTCCTTACGATGCCCACGATCAAAATCGTGGGCGCCCTTCTAGGTAAAGAGTACCGATGGGTCTACCAGTGGGTGTACCACTGGTTTCTTCTTGTTCTGAGTTATTGGCATTGCTGGACATTCTTTCCTATCTTTCTTTTGCCTGCTTCCTTGCTTCATTGTCATAACATTCCGTTGCATTTACACATTGGTTCTCTCTTTTCATTTAAATAGATAAATGTACATATATGTGTATGTACATGTATATTCAGCTTTGAGTGTATTTATGCATATTTATGCATATGTATATCTGTCTCTCTCTTTCCTTCTCCTCAGCCCCACTCCCTCCCCCTCCTCCCATCCCCCCATCTCAATCCCCATTAACCAATTTTCATGGTTTTGTATTAAGTCTGTATTGATTATAAAACACAAAATTGTTGGCCACGTGGAATAGTAATCAGCATCATACCCTTATTGAGTGTCTTTTTATGTTCTCTCTACTTCCTCAAGTACGCTCTCTCAATCGTGTATATTGTACTCTAACCTACTATACATATTGCTATTGCTAAGTTGTTATAGCTGGCCATTCTCAATAAAAATCTATTGATTAAAAAAAAAATACATCGCCGCGCCACCACAGCGATGCTATCGCATATGTACCAACATATGCGATTACCATCGCAATGTGGTGATGGAGGCCACCCTCGATACCTGTGATGTGGTGTGTGAAGGGTCTCCATCACATCCCTGGGCTCTCCCTATTCAGCTCTTCTCCCTGGATGGGAAGCAGGTGTCCTGGGCGCCTCCTCCTCCCCCCTGCAGCCAGAATGACCTCCGGTTGTGTTGCTAGGAGGAGGAGTTTGATGGAGATATGCCGGCCAGGGAGTGGGGTCATCGTCTGTGGTGGGGGCCGGCGGGTTGCAGTGGGAGGAGATAAGAAGCCCATAGGCTTCTATAGGGTGTTGCCACCCAAAGGGGTTTTTACAGGATTTGTAACTTAGTGTGTCCTGCCCGTTGGCGGTTTCTCACCCAGTTTTATGCTTTCTACCCAGGGGTTTCTGTTTTACTTAAAGACTGTGTTTCAACCTAAATATCAAAATGATGATCATTATCACCTGTTTGGTATGAATGGTTAATCATATCATTGACTATAGTCCTATAAACTATGAGTTTTGAGGCAAAGGGTGGTCAAACAAAATACTGATTTGATTATTTCCCTTCTGTTCATTCAGTTACATTTTGTTAATCAGTAAAAATAACCTATTAACACTTCTATTTTGAAAGCAGACTTTCTTTGCAGCATTTCATCCACACCTGGATAACATTTTTACACAGTATTATATTTCTGGCAGCAGTCAGAACAACTGAGACCCCTAGTGATGATGATAGATTACCAACATTAAGTGATAAATTACCAACATTTCAGAACTTTGTACAACAATCTTTTATCAATGCAAAAATAAAATGAGACAAAATGCACCTGCAGCAAAAATGTGCCGATATTTCAATGTTCATGAAAACATTTTCTTCAGGGTGCACACTGTTCATAAGACTCCTGAATTTCATGATGCTCTCCCGAATTACCAGAAGAGTGGCCCATCCTCACCACAGAAATGTGCAGTCCAGAAGCTTAGTGAAGCAATTCACCACGGACTGCTTCATTGTCGCTCGGCAAATCATAGCATCGTTTCACATTGAATGGCAGGTCTCTGATGATGCAACTCCTTGTGTAATGCCCTTTGAACATCCTGCTTGGTCCTCCTTCTCCAGAAAGAAGCTGAAATAGCAAATAGCAAATGTAAGACAAGCATGCACAATGGCACATTTATTCTTATTTAATGACCTCTCCTTCATCCTCCTCGTCCTTGATTTTTTCTCCTTTCCTTCATCATGCTCTTCTCGTTTTATATATATAAACATTTTTGTATTGTATTCATTTTATGTATGTGTAAAATCACACGGATTTCATTATGATTCACAGTGTGAAATCTGTCTGTACAAATCTGCTATAATGCCCCTGAGGAAGTCAAGTTTTTGACGAAACGCGTTGGGCTATCGACATCTTGCAGAAGACACTTTTTGAATCAAAGTTGTTTTTTTAAAAACATTTTATTGTAACTCATTGAAGTATTATTTGTGATTGTAATTTGAGGCGCACTCTGAACTCCCTTCTATCTCATATTTATATATATATATATTAGTGGTGGGCAACGATTAAAATTTTTAATCGCGATTAATCTCAGTAAATTTTTGCGATTAACTGCGATTAATCGCATTTATATGCAAAAATTCAAGAACGTATTCAAAAAGTAGTGTATTGCGCACTTTTATTAAGAACTGCTATAGGAACAACAGTGCAATAACATTTGGCTTGCAAACACTTAGTAAAATGTGCTTTTTCACAGCAGTATTTACTCATACTGTAGCATTTAAAAGAAATTAACCCCTTCATGACAGAGCCAGTTTGTGCCTTCATGACAGAGCCCTTTTTTTCAAATCTGACATGTCTCACTTAAGTGGGGATAACTTTTTTTTGCTTTTACTTATCCCAGTGATTTTGAGATTGTTTTCTCGTGACACATTGTACTTCAAGTTAGTGGTAAATTTGGGTCGATACAGTCTGTGTTTTTTTGTGAAAAATACCAAAATATCGTGAAAAAATGGAAAATTTAGCAATATGCAAAATGTCACATTTTCTGCTTGTGAGACAAATAATCATACCACTCAAAATAGTTAATAACTAACAAAGACCATATGTCTACTTTATGTTGCAATCATTATTTCAACTTCCTTTTAATTTTTTTGGACACTAGGAGGCTTCAAATATGACTAGCAAATTCTCAAATTTTCAAGAAAATTTCAAACACTGATTTTTTTAGGGACCAGTTCAGTTCTGATGTGACTTTGAGGGACTTGTATGTGAGACACCCCCATAAATGATGCCATTTCAAAAACTGCACCCCTCACAGTATTCAAAACAGCATTTTGGAAGTTTGTTAACCCTTTAGGTGTTTCACAGGAATTAAAACAAAGTGTAGGTGAAATTTCAAAATTTCATTTTTTTTTCGGATTTTCAATTTTAATACATTTTTCTAAGGAACACAGTACATTTTACTAGAGAAATGTGACTAAAAATTGATTCCCCCAATTCTTTGGTTTTCATAAATATCCTATATGTGGCCCTAGTGTGCACGGTGACCAAACCACAGGCTTCATAATAGAAGGAGCACCTACTTGATTTTGGAGACTCCTTTTTATGAGATTATTTTTTAGGCACCATGTAGGTTTCTAGGCACCATAAGATGCTAAAAGTTAGGAACCCCCCCACAAGTGACCCCATTTTGCAAACTACACCCCTCAGGGAATTCATCTAGGGGTATAGTGTACATTTCAAACCCCCAGGGGTTTCACCAATTGTGGTACAACTGGGCAGTGAAAATGAAAAAAAATAATTTTTCATTTTCACAGCTCAGTTGTATCAAAATTGGTGAAACCCCGGGGGGTTTGAAATGTACTCTATACCCCTAGATGAATTCCCTGAGGGGTGTAGTTTGCAAAATGGGGTCACTTGTGGGGGGGTTCCACTGTATGGGTGTTTCGGGGGTCATTCAACCAGAATCTGTGATGCAAAATCCAAAAATCACTCCTTCCCTTCTGAGTCCTGCCATGCACCCAACTGGTATTTTGTGGTCACATGTGAGGCATTGCCGTACCCGGGAGAAATTGGGGCACAGATTTTGGGGTGCTTTGTCTCCTTCATTCCTTGTGAAAATGAAAAATTTTGAGCCAGATCTGCATTTTTGTGTAAAAAAATTTAATTTTTTACACAAAAATGCAGTTCTGGCTCAAAATTTTTAATTTTCACAAGGAATGAAGGAGACAAAGCACCCCAAAATCTGTGCCCCAATTTCTCCCGGGTACGGCAATGCCTCACATGTGACCAAAAAATACCAGTTGGGTGCATGGCAGGACTCAGAAGGGAAGGAGTGATTTTTGGTGGTGGAATGAATGGCGGGTGCTATGTCGCATTAGCAAGACCCCCGAAGCACCAATACAGTGGAACCCCCCCACAAGTGACCCCATTTTGGTCACCAGCTTTGGGAGGGGGGCTGGCGCTGCGGCTGGCGGGGGGGTGGGAGGGGTGCTGGCGCTGCGGCAGCCGGGTGGGTGGGAGGGAGGGGGGCTGCCGGGTGGGAGGGGGGGGGGGCTGGCGATCGTTGGTGATCGGTGCGGTATACGCACACACACACACACACACACACACACACACACATATATATATATATATATATATGTGTGTGTATATATATATATATATATATATACATATATATACACACACATATATATATATATATATATATATATATATATATATATATATATATATATGTGTGTGTGTATATATATATATATATATACACACATTTGCACATTATTTTTTATTTTATTTTATTTTTCACTTTTCCAGCAGCAGCATGATGCTGCTGCTGCTGCTGCTGCTGCTGCGGGGGGGAGGGGGGAGGAGGGGAGCGCAGCGTGCGCTCCGGACGTAGCGGTGGAGCCGCTGGAGCTGCTGCTGCTGCCGGGTGAGTGCCCGGCGGGTGGGAGGGGGGTGCTGCCGCTCGGTGGTGATCGGTGCTGCACCGATCACCACCGTTTTCTGTGTTACCGAGCGGCTTAGCCGCCGGTAACACAGGAAACGCTGTGATTGACTGTTCAGATTTGAACAGCCAATCACAGCGATCGCCGACCGGGGGGGGCACCCCTGCCCCCCCTGGGCGACGAGGGGGGATGTCTGCTGTCAGGGACAGCAGACATCACCTAACTGTCACTGCGTCTCTAGACGCAGTGACAGTTAGAAGTCATGACGTATATATACGTCAACGGTCGGGAAGTACTTCCCGACCATGACGTATATATACGTCAAATGTCGTGAAGGGGTTAATAAAATAAATTAAAATAATTCTAATATTTCCTCCCAACATGACCCATGCCTGGAGGGACAAACTACTCTACTCCTGGACTTTCCTCTTAATTTATGATTGCCATTACCTGTTTTGAACAGGTTAGAACTAGTTCACTCTTTCTGACAAAATCCTTCTTAGATGGACAAAACCATGTGCACTGCAGGGGGGCAGATGTAAAATGTGCAGTGCACATGGTTTTGTCCATCTAAGATGGAATTTGTCAGAGTGAACTAGAATAAGGCCTTAAAACAGGTGCTTCACCACAGATGATAATAATCATAAATTAAGAGGAAAGACCAGGAATAGAGCAATCTGCCCCTAGAGGAAAGGGTCATGTTGGTAGGTATGCTTTAACATCCACATTAGCATGTCATATTTCTTTAGCATTAATGTAAAATAAATGGTACATTTTAAATATAAAACCAAAGCTATTTGCTAGCTTTTTAGAGAAACGTTACCCTCAGAGTCCAAAGTCCACAATCATAACACAGCAGTATAAACAGTGTATGGGGCAGATGTATTAAGCCTGGAGAAGGGGATAAAGCATACCTCCCAACATGCCCCTCTCCAGGAGAAACAGAATGCTCTATTCGTGGACTTTCCTCTTGATTAATGATTGCCATCATCTGTTGTGGAACACCTTTCTTATCCATTATTAACCTGTTGAAAACAGGTGATGGCAATCATAAAATAAGAGGAAAGTCCAGAAACAGAGCATTCTATCCCTTCTGGAATGGGTCATGTTGGGAGGTATGGATTAAGAAGTGATAAAGCAGTGATAAGTGCAAGGTGATAATGCACAGTAGCAAGTGTCCCTGTTAGAGTGAAGTGGTCGAGCACACCAAAAAAGAATACACAGATGGGATTTACTGTCCATTCCTCCAACTAGAGTAAGTACCTAAAAGATATCTGTCGAATCTATCTGTTGGGAACAAATATTTGTAAGGTATGAGAGCAAAGAACAATCATCAATCAAATATTTGCTCCCAAACATTGGAAAACAGACAAAAACAATTGTTTCGAGAAATTTGTTATATCAATACAACAGATGTAATGAATGATGAATGACCACTGTCTGTTTTCCAGTGTTTGGGAGGACAAGGTTGATTGTTATATGCCCTCATACATTACCAGATTTCATTCCCACCAGACAGATTGGACAGATATCTTTTAGGTGTGTAACCTATTTAGCCCTCAGCACCAAGCCAGTTGCTAAGACACACCAGGTTATTTACATTTTCAGATGATAAACAAACTCTCTTCTTCTGCACAATATGACCAGCAAGAGAAAACAACCTTTCACAGGGTACTGATGTTTCAGGTGTGGCCAAGTACTTCTGTGCAATAGAGGCCAGCCTGCTGTGTGAGCCTGCATGCTTGGACCACCACTCTAACGGACAGGACTCTGTACTGATGGTGGGCTCCGCTCTGTATCGACGCACACTGTTCTCAACTGAATCTTCCTCTTGTTCAGAATCAGACTCTGATGAAGCAGCCAATAGGGCTAACTTTTTATTTGGTGGCTCTGTTGTTGCTTCCACCAGTTTCTCTGCAGCAAACCTCTGTTCCTTGAGTAAGTTGGTGACTGAGGCCCACACCTCATCCCTCTCAGGTCTAGGTATACACTTGAGGTCTTTGAATCTTGGATCCAATGCACTAGCAATCTTCAGATATGCAAGATTGGCATTTCCCTTGCGTGTCTCCAGGTCTGTTATGAATGTAGACTTAAATTTGACCACGTAGGCAGGGTCATCATCTGAGCTCGCCATGACCCGAGAGAGATGGCAAAAAGAAGGTAGAACCACAGAGCACGAAACATACTTTTCTCCTCCCAGAAGTTCCGTCACATACCTGCAACAGTAAAACAAAAATTCAAACCCATTTTGTTGGGTATGGGAGAACGGCACTGACAATTCTCGTGGATACCAATAGTGGCATCCCAGTACTCAGACAGTCCCCAGTAAATATACTAAACTGTCCTACCCTTAACCCTCCCTACAGGATCTTCACCGAAGGTATACAGAGAGCCAGCATCATAACTACATCCCATTCATGCTACATCTTTTACAGACAGTACAGTGAGAAAATGAAATATATGATGTATGTAAAATATACCTGCAGGGCTCCAGCTGTTGTAACGCTGTCGCTTTTGTAGTCCTCTCCTTTTCATACAAGTCATGTATTCTTCTTGTGATGGTGCGTCTTGAGGGAGGATCATATGTGCTGTCATTCGTTGCGATCCTAAGAATGTTCTTGAGACCAACATCTTCCACAATACTAATCGGCCTGCAGCTTGTAGCTATCCACTTCGCTAAGTTATTTGTTAGCTTTTCTTGCTTTTGTTTATCTATACTTCTCCCATATGTTGTATCCAACGTAGTCTGCCGAAGCCTCACTGCACTGTTTGTTTCGTTGGGTGATTTTCTGGAATCAACGCTGTGTATTGCATTTAAATGATACTTTAAACTCGAAGTACTCCGGTGATAAGACAATTCAACGTTGCAGTGTTTACAAACAACTTTGGTTTTATCAACTCTGCCATCTGGAAGAGATTTAAAATGAAAATGTCCATGTAAAATTTCTGTTCCTTTCTCCATTTAGTCATTTCTGTGAGGGGGGACAGAAAAAAAAGTGAGATAAGACCACTATCATATAGAAAAAAAAAAGTAGACTTTACACCCCAGTTTTGCTGTGCCACTGATTAATGATTAATGTCTTGCGAGCAGGGCCTTTCTAATGTTTAACTGTCTGTAAATACCCAGTTTGTTCTATCACTATCTTCATTGTAAAGCACAAAGGAATATGCTGTGCTATATAATATAAACTGTAACTTAATAATGTAAAGGGCACTTAGTAAGCTGCCGCAGGCTACAACTTTCATTACCCCCTTTCCATACACTAACCTCAGATGATAAAAAGGGACATAAGAGCACTGTTACTGTATCATATAGAAAAAAAAAGTAAACTTTATACCCCAGTTTTGCAGTGACACTGATTAATGATTAATGTCTTGCGAGCAGGGCCCTCCTAACGTTTGACTGTCTGTAAATACTACGTTTGTTCTATCACTATCTTCATTGTAAAGCACAATGGAATATGCTGTGCTATATAATGAACTGTTAATAAATTAAGGGCCCCCAGTAAGCTGCCACAGGCTACAACTTTCATTACCCCCTTTCCATACCTCAACCTCAGACGATCTCTTGTAGTCTTGCACGATGCTCCCATTGCTGCTGGTCAGTAGTTGGGTAATTGCGCGTCTTGCCGAACAGCCTGCGGTGATGTCACTCTGTCCGTTCTTTAGTACTGCCACTTTATCGTTCTACCCAAGTTTGCTGGAATGTTAAGGTAGGGATTGGACACTGACATGCAAACTTATAGACCTGTTTAGAATTGTGTACTGACCCCATCCCCTGTGAAATACAGTACCCACCCTATTACCCCAGCCCTAGTGGCTTGTACCCCTCTGTTATGAGGCTGCAGTAGCATTCTCCCCTGATGTACCCCTCTGGTATGGCATCCACCCCTCTGTTATGGGGCTGCCGTAGCATCCTCCCCTGATGTACCCCTCTGGTATGGCATCCACCCCTCTGTTATGGGGCTGCCGTAGCATCCTCCCCTGATGTACCCCTCTGGTATGGCATCCACCCCTCTGTTATGGGGCTGCAGTAGCATCCTCCCCTGATGTACCCCTCTGGTATGGCATCCACCCCTCTGTTATGGGGCTGCAGTAACATCCTCCCCTCATGTACCCCTCTGGTATGGCATCCACCCCTCTGTTATGGGGCTGCAGTAACATCCTCCCCTCATGTACCCCTCTGGTATGGCATCCTCCCCTCATGTTACCCCTCTGGTATGGGCCTGCAGTGACATCCTCCCCTCATGTAGACTACACAGCGTCCTTGCTCACATTCATAATGACCCCCTTTATACTAGTCATGTAATTACAGCCTTCTCTTGAGGCAAACTCACGGTGGTATGATGATGTAGCCCTTTTGGATATTCAGCGTCTTTCCTTATGCACCTGGGGATCTTCTCCCTCCTCCTATCTGGCAGCCCCTCTGCTGTTACATGCACGGGGACCTCTGCAGTGTTATCCTGGCGTCTTCCAAGTGCGGCAGCACATGCAAGGGGATGTCAGCAGTGGTATCCTGGCATCTTCTAAATGCTGCAGCACACTCGCGGGGACCACGGCAGACACGTCCTGGCGTCCTCCAAGTGCCGATGCGCATGCGCGCGGACCTCGGCTGCTGTGTCTTGGCGCGAAAATCTGGCGTCCTCCCAGTGCCGATGCGCATGCGCGCGGACCTCGGCTGCTGCGTCGGCGCGAAAATGCGCTGTTCTTCCGGCTTCCGGGTCTGAGATCAGCCGGATCACGTGACGTACGAGTTAACGCGTTAATGAAATTATCGGCGTTAACATATTTTTGCGTTAACGCGATAATAACGCGTTAATCTGCCCACCACTAATATATATATATATGCATTGCTTCAGGGAATTATTGTGACATATATTTTGAATTACTGATTGTCATGTTGTTGTGTACCAAAGATATCATGTGATCCAATGTTGTCTACCATTGTGGTCATCTGAACAGAGTACAATATATGTATATAATACAAGATGCTTGGACAAGTATATATGAGTATACCCCCCCTCTAAAATTAAGATGCAGTTGTCTCTTCACAGCCAACTGACAATTATAATGAAACCTTTATTTTGCCAGGGGGACTACATGACTTAACATGTGTACTTCCTGCCCAAATATGAGGGGGCAACTACAGTAAATAACCCCCACTGGGTAAGAGGTAAAGGGCGGGATGTATTAATATACATCGCCGCCCTTCGTCTGACAGCCGCCGCGATGCTGCCGCATATGTACTAACATATGCGGCTAGCATCGGGTTGCGGTGATGGAGACCCCCCGCGATACCTGTAATGTGGTCTGCTGGGGTCTCCGTCACATCCCGGCAGCTGGCAGTGTCCCCCTGCGTCTCCTCCTCCCACCTGCAGTCGGATGTCCTCCCGGCTGTGACACCTGGTGGGGGAGGAGGAGATAAGGAGGACGGGATGGGGGGGGGGGGGGCGCGCGGATGCCGGGCGGTGATAGAAGCCCATAGGCTTCTATAGGGTATCGCCACCCTCTGGGTGGCGATACCCTGACAAGCGAAAACGGGGCGGACGGGTAATGGTAAATAGGAAAAATGCGGTAAACCCCCGTTTTAACACATTTTACCTTTAGTACATCCCGCCCAAAGACTCACTGACTTTTGTGGCGATAGCTTTATGAGGTGTATACTAATTGCACACATGCAGATGTCCGGTAGTTGAGCGAATATTTGCTACTGCGCATGTGCAAATCATTCTGGAAACCACTGTACATCGCACAATGTTTTTATCGCATCGCATGCCATGCACCTGATGGCATGTGATGCGATGCAACACGATTTTTGCCCCCCGTATGCGATGAAACATTGTATAAGCACCCTAAAGGGTGCTTTTAAGCACCCAAATGGGTGCTTACAATGTTAAATGCACCCCCACGCCACCCCCCCACTATAAACGTGAACCCGAAGCGTGGCGAGCGCAGCGAGCCCGCGAAGGGCGGCGGTACGCGTCCTCCGACCTTTTCATACCCCCACTATCCACGTCGGCGTGGAGTTGAGAATAGAAAGTGTGGCGAGCGCAGCGAGCCACCGAGCCCGAAGCGTGGCGAGCGCAGCGAACTCCACGAGGGGACGCGGATACCTGTGAAGCCCGCGAGGGGACGCCGATACCGCTGCGCTCGCCACACTTTCTATTCTCAACTCCACGCCGACGTGGATAGTGGGGGTATGAAAAGGTCGGAGGACGCGTACCGCCGCCCCTCGCGGGCTCGCTGCGCTCGCCGCGCTTCGGGTTCACGTTTATAGTGGGGGGGTGGGGGGGGGTTGGCGTGGGGGTGCATTTCACATTGTAAGCACCCATAAGGGTGCTTATACAATTTTTAATCGCATCGCATTGTATGGCATTGTATGCCATACACAATGTCATACAATTTTAAAATTGTATGACATTGTACAATATCGCGCGATATCGCGTCGCATCGCATACCATCGCATGCCTTATGGTATGCAATGCGATGGGCGCCGCTATAATACACAAGTACCGAGCAATGTACCCCATTAAATATAATATCATATCACACACTTCACATACAGAGAAGAAGGTCTCACTATGGACCTTATTCTAGTTCACTCTTTCTGACAAAATCCTTCTTAGATGGACAAAACCAGATGTTAATTGTGCAGAGAGAATGAGATTTGGGTGGGGTTTTACTTCAAAGTGAGATCTATATTCCAGTGTAAAAATAAAGCAGTCAGTATTTTCCCTGCACAGAAACAAAATAACTCACCCAAATCTAATTCTCTCTGCACATTTTACATCTGCCCCCCCTGCAGTGCACCTGGTTTTGTCCATCTAAGAAGGATTTTGTCAGAAAGAGTGAACTAGAATAAGGCCCTATGTTACCATGTTCTGACTCAACCATGCCACATAGCTTGCACAAGCATGAGACCAAAACATTAAAGTGTGTGTGTCTATTTGTATACTTCACAACCTAATGAAGTACTGCAGTCACAGCATTTATGACAAGATACTTCAGTCATAGCAAATTTACAAATCTACCATGGACAACGAGCAAAGCATTGAATTTCTGTGAGTTATAACTAGAGAAGTGCAGGTCCGGATTTACTCGGATTTAACCGGAACTCAAAACGAGTTTGTATTGGCTATTCAGCTGTTACATGTTTTGGAGCAAAAACATGTGACAGCATATAGCCAATAAGATCCCATTTTGAGTACCGGGTAAATCCGAGTAAATCCGGACCTGCACATCTCTAGTTAAACCCTCATGTTTACACAAATCCTGTAAGAGCAACACTTTTATCTGTTGTGTGCACACTGCTTACTATAAAAATATGACTCCCATCGCTCCACCTTCAATATACAGGGTGCTGTATCAATCGCTGTAGTAGCCGAGGAGCTCATAAATAGTTTTTACTATGGGGCCCACTAGATCCTAGTTACACCTCAGTTCACAGCGCAATATGTAGTAGAATACAAATACTAAATAAAATGATGTGTAATGAAGACAATCAAACAAAAGGAATATATAAAGAGCAGAATGTGGAAACGAACTGCCTCATTTCACATGTTAATTTCCTGACTAAAACACTACAATACAGATCCTGTCTTTGGGATATTATAATGGTATTCACTGGCAGATTACAGTGATTAAATAAATAGCTATGAATACCTAGCTAAATTTTAAACCAGGCTATCCTTTCACACCCTTCACATCTTTGTAAGGAGTATATTCACATCACTTTCAACTATATTTTATAATGCAGTTAAGAAGCAAGGGAAGATGATTTGCATTATAATGCCCTACCTACTGCTGCAAAGTGCTACGAATTGTGGCACTGTACAGAACAGCCATGATGATGGGGATCACCTGACACAGTCAGGGTCCTAATTCAGACCTGATCGGAGGACAAATTTATTCTCAAAATGAGCAAAACCATGCTGCGGTGCAGGTGGGGTCAGATGTAACATGTGCATATAGAGCTAGATTTGGGTGGAGTGTGTTGAAACTTAAATCTAAATTGCAGTGTAATAATAAAGCAGCCAGTATTTACTCTGCACAGAAACAAAATAACGCACCCAAATCTAACTCACAGACTTCAGAGTGTCTTCATGAATTGTGAATGGATTTGCGAATGGATCGTGGTTAGCGATCCATTCCCATTTTGCATAGGGTATTTTTTCTTTCAGACTGGGCGGCGGCCTTTTCCTTGCAGTGTACTGTGAAGTCTCACATTAGCGATCCACGCTGAATTAGGCACCATTTGAACAAGGGCAATATCATTTTCACATAATTTATGGGGTCAGTATTAAGTAATAATTAAATCATGTGTACAATAATAATTTCTCATAGGATCAAAGGTGTTGGTGCTTACAGTGTTCACTGAGAGTTGACTTGTGGCAGCTTCCATTTTGAATGGAGTTGAGCAAATCCTTTCAAAGTGCTTCTCTGAATGAGACCTGAAGTTATTTCCGCAATGAATTTGTTTCTGGTATCCTGGTTGCTTTGAAGACTGATAAACAATGCAAACATTGTTTTCATGCACCTACCCACTGCAGTTCACTGCTTCGTGGCCATTTACATTGTCAGTATATATATTACTATATCTTAGGGCTCATCAGTACAAATGAAAACCATTTTCTAACACTATATTTAGGATGGAATGTAATACATAAAATAAGCTTGGGCTACACACAGTTAGACCAAACTGACAAATAACCACAGTGCATGTGTGGCTGAAGCTTAGGGATGGACATTCATTTGGGATGAATGGTAAAGGACAGTTATGGCTGCCTGCAGAAGATTTTTCTTTAGAAGTTCTGTGTTGATGGTTTGTATCCACCTTCTGCTGTCTCTATTCAGTCCAACTGTACCACACCTTGGGTAGGTAGGAGGATACCAACTGATGGATATGAATACCGGTAGGCTTTGTAGCTTATCATATGTGATAATTAAGCAATACAAATGCAGGGGAAGGTGCATATCAGCCTCTGCCTGCATTTGCAATCCCATCGAACTTTGATTCAATTGTAGTTTAGAGGAACATAGCGACAATCAGGACAATCCTTACCCTGGCTTGTGAGGAGTAGGCCAGAGTAAGGTGTGGAGCCAATGAGACTGCCCCTTGCAGGCAGGCCCGGCGACAGGGGGGGTCAAGGGGGACAACTGTGACGGGCCTCAACAATGTTAGGGGCCCCAGAGGCATGGCTGCGGCATCAGTCGGGGCCGGATTTGTCACTAGGGGCGGCACCTATCACAGCCTGTAACCATGGCCGAGCGAGTGACAAACAGAACCAATCAGAAGTGGGATGCTGTGCCCTATCAGAAGGCGCGTTCATCCCGGGAACTATAACTGGGCAGCAGAAAGAATCATTGCTGCACCAGCAGGAACCTGTAATGTGTAATGCCTGCAGTGCTGGTGAGCAAGGGGGTACCTGCGCTGGTAAGAGCCTTATAGCAGACAGCACCTCGGCGCGCGGGTGTGTGTCGGCTGAGCAGGGATGTTTTAACAAGCAGACTGCACGGGCGCCACATGCATTGTTCAGCTTACACACCGCCCGAACACTCAAGCTATGCAGCTCTGTGTACTGACTACCTGGGACTGTGTGACTGTGCTGACTATTGGAACTTTCACTGGGAGTAAGCCGGGCCAGTGGCGGTATATCCTGTATATGTATCACATGTGACAGGTGGGGAGTGCATGTGACAGAAAGACCTGCTGCAGCAGAGGGTAGGTCAGGACAAGGGGGCAGCCCAGTTAACCTGTCTGCATCACTGCATGCCCTGCACTGTGCAGGGGTGTATATACTACATTTATCTTAGCTTGTGCTGACCACACGCACACACGTAGACACGCACACGCACACACGTAGCAGGTGCTTTGTGACCACAACATGCGGGAGACACAGCATCCAAACCGTCACACATTACATTGATCAACAAGAGATCCTGTAACCGACTGTGCAGTCATACGAGTTTATGAGGAGGGGCACCAAAACATGTTGTGCCTAGGGGGGCCTGACCCCTAAATCTGGCCCTGGCGTCAGTGATGTACGCCATCTGATGTACTGTGCCGTGGCCAGCTGTTTTATCTGTGCCCCGCGGCCATCCGCTCGGCAGCCTGTACTGTGTGCCACACTGTGCCTCTCACAGTCCGCTCGGCCAACTAATGCCTGTGCCACGGCCACTCATCTTGGCCATTCACCTGTACTGTGCATGCACCCCGAAGTCCTAGAGATATGTTTGGGATTGGGGGCTCCCAGAAATCTCAGTGTACAGGGCCCCGAGACCTCTGTTGCCGGGCCTGCCTTCAAAGGATCAATAGGCTTGCTAAACAAATGAGATCCTTGTTCAATACTGCAGGTTGTTTCCTAGTGATGCTTCTGTTGTAAAGTTGTAGGACAGGATAAACATGTTATGTGATCAGGTGTATGTGGCCAAGGGACGTCATAGGCTGAGCCAAGACATAACCTAGTTATCTACAGGTCTGCTCTGACGCCACTGGGATTGTAACCCTCTATTACACATGTCTGATGGGGATAATACTGGGGTCATCCTGAGGGAGTTAGGAACAGCCTGTTCTTTACTTGATCCTGCAATTTATGTGACAACATCTGTTCACAACTCCACTGCCCTCTTTCTTCTGATAATTACTTTCAATCATTTCTTTGACTCCTTTTTCCATATGGATAAACTGTACATTAGCCAGTTTTTCCTGTGCCAGCTTGTTTAAAGTGAACCTGCAAAGGAAGCCATATTTTGGGCTGAATCAGTGTTCATGATAATGTAGTCTAAAATTATTTTTGTGCCAGATTGAATTATTTGGCGCCACAACTGCTCCACAGTGCCTACCAGAAGGCATAAATGAGTAAAAGAGAGAAAGAAATGACTTACAGTATAAGGCAATTTAGGACAAGGTAAACAAAGAATGTTGCATGAGGGGACAGGGAATATGTACACTATCTATAGTAATTGTTATTATGTGTATGTTATTTGTAGTTTCTTAAGACTGCTCGAAGCAAAAGCTGTGAAAGCTAGTCTGCTACTTTCTGTGTTTGTGTATATGTGAGAAAGAGATGTAGTTTCATTCTCTGCCAGCAGATGGCAGTGTTTTGGAGACTCACGGACCCTAGACATATATATATAGATGATTAGCCTTACTTATTCACTAAACTTGGATGGGAATGTCTGAGTTACAGCCAAATTATCAACTTTAGGGTATCATAACAAAGGTGTCACCAAATGACAACAATATCACAACACACAAGCAAGCTGGAATAAAAAGTTGCACCCATGTAGGGCACCTATCACCCTTAAAGCTTGGGACTCAAAGGAGCATGAGTGGAGATTGGCATAGTGACATT
The DNA here is from genome assembly GCF_055691185.1 of Crinia signifera. Taxonomy (NCBI): domain Eukaryota; kingdom Metazoa; phylum Chordata; class Amphibia; order Anura; family Myobatrachidae; genus Crinia; species Crinia signifera. Next base: position 138,314,920 of record NC_139222.1, on the reverse strand, counting down.
TTCAAATCTGTCTATTTGTAATTATATTTATTAACAGTAATGTAAAAAGTGGACAGGTATTCTGCGGGGAATATTTAGTCCGTCACATCAGTATGCCTATCTTTTAAAAGACACTGTACTCTGGACAGAGGAAACTGAATCGTGTGTGTTATGTTGGCCATACATTAGGAGGATATTGGCCATCCTCTGTCGGCCCTCCAAGACATCGCTAGTGAGGGCCATGCTGGAGAATGTAGCATGTCCGCAGCCAGTGTTGGCATTGGCAAACTTGTCGTGCCAGCTCCCCCACAGACGATGTTGCTGGGTACAAACATTGGGGGTGATTCTGGTCGGCTCGCTAAGCAGTGCAAATATTGTTTCTGAGACCATCATTTAACCTAAACATCACATTTAATCACAGTTTACTTCATTTGATATTTAATTCAAAATTTGTCAATAAGAAACTTTTGGCCTAGGGGTGCCTGAAGATAAATTCGGATATTTTAGGGTGCTGTCATTTAAAAAAGTTTGGGAATTACTGGCATAAACATCCATTTGTAGGGTAGCGTACAGGGGAAATACCATTTGATCCCTGACCATCGAATGATTTTTCCCTGCTCGCAAATCAGTTTGAAAAAGCTACAGTAGGTAGCGAAACGCGTCGGGTGTTTCTGCTCACTACCAGGACCAGGTTATTTATGCCAGGAGTTGCTCAGGTTTTCACCAGCATTCTGCTATTTTGCCCATTGGATAACTCCATCTGCTGCCACGACATCGGTTCTCTTTGGATATCCTCTGGCGGCAAACTTCTTCTACAGCCACCCTTGAGAGATATATACCCTCCTCCAGCGGTTTACCATCGGACACCGTATCACTAGAGAGGACTTTGTTACCCCCCTGGGGGCTTCAACTATATCCATCTACAAGTGGAGCAATATAGCAATCTATGGTAAAGTGCACTTACCCATCGACCTAATCATCTCCTACACCTGGATGTTTTATTATTCATTACCTGACAGTGAGGCTAATTTTAATGTTTTATTCATGTTATTGTTTATCTAACAATTTTTAGTGGTATGTTTTTCTTATAACCAGTAAAGTTTTACATTTACAAATACCCTGCTTTATGTTCATTATTGTAGTAGTAGTGCTGCTATAAGTTCTGTTTTTTATCGCAAATCAGTTTGTACTGACTTAGACTTGTGGCGTCTGGGTCCGAGAACTGGGCGGGCGGCTGATTGCTTGTGTTCGCATGGAGAAGCCTAGCGTTTTCCTAGGCGCAACTAGTGTTTTCGTGATTATGACTAGGAAACGCTGGGCGACCCCATCCAAATTCCCTGTGCAAACGAAAATGCCGGCAACCAAAGGCATTAGAATCAGGCCCTTTGTATAGTGTGTCCAAAGTATTCAATTTACCATTCCAATCTAATGTTGGATATATACTTGCTGAGGTAAATGGATGATTTTAGGGCACTGTAGAATGGATGTCATGGAGGACACATACTGTATTTGAAACACTATAAGCTACATAAAGCATTGTTTGCACTTCTAAATACACATATGAAGGCAGTAGGAGTACTAAAGCCACAAAAAAGCTAAAATGATAAACAATGTTGCTCATTTTGGCTCTTTCTGAGCGATATCATGTATACTATTAGGGGGTTATTTAGACCTGATTGCACGGCTTCGAGTTTGCATGCGGGGGACGATAATCAATCGACTGCTCATGTGTTCGGCTCCCAGTACGCATGCGGGAGACCATCCTGCGATAAGATCCAGCATCTTTATTAATCGCTAGCCTTATGCAAGTTTATTGACAGGAATAACTTATATACAAACACATATACTAGTAAACTCATAAAGACCTAAATATATTAAGTGCAAAAGTAATCTTTGTTGCATTTCCAAATGAAAAAAGAAATGTATTTGAGCTCCTTAAAAGACAGGTCTTAGCTGTGCGTGTGCTGCTAATCTATGATCTGGAGCCACACTGTGAGGTACAGACTGTAGTTAGGAGTTTAGGATGCATTTTTGGAATCTATCCTGCTCCAGTGTATAAATAGACTGTGCTATAGGTGTGTTTAGGAAACACCCTTTACCAGGACACGCTATTTATTAACCCTGTAATTTACTCATCATGAAAATCTCTTTGAAAATTCCCTTTTCTAGTTAAATACTGCAAATGTGCAACTTGTGAAATCACTTTTTTTTATCACTATTGTAGAGAAAATAGTTACCTGCCTAATACAGCCCTGTTCAGGCCAAGCAAAACATTGGTTGTATGATAATGTCACTTGTTACCTTTTACTTATTTCTTTATTTATACTACTTTTTTTTACGATGCTTGTGTAGTTTCACGGCGCCAGCAAAGGGACTCAGACGCATGGCGCCAGCAAGAGGACTCAGACATGCTGGCGCCGTGAAACTACACAAGTACCTTTTTACCAATAAAACCAGTAGAAGAAAGAAAGTTATATAAAGGGGATTCAGTTTCTTTTAACTGTAAGGCATCTTCTTATCATAGTAAGGGAAGCATGAGGGTATTATTCCTGCTAACACTTCAGTTTGTCATATAAGTCATGTATTCACCTTATAGCTAAGGGCACCCCATATATTTTAAAATAACAGGGGTTGTTGAGACCTGATTGCACGGCTGCAAGTTATCGATAGACTGCGCACGCATAAAGATCACATCACGCATGCATGAAAGTGTTTTGCAATGAAATCCTGCAAATTTTGTGATCCGCCATTTTCTGGGCGTGTCAGGGAAAACGCAGTTGTACCCAGGTATTTGAGAGAAGGGTATGTGGCGTCCGCTCCCACCCCAAATACGACTACATCTATCATAGCCACCTGAGCAATGCACAGACTACATGGAAAAATCATTCGATGTTGAGCGGTTTGCGAATGGATTTGCAGATTATCGTCGATCCAGACAATTTTTTCAAGCCCTGCTAAACAATTCAGTGGTTTGCGCAGGGCGGGATTTCACTCTGGCTGGGCGGTGATTACATGATCGCCGGGCTATGCAAATTAGCAGCCCAGCAATCAGATCTGAATAACCCCATAGTACCCTGGTCACAAGTGTATGGCCCCTATAGAAAGGACAAAGGAAATTCCCACATGTCTGTAATATCCCTGGACAAGAGAGAATGGGGACTATATAGTTTACTAGCCACAAGGGAAGGTACGCATTATTATATAATCTGTTTGTTTGTTTGCCACCTACTGTATGTTTTCCAGTAAGTGCTGATACTGCTATTATGATACTGGTATTATATTTATCAATTACACAGCAAAAGTACATAGTCTTCACCCAAGTAGTCCCTGCCCAACTGGACCTTAAATTCTAAATCCCCACTTCCATGCCCTATCAGACTCTGCTGCAGCCTTTAAATCTTTGAAAACTAAAGCTTAATGCCAAAAAAATGCCCTTGGGTCTAAAAAACTCAAAGGCTGAATATAGTATTAATCAATGGAGGCTCCAGTGGTGTGGCTGTATTGTGGTATAAAATTCAAAAAGGGGAACCACACCCCAAAAAACTGCCAAACATCGAATGCTGGGACTCACTTGTAGTTGGTATGGCTCCCCTCTTTGAATTTTGGGGGATGCTGCAGCCCAACGCCTGGAGCCAGCAATGGTATTAACAAAACTATATGGAAACTACTGTGGAGGAAAAGGATCTCAAAGTCATTATTTAGGTGACAAAGGCAGGTAAGCAATGTAACAAAGCAATGAGGAAGGCAAGTCAGATGCATGGCTGCATAGGGAGAGGAATCCATAACTAATCTCATCTAAAATACTATGTTCACTTCTGGAGACCATGGGTGACATTCTATGGATTGAGATAAATGCGCATGTTTTTATATCGCACCACATCGCCGATATTCGCCCTTTTTCAAATCGCATTTTTTTGTAATAATTCGCATATTTAATGGGATGCGCTTTGGAGGCTGAAAAGTGCGAAGTGGTGCGATTTGCGGCGAAGTGGTGTGAATTTAAGTCACAAAAAAGTGCGATTTATTACGCTGGTCATGTGCGAGTTTTGGACCAACCGGAGTGCGATTTCCTCTGTCCCCTCCATTATGCATCACACCCCCTATATAAAGGGGCACTGGCGCCATTTCACTCTTTGATAGGAAGTAAGGAGCATGAAGAGGAGCAGTGGCAGCGTGAGTAGAGGAAGAGGTGTTGGTGGCAGAGTGAGGAGTGGCAGAGGGAGCAGTGGCAGAGTGAGGAGTGGCAGAGGGAGCAGTGGCAGAGTGAGAAGTGGCAGAGGGAGCAGTGGTAGCAGCCAGCCAAGTGGGAGAGCCAGCAGTGTGGCAGGCAGCATGGCCACAGCAAGGCCAGCCCCAGACCAGGCCCTGAGCGTCCAGCCCCAGCAGGAGGAGGTGGAGGATCCGCTGGCATCCCCATCCTATAGCCAAGACCTTGACCATACCCCACAGCAGCTGCAGGAGGGCCACATGTCAGAGGTGGAGGAAGATGGAGGTGTGGAGGAGGAAGACACTGGCATGGAGGAGGAGGGGTACATGGCTGGAGTAGAAAATGAGGAGGAGGAGGTAGAAGCTGGCCGCACAAAAAGTGGCCCGAAAGGTCAGATTTTCATATGAGGAAAATGCTGCGCTTGTCCGGGCTATCATGCCTGTGTTTGACCGGTTACTTGGGAAAACTCACCACAAGACCACAGCACAGCGGAAAAGGGCTATGTGGAAGGACATCACCCAGGCGGTGAACGCTGTAAGTCAGCACAAGCGCCTGGTCAGAAATGTCAAAAAGAGATTCAATGACATCAAAAGGCAGCTGAAAAGTAAAATGGCCATGGAGTTGGAGGAGGCCACCAAGACTGGCGGAGGAAGCCCCACCACTGTCTGCTACACGTCCTATGAGGTCAAGCTCAAAAGAATCATACCCCCTGAGGTCCTGCCTGGCATGCACGTCGCAGATACCGATAGGCCGCAAACGCCACCCAGAGCTGGTAAGTGTGACCACATGCAATCTTAAACATACATGCAAATGTTTTCAAACTATAATGTTCACATGAATTGTTATGCTAAGTAAAGTGCTGCTGTGGAACTACATAGCCCAGCAAGGTCATGCCAATAAATTGCCTGCTCCTACTTTCAAATTGCTCATAATGCTGGGCCTTGTAGTTCCACAACTGCTGATATTGATCAACACTGTAACATTCTTTCTAGCAGCCTAACATGTATGTGGCCAAAAACACATACCGTGTTTTCCCGATAATAAGACACTGTCTTATTTTTTTTTCCCCAACAAAAAACATCATAGGCCTTATTTTCGGAGTAGGGCTTAGTATCATGCCCCCAGTTCTTTCTTACACAGCCCCCATTCCTCCTTTTAAAGTAACATGCCCGAGTCCTTCTTACACAGCCCCCATTCCTCCTTTTAAAGTAACATGCCCGAGTCCTTCTTACACAGCCCCCATTCCTTCTTTTAAAGTAACATGCCCGAGTCCTTCTTACACAGCCCCCATTCCTTCTTTTAAAGTAACATGCCCCGCTGCTCCTCACCAACAATACAGCACTTTTCAGTTCTTCTTCTGCTTGTTTTCCGCCTGCGCCACTGCTCCCTCCGTGTACAGCAGCCGCGTGATGTGCACAGTGACGTCACGTGCTGAACGCAGTGCATCCCTGGGACCGGGAGCTGCAACAGCTTCTACGGTACAGTAGAAGCCTGTACAAGCAAGGTGGCGGTGAAGGGGGTTAGCGGGGGTGGAGATGGGGTTACAGAAGTTAGTGCACCCACTCGGCTTAGGGAAATTTTGATAGGGCTTATTTTCGGGGGAGGTCTTATTATCGGGGAAACACGGTAGGTGTACTGGTGGTTTAGCTGCCATGCCTACATACCACAGATTATCCAACAGTTGTAATGTGTCCAATATTTTAATAATACTCTAACAAAATAATCAGGTAAAAAACAGATGTCAAATAATGTGGGGACTAAATAATGTAGTCCTTAACCAAAGGAAGTATTGTCCATTAATGTAATTTCAATGCATGTTTGCTGTAAATGCTTATCCATTGCAAGGTACATAATGGCTGCCCATCTTTCCTTTCACAGATTGTCCGTCCCGAAGTGCTCACGCATCCAAGACAAGAAGGCCCGTTGCTGCAGAATCTGTGGAAGCAGGTAAATGACCAAAAAACACGCCATTACACATACAGTACACACACCCATGTCACATCCACAATATGTCACACTACATTCATCTCCTGCTGCTACATTGCAACGGAAATTAATGTAATCTGACCTAGCCATCTCACTTATTATTAATGTCAATGTTACATGCTGTATCGGGGTACATGTGTAAGTACATAAGACCCCTAGGTATGTGTGTCCAGCATCTCAAGCCCTTTCTAAAACAGTACTGAAGAGAGTCTGGCCTATATATGCATTAGTACTTACCTCCTCATCTGTATCCACAGGTACTATACAACTAGGAACACATCAAACAGATTCTTCGATGATGGTGTTGGACGAAATGGACATCATTATTGAACCCGTGGAGACCTTTGCGGCAGAGGAGGAAATACAGACCTCATCACAGAGTGATCTTCCCCCAAGTGGGGTGTCTCCCAACCCACCCCCACCCACAAACACACCCCATACAGCAGCTTCTGCTTCCCAAGTAGCTAACTCCTTGGTCAATTTCAAGGAAAAACAAATAGAATTTATGGCCTCCCAAAGCCTGCAAATAGGTAACATCCAGGGGTACATGCGTGACACGTTTCTTCAATTACGAAAAATTGCACGTAGTGTACGGGTAGGTGTAGGTACTTATGTGCGCATTGCTAATAGCATTGACACCCGTTTTGCAGATCTAACTTCTGCTGTGAGGGAACAGAATAGCCATATTGGCAGCCTTGCGCAAAGTATAGCTGCACTAAGCCAATCATGCACAGCGCAGACCAATGCCTTAATAGGTATGCAGGCCAAACTACAGCAGCTGGAAGGCAATGTCTTAGGTGCAGCAGCATCAACTCTCAGTAGTGTATCTAGCACCCCAATAAGTGGCTCCCCCACTTCCCCACCCCTTCGGAGTATTAGGACCCGTGGTGGCCTGGGTGCAGGTTCAAGAAGTGGTGTAGGGTGGCCTAATGGTGGGAGAAGATAGGTCATATTTTTGTTACTTTTGTAATTTGCATCTAATATGCAATACATCTTGTTACACCCCCGACAGTTTTAATGTTTTACTGACAAAAATGCAGATTGCTTCTGACATAGTATACTGCAGTAAAAATGTCTAACCGCATACCATTTTGTCAGTGTATTATTTATGAACCAATTGTTGTGTGAATTATGACATAGTGTAATGGTATATGACAATGGGATTGCTGTAAAGTAGTGTTGGGTAACTCCTGGCCCGTCAAAGGTTGTGGAACTACTGTACATATTCCAGCAAGCTCTGACACTCATGGTTTGAACTATAATGGTTATAGTGTGTCAGGGCATGCTGGCACGTGTAGTTCCACAACACCAGTGAGCCATGTTTTACAGCAAACTTAATTCATACATGTATCAAATGTACTTACAAGCTTGATACCAGCAAGGGATAGGTCAGCACCACCAGCTGCATCCATTGGGCTCTGTGTATTAGGCTAAATGTGGGTGGAAACAGATGGTATTGGTAAATAATTTGTTTATGAGTACACTTACAGCAAAGGTACATTTTGGAATACAGGGCACATGTGCTTAACAAAAAAGTAACGGCTGATGATGTGTGTGCGCACCAGATCCCCCCTCTGCGTACCCCTCAATACCCGAGGTGTGGTAGGTTGGGCTTCCTGCACGACTGCTGCATGTTCCTCCTCCACATAGGCAGGTTGGGACAGGGCTATGTTGTGCAACATGCAGCAAGCCTGGACAATCATCACTACTTTTGCAGGGTGGTAAAGCAGCGTACCCGATGACCGGTCCAAACACCGGAATCTACTCTTCAAAACGCCAAATGTGTGCTCCACCACATTGCGGGTTGCAATATGGGCTTCATTATACCGGTGCTGTGCAGGGCCCTCTGGGGAGCGCAAAGGTGTCATGAGCCAGGAAACACACCCATATCCTGAGTCACCTAAAACACAGATAGGAAGTGATTGCCTTATATGGTAAGGTATGTGTTTTTTGCAAACAGGAGACACTGGTAGAAGAACAATATGCTTGTGAAACAGGAAACACACACATTAGAGCAGGTACAAATAAGGACAGACAGGGTAATATGTAAAAAGGTACTTACCTAGTAGCCAGCCCTCTGGCATTTGGTGGTCGGTAAATCGGTTCCAGAGGGCTGAGTGTCTCAGAATATAGGCGTCATGGCAGTTCCCAGGAAAGCCTGCAACAACACTCAGGATTTTGAGGTGAGCATTGGAAACAACCTGCACGTTCAGGGAGTGCCGCCCACGCCTATTGACGTAGACGTGGCCCCGCACGTGCGGTGCCCTAATCCCAATGTGTGTGCAGTCTATAGCTCCCAGCACGTGAGGGAATGCTGAGAGTCTATAGAAAGCCAACTTGTGGTCCTGCCACTCCAACTCAGAACTGGGGAATCTGATGTATGTCCGCCACAACTTCTTTAAAGCAAGTAACACTTGAGTAAAATGCTTAGAGAAAGTGGCCTGTGATACCCCCAAGGAATATGAGGTCACAGACTGAGTGGAGCCTGTGGCCAAATAGTAGAGGGCACACATTAATTTGTGCAGCCCAGACACTGCATAGTTGCCTCCCCCAAAAGGGTCCAAATCATCTCTCACCTGCTCATATAAGTCCAACATGTTAATGCGGTTCAGCCTAAACATCCCCACAACCTGTTGATCCGAGAGGGAGTCCAGGTACAGCCGAGCACGATACATACGTGGGGTACGCAGTAGTCGGGGGGCTACCTGGATCTGGCGCGCAGCTTCCTCCCTCCTGCGCAGCTCCTCCAAATGGGCCACATCACAAATAAGCAACTCCAAACCACTCTGCAAAATCTCCATGTCTCAAACCCTCACAGGTGTCCTTAATGATGTTGGGGTTTATGTAGGGGTGTTTCTGAGTGAAAATGAGGGCACCTGTGCTGAATTTAACCATGTGTGCACTTGACCAAAGTGAGTTCTGGGCCAAATCGCCAAACAGAACCTGGTCTGAAATAAGTGCGATTATTAGACACCTAAAAAGTGTGATTTGCGAAAACGCATTGCATTAAATAAGCGATTTGTATACTTTTCTGTACGAAAACATCTGGATGCAATATAATTGCGAATTTATCACGCACTTTTGGTCCGCATGCTTTAACGCACATAATATGCGATTTCAGTCCCTCAGCGCATCCTATTAAATAGGCGATTTGATGGAAAAATGCGATGTCGCCATTTTGTTTACTAATTAACGCCAAAAAACAGAAATCTCATCCCATAGAATGTCACCCCATATCTCCAGAAGGATATAAATACATTAGAGACTGTAAAAAGAGGGAAAACAAAAATGGTGAATGTCTACATTGATTCACGGATTAAGGGGGGTGCTATGGTGTAAGTGCAGGCCTCCTCTAGCATCCTTAAAAACGGTCTGCTGTATGGGGGCAGCCATTTTGTAAGTGTCAGTTTTCATTAGCAGGAGCCGGGAGAGCAGGGAGACCCGGGACCGCAAACTGATGCGGCACAGCGGCATTATGCAGAGGTGTAAAGGGGGGGGGGGGGGCAGAGGGGTAGGGGAGGGGGCAAAATGTGCTACTGGGGGAGCTTAATTAATTGTTACGCCACTGCATTTCTGTCCATCTAATGTGAAAGTAACAGTCTGGGTGTTGTCTGCTTTCTTAGGAAACTAAAAAGTTTTAATAATGATAATAATAATAATAATAATAATGATAAACTGATCAAAATGTATATAATCATATTGATAAATACTAGTGCTGGGCACGTTAACGCGTTAATATCGCGTTAACGCGCCAGCACATTAACGGCGATTAAATTTATTATCGCCGTTAATGTGAGGGGGGGGGGGGGGGCCCGGCGGGATGGGGGTGCTGCAGTGTCAGGGATCAGGAGATGGGGGCTGCCGGGTACGGGGAAACAAATGAATCTGCAGCGCAGGGGTGCAGAGTCTCTGTCTACATGCTGACGGAGACCCTGCGCCCCTCCAAATATGGCCGCCGCTGTGAAGGAGACAGACGCTAGAGGTGCTCCTTTACCTCTAGCGTCTGTCATCGATGTGCAGAGTGACCAGCGCTACCCGGAAGTGCGGATTCCTGGAGCGCTGTGGACCCTGCAACCCCTGGCAACGAGCAAGGAACCCACCACCCCCCTGGAAGGAAGCAAGTAACCCACCACCCCCCTGGCATGGAGCAAGTAACCCACCACCCCCTGGCAACGAGCAAGGAAACCCCCCCCCCTGGCAACGAGCAAGGAACCCACCACCCCCCTGGAAGGAAGCAAGTAACCCACCACCCCCTGGCATTGAGCAAGTAACCCACCACTCCCATGGCAACGAGCAAGGAAACCCCCCCCTGGCAACGAGCAAGGAACCCACCACCCCTGGCATGGAGCAAGTAACCCACCACCCCCCTGGCATGGTGCAAGTAACCCACCACCCCCTGGCAATGAGCAAGGAACCCACCTCCCCCCTGGCATGGAGCAAGTAACCCACCACCCCCCTGGAATGGAGCAAGTAACCCCACCCCCCTGGCATGGAGCACAAAACCCCCACTGGCAACAAGCAAGTAAACTCCTGGCAACAAGCATGAAACCTACAATAGCAACAAGCATGCAATCTCCCTTGGCAACAAGCATCTAATCCCACCTGGCAACGAGCATGGAACCCCTGGCAACGAGATTTTAGGTAAGCGGCACTTATATGCCTATCAGTGCGATTAATCGCAGTTAATCGCAAAAATTTCATGCGATTAATCGCGATTAAAATTTTTGGTACTCTTTACTTAGAAGGGCGCCCACGATTTTGATCGTGGGCATCGTTAGTAAAAAATCTCGGGCATCTCGGGCATTGAATGCACTAAAAAATCGGGTGCGATCAACCGACGAGATGCCCGAGATTTCCCATAGGGAACAATGTTAAATGTCTCAATTGACCCAATTTTTCTGTTCAATGCCTCAATTGACCCGATTTTTCCATAGGAAACAATGTTAAATGGGCCACAGAGGCCAAATAGGCACCCTGAAGTGTATAATGGCCACCCGAATTGTTAACGCCACCCCACGATCAACGTCAACCCGATGCGTGGCGAGCGCAGCGAGCCCGCGAGGGGCGGCGGTACGCGTCCTACGACCTTTTCATACCCCCACTATCCACGTCGGCGTGGAGTTGAGAATAGAAAGTGTGGCGAGCGCAGCGAGCCACCGAGCCCGAAGCGTGGCGAGCGCAGCGAGCCCCGCGAGGGTACGCGGACAGCTGTGAAGCCCGCGAGGGGACGCGGATACCTGTGAAGGTATCTGCAGCCCCTCGCGGGGCTCGCTGCGCTCGCCACGCTTCGGGCTCGGTGGCTCGCTGCGCTCGCCACACTTTCTATTCTCAACTCCACGCCGACGTGGATAGTGGGGGTATGAAAAGGTCGTAGGACGCGTACCGCCGCCCCTCGCGGGCTCGCTGCGCTCGCCACGCTTCGGGTTGACGTTGATCGTGGGGTGGCGTTAACAATTCGGGTGGCCATTATTCACTTCAGGGTGCCTATTTGGCCTCTGTGGCCCATTTAACATTGTTTCCTATGGAAAAATTGGGTCAATTGAGGCATTGAACAGGAAAATCGGGTCAATTGAGACATTTAACATTGTTCCCTATGGGAAATCTCGGGCATCTCGTCTGTCGCATCGCACCTGATTTTTTAGTGCATTCAATGCCCGAGATGGCCGAGATGGGCGCCCTTCTAAGTAAAGAGTACCAAAATTTTAATCGTTGCCCACCACTAATAAATACATTTGGAAGATGAACTAGAGGTGTGTATGCACTGTCAATTACACAGTCAATTTTTACTGATCATGTTGATAGCGAAGAGACATGTGACTATATTAGACATCATACAGTAGTTGCTTTTTAATTGACACTCACTATAGGGCAAGCTTTAGGTTTACTTGTAAATTATGGTAACTGGAATGACATTTCCTGGTAGGCCCTGTACACTCCAGGACAACACTGTGAACAGCATTGTGAATGACACACTACAATAGTTTAGATAGTAGTTTAGAATGTGGTCAGAAGTTACCAAGGTGACCACTTTTCAACAATGAAAGTGTTTCCCCAGGGGGATAAAAGGCAGTTTGTAGGCATTTTTAACTGGCTACTGAGACAAAACAGTCACTAGGTTATGCCATATCAATAAGTCCCACATGAGGCATTTGAAACACAGATACTACATGTGAATGAATTAATGATACATACAGAGCCTTTTTTTCAAAAATAATTACCCAAAATTAATAACCCAACTTTTGTTTGTTACATTTTCTTTTCTTTTATGTCCATCAGCCCTGTGCTTTAACATAACTGACATGCTTAAAGAAGTTTAGGTTGCTCAGCCTAGAAAAATGTGGTTCAGGAGGTTTGACTAGTCTGGAGGCACAGCCACGTGCAATGTGCTAAAGTTGGCATTGACAATTTTCTAATTGTGCATTCTCTTTTTGCTTATTTTTGATACAATACTTTCCTGGTGCAGGCTAGAGTAATTTTTGAAGCACACTTTGGGGAGAATGTAATAGTCTCCAAATATTAAAGAAATGGTGATATTTTTTTTTTGGGGGGGGGGGGGGGGGATTTCCATCAAGTTCCGAGTCATTGCATGTCATTGTCGTAGCAAGGCTGCAACCATTCCCTACACCCTTGATGTCATTATGTCACCACAGATGAGGCCATGATAAGGATTATATAAGAGATTCATGTCAGGGCTTGTAGTGCCACAATTTGTGCTATGGGCCTACTTCAGTAGATTACTGAAAATCACTATCAGGCATATTTCGTCAATCTGCACCTTCCTGCACGCGCGCACAACCCCCTAAATTGAAAAAAAAATGACCACAGTCTAAGGCAGGGCTGGGCAACACCGGCCCATCAGATGTTAATGAACTACACATCCCAGGATGCTTTGCATTAGTTTTGCTATGTGGCCATGCTGAAACTGATGCAAGGCATGCTGGGATGTGTAGTTCATCAACATCTGGAGGGCCGGTGTTGCCCAGCCCTGGTCTAAGGGGTGGCAGAGGGGCATCGACATGGCATTGCAGAAGCGCTGACTTTGCATTTTCGGGTATGGCCCAAACAGGCGTGTATGGTACTTTTAGAATTGATTCAGTAATTAAATAAATAATTCATATGGCGCCAAATAAATATTTTGTAGGCATTTTAAATGTTATTATTTTAAACATTATTGGCCACTATTTATTAGAGGCAATGTAATACATACACTTAGGCTCTGATTCTGGTTGACTGGGTAAGCTGCGAGCTTCGCAGAGGGCCTACCCCATCACCGCCGAATCACCAACCCCCCGCCATCGCTGTATCCACTCGCAATCGTGGGAGGGGATGTGTCACTAAGACACTTTGCAGATCATCGAATGATTTGCCCAGGGCTTGCAAATATAAGTCAGTGGAGACTGACTTATATTTGCGGGCAGCAGGACAAAGACAGGGCAGGCGGCAGATGTCATGTAATGTCAGCTGCCCACTTCTGGTACTCCTCGTCCCACTTGCAATACCATGGGCGTGACCCGAGCCCGCTGCCCTATGCCTCCTGCCCACACTGCTCCTTGTGAACGGGCCAGCGACTATGCAAGTCAACGAGTCTGTTCGCCAAAAGAGAGCCTGCACATAGCTCATAAATCATTATGCACAAGCGCAGACAAAAAACATTGCTCCCCTGTGCAGACGCGCAGGAGAACGAATTAAGTAGAATGACCCCCATAATGTGGTAATTTATTATGTTTTTACACATTGATCAAAATGTGTGAGTCATTTCTCTGGCCAAAACCATGTTCTAGAGCAGTGGTCAGGGAACTCGGTCCTGATTACCCCACGCAGTGCATGTTTTGCAGGTCTCCTCACAGAATCACAAGTGAAATAATTAACTCCACCTGCGGACCTTATAAAATGTGTCTGTGAGTAATTAGTACACCTGTGTACCAGCAAAACATACACTGTGTGGGGTAATGAGGACCGAATTCCCTGACCACTGTTCTAGAGGTCAGGGAACAATTTTTTTGTGAGTTTCTCCTTTTTACCAGCCATAAATAGCTAGATTTTCAGTATGAGCCACAAATTACTTCTATTGCTGTACATCTACCAGCATGGAACCTGAAGCTTGCTCTCTCATATCTTGATATCGCTACAGATATGCATTAATCCCCATACCTCTCAACTGTCCCGCTTATTGCGGGAGCGTTCCAGTATTTTGGGACGTTCCTGCGTCCCTCCCGCGGCCGGCAGTGTCCCGTGGCGGGGGGAGGGGGGGGGGGCAGTTGAACCACCGTTGCAGGTTTTGGTTTTGGATCTGGATTTTTATGAAAAAAATGCTAAAAATTGCTAAAATTACAGAATTTGGGCCTGTTTTTGCCCTAAAGTATTATTGACCTCAATAACATTAGTTTCCACTCATTTCTAGTCAATTTTGATCACTTCACAGCTCACAAAATTGTTTTCATTTACTGTAGTTGGGCCAAAAGGTTATACCGAGGTAGCTGGATGACTAACCGACAGCACTGGGCATCACATACATGTGGACCTTACACTTCCAACCTGGCACATCTTGGAAGTAGAGCGGCACTGCAGTTTAATAATGTGTTTTTATATTATTTATTTATCTTACTTTACACTGGACACAGCCCGTTACACTGGACACTGGATATAGCCCGTCACACTGGACACTGGATATAGGCCGTCACACTGGACACTAGATATAGTCCGTCACACTGGACACAGCCCATTACACTGGACACTGGATACAGCCCGTCACCTTAGACACAGTCCCTGGACAATGGACACAGCCCCTGGACAATGGACACAGCCCCTGGACAGTGGACACAGCCCCTGGACAGTGGACACACCCCCTGGACAGTGGACACAGCCCCTGACACACTGGACACAGCCCCATGTATTATGGACACTGCAGCCCCTGTACACTGGACACAGCCCCTGACACACTGGACACAGCCCCATGTATTATGGACACTGCAGCCCCTGTACACTGGACACAGCCCCTGACACACTGGACACAGCCCCATGTATTATGGACACTGCAGCCCCTGTACACTGAGTGTACAGTCAGCAGCACTGCAGCCCCTGCGTGTGAGCACTGCAGCACCTAGTTTACAACAAAATAAAAAATCAGTCACTAAATAAATCACAGCACAGGGCACAGGGCACGGAGCACGGAGCACAGAGCACGGAGCACAGATCCCAACCACCCTCTTCCTTCTCCTATAATGGAGTGAAGATGGCGGGGCGCGCTTGCGTCTTATATAGAATCCAGATCCCGCGAGAATCCGACAGCGCGATGATGACGTTTTGCCTCGTTTTCGGTCCGGAATTCAGGCGGGAACTCCCGAGCCGGCTCGGATCCTGCCTCGGATCACCATATTCGGATCTGTCGGATCCCGGAGATCCGGACCCGCTCATCTCTAAACGGTGATGTAGCCTTTCTTTCTAATTCCGGGTACACACTAGACGATTCACTACATGACAGAACTCCTGGGCAAACAATATAGTGCATGCACACTGAACGATATCGTTATCAATAATGTTAGTGATGTCATCCTGTCCCTGCTCCACACATGCAGTTGTTGATGATGTATTCAAATCAAGCTGCATGTACTGATGATGGAGGATATCCGCAGGCAATATGTACACGATGTTGCTCTGAAGGACCAAAATGAGCAATATTGTTTAACATATCGCTTAGTGTGCATGGGGCATAAGCAATAATTGCTAATCTTGTAGTAAAGGAGCCAGCCTGCAATGTAAATGAGAGAAGGAGGACATACACAGTATAGCGCTGCAGAATAGGTGTGCGCTATATAAATAACTGGTAATCTGTTTTTTTAGCTGTTAATCCAAATTGAACGCAACATGTGCAAGGCTATTTGCACATTAAGGAATACCGGTCTCAAACTTAACAGGCTAAGCGGTGGGGGCACGCTGAAGGAAAGGAAGCCCATAGGTAAAAACAGGGGTTTTACCACATTTTTTGTTTAGAGCATCCCGCCCATTATGTCAAACAGTATCTACATTCGCCCATGACACTAGAGTTCATCATTTATAGGACCCCCTCCCATCATTCACACCTTTTCTATCTTAAGCTAACAATGTCCACTTCATTTTTGCCTGGTTCTCCTCATTCAGCTGCCTTGGGGGAGGGCTCAGGGGTAACAAACTTTAAATTTTGAAATTATTGGTTAATACTTGATCTATTTCCAAGGATTGATAACCCCCTTTAACCCTTCGCTATTACTACAAACTATGTCATCACTGCTTATTGCCATCACAATTTGGTGTGTTTAATTAATACTGGAACATCAAATATCCTTCCTTTTATTTTATATACAGAATTCAATTCTCAGAATTTATTATAAACGGCCTATAGTAGTAATACAGCTGCCGGACAGTACAGGAAAACATGGAGTAGCATTGGCTGCAGTGTGCACATGAAATCCTGTTGGTTACCAAAGCAGAGTTTAATGGATTATTTGCATTGAATTAGACTATATTAAATTGTATTATTTTATATTTCTATGTGTTTTTTTACCCATGTCAACTGGATTATGTGTGACAAATGACTGGGATTCTCTAAACTGCAAGAATATATGAGCTGCTAACTGACTGGGGACACTGTACAAACTGTTATGCATTTAATGCACACACCTCTCTTTGTTTGCCTGGCTGGGATAGAACCCAAAACAACTCCCCCATAAAAATCCCCTACAAATCTTCCAACTGAATCATTGGCTTCTTTTCAGCATGTAGTAATGTGATATAAAGGTACAGGTACTGTTCATCCAAATATCCTAGCCACCAGAGCCGGCCCTAGCCTAAATTACGTCCTAGGCAAGATTTTGACTGTTGCCCCCTAGCACTGCCACTAGTTCCGTCTCTGACCCTGCTTCCCTTTCCCAGCACCATCAACCCTCATCATAGCAGTCATCATTTTGGTGTCCCTACCCGCAATATTTTAAATAGAACCAGTGCACCCATTCGGTGCCTTTTTTGCTGAAAATTCATCTTATTTGCAATGTTATGAGCTTCTGATGATTAAAATGATATGCAGCATGCCTATATTCTGTGTGCGACTGTGGCTGTACCTGCATACGGAATGCTATGTTACAGTGATTTCCATGAATACACTATTTCATATGCAGATACAGCCTCACTCACACACAGAATATAGGCATGCTGCATATCATTTTAATCAGCAGAAGCTGCTGATGCCCCATAGGCATTCCAAATGCCCTAGGCAATTGCCTAGTTGGCCTATGCCTAAGGCCGGCTCTGCTAGCCACCTACACTTAACTCCCCACCCTGCAGCCTAACCCTAACCCCCTTTGTAAGTGCCTACATTTACCTCTCCACTCCACAGCCTGACTCTAGCCCTCCATAGCCTAACCATAAGTCCCCCACTAGTACCTAAACCTACCCCTATACCTGGCCACCAACTACCGCTCCCGTATGCTCAGGATGCAGGCTGTCGTTATTCTGGCATTGGCATACTGATCCTTTTGAGGTTACAGCGCCTCTCTTCTGATGACAGTAAGGATGCTGGCGTAACACTTACTTCATTAATGCATCCAGCTAAGCGGCTACATAAGGTATAGAGTAATAGCAGTTATTGGCAAAGACAATTTTGACTAATAAGAACAATTATTGGGAGAGCGTATACAGAGCAATATGAGTTATAGGGGGAGTTATATGTAACAATCTGATAAGTTCTATGAGGCTATGACATACCCGCACTTTGAGCACTGAACTGATATTCTTCCTGCGCTAGATTTCAAATAGCCGCAACCCGCTCTGCAGACTGCCAGGCACGGGCAGTTCACCGCTCTGTACTCTCTGCAGAATGTCACCTCGCTGCCATTCTCTCGTTCGGTGGGTGAGCGGCTGCGATGGAGCTTAAATAAATAAATAAATGACAGGGAGGGGCACAATGCACCCTGCACCCTGACCCCCGGCCCAGCCTGTCATCTTATTACCTTTCACTATCACCGGGTGCCAGTCTCCTGTGTGCTGCAGTGAATTGCTATGGAATCTCCTCCATCTCTGGTGCAGGGAGGGGAGAAAAAAAATCATCAGGGGATCCCAGCCATGCTACTCATGGCATATTATGCACCCTGTCCCCCGGCCCAGCCTGTCATCTCCCCACCCTATCCCTATAGTCGGGTGCCAGTAGCTACAGTCTGCCGGGTGGATAGGCAGCCGCTGCGCTTCCATTGTGGCGGCTGTCACCATGAGAATAAATCCCTTGGCAATGAGCATGTAATACCTCATAATAACAAGCATAAAACCCTCTTGGCAATGAGCATGTAATCCCCCGTGGTAACAAGAATGGAACCTTCTTGGCATCGGGCATGAAGCCCCTGACATCAAGCATGAAGTCCCTGGCATTGTGAAATAAACTCCTAGCAATGAGCATGTGGATAAGTTGCACTTACATGGCATATTATGTAATGGGCATCAAGGTGTGTGTTAATGGTAGTATAGTGTGTCGCGTCATGTGTAATGGGCATTACAGTGTATTGCATTATGTGTAATGGGCATTCCGTTGTGTGGTATAATATGTAATGGGAATTACGGTGCATTGCGTCATGTGTAATGGGCATTACAGTGTGTGGTATAATATGTAATGGGCATTACAGTGTGTTGCGTCATGTGTAGTGGGCATTCCGTTGGGTAGTATCATGTGTAATGGGCATTGCGGTGTGTTGCGTCATGTGTAATGGGCATTACAGTGTGTGGTATAATATGTAACGGGCATTATGGTGTGTTGCGTCATGTGTAGTGGGCATTCCGTTGGATAGTATAATGTGTAATGGGAATTACGGTGTGTTCCATCACGTGTAATGGGCATTACAGTGTGTGGTATAATATGTAATGGGCATTACGGTGTGTTGCGTCATGTGTAATGGGCATTATGGTGTGTGGCATCATGGGGTGCCGGACGTCTCACCGATAGTCGGGATCCCGACAGTCATTACTCCAACGTCGGAATCCCGACTGCTCCATCGTGGGGGTCCACGACCCCCATAGAGGGAGAATAAAATAGGATGCGAGCGCAGCTCGCCACCGTGTCTGCAGTGTTGCGAGCGCAGCAAGCCCGCAAGGGGCTTCATTGCGCTCCCCCCTGCTGTGCAGTCGAGATTCCGATGTCACGCTAATGACTGTCGGAATCCCGACTGTCGGTGTGTTATACCACACCCGCGTCATGTGTAATGGGCATTACAGTGTGTGGCATCATGTGCATCGGGTATTATGGTATGTGGCATTCATGGCCACACCCCTAATGTGATGAAGCCACTCCTCTAGCTTTGTGTGACCACTCCCCATTTTTACATGACCACACCCCTTTTCTAGAGCGTGCACGCCTTCGGCGCGCACTGAACAACATTCTTAGCTTTTCCATACCCCCACTTCAAAATTTCCACTTCGACCACTGGTTATATGGAGGAATATGAGGAGAAATGATGATTAATGATAATGGTATATGATTTAGTGAAAGGCATTATAATAATAATAATAATAATAATAATAATAATAATAGGAAATATTTATTGGAAGGTAGCGTTTATGCTGAAGACTAGAAGTTATGGATAGGGAAGTATAGGACTATAATGAGTAGGTGTTAGACCATTGCTATGAGAGAAGGCACATAGAAAACAGATTTTTTTTTTGTTACAATTTGTACATTTTAGGACTAACTCGACTCCTTACATCATTTTACAGATTAGACAGCCAGTATGTGAATGGTCCAGCATACATCCTCACAAGAGAATAAAAGAAACTTGAAAAGACTACACCTGGTTGTGTGCACTTTGTTTTATGAGAGATAAGAGCGGTTCCCCGCTAGACATTCCACCTCCAGATGTGAGACAAGACGCCACTCATCTCTCCGCAGGTCCTGCTGATGTCAAGCTTTTGAAGTGTTGACATCTAAGAGATAGACATACAGTGTTTCCTCAGATCTTGTGTTTTCTGCGGCCTGTTAACTCTGTGTACATAGATGTTACTGACTTCCTCTACCATCACAAATCATTCCAACACACTCACAGAAGGAACATTCACTTCCCTTACTATGATATGTTTTGTAAGATAATTAAATATATTAAACTTCATTTTATGAATCACTATATCACTTTGAGAAGTATTTGCTTCCTCCAGTGATTTATTTATTATTTATTTATTACCATTTATTCATATTCTGTAGCGCTTTGCAGAGAATTTTTCTTTCAATCTATATTCCCTACCACATGGACACCCACATGCATTCATTCATTCTATTTATTTATTTATTTCTTAACAGTTTGTTATATAGCACAGCATATTCCATTGTGCTTTTTAGGAGACAGTGAAACAACAAACTGGGTATTTACAGAGAGTCAAAGGTATGAGGGCCCTGCTTACAAGATTACAATCTATAGGTTTATTTTGTTGGAAGACAATTAACCTACAACTATATTTTTGGAGGCAACCGGAAGACCCGGAGGAAACCCATGCAAACACGAGGAGAATATACAAACTCAGCACAGTTGGGGCCATGGTGGGAATTGAACCCATGACCTCAGTGCTGTGAGGCAGTAATGCTAACCATTACACCCTGATGTCCCAGTAATAAAAGGATTTATATTGAAAGGTTATAAAGTGATAAACTGGAAGGTGATGAAGCCCCTAACTGACATGTTACAACCTGGGTTTGAAAAATCATACTTTCTTTACTCATCTTTATTTTACAACTACTTCTATTATCAAGCTTACCTAAGTGATTGGAGAGTGCGTCTAGCTTGGAGACCAGACATTTTAGAACCTCCAGTAGACCATTGTGAAAATCCACTAAGGTACCATGAAATTCCTCCAGATATGACAACCTACCTCCCAGATGCTAGGTCCAATATGATAATAGGCGAGATGCATCAAAGAAAAAAATGTGGGCAAATCTACAAAAATGCAGTTTTCTGAGGTTTGGCCGCATACCTGGCGGAACGCACAGCACTCAGAGTCTAAAACTTGGAAGTCCTATCATCGAAATGGTCTCCTTTGCAAAACTCTTCATACATACGGTGTTAGTATGTGAAGGCTGGCGGCAAGCATTGCAAAATTCTTACGGTGCTTGCTGCACCTCACCCAATGTCTTCAAATTTATGTTTCATGGAGTTAAGTCTCACTTTGAGGGTAATGGGGCATACACACTCGCTGATTACAGCCCTGTTTCTAAGTGAATGGATCGCTCTGTGTGTATGGCCACCGTGTGCGTTCCCGCACATGCAGTCAAAATTTAGTCATCGCCAGTGTTCTCTGACCAGAGAACACTGGCCCGCACGATCAATCAGCACACATTGTGGGTGCCCTGCAGGTGTGCAGCGATGGGTGCTGAGTGATCCATGCTTAAGCATGTCGCTCAGCACAAGCTCCCCCATCTCCCCGTGTGTATGGGGCTTTAGTCTTTAAATGTAAGCATGGAGCACAAAAGCTTTAGGGCCTTCTTCCACAGGCATCACTATGGTGGTGTGGGTGGGGTGTGCTGCACACCAAAATGCCAGCTCAGTGACAGAGAGCCAGGTGCTCCGCTGTGATATTATCTACAGCACACAGGTCCTGTCACTGAGAACGAGCCAGCGGCGCAGCCAAAGTCTTGGTGCGTAACTGCTGGACCACACCCCCATCCAGCAAGGCCACACTCCTTTTTGAATGCTCATGCCAAAGGCCCAAAGAACGGTGAAGAAGAGAAATAGAAATCAGAAGGGGAACAGAATGCTTTTTAGGAAGCCCGTTCTGGTAATTCTCTATAGTGAGGAAGAATCTGTCAACACAAGATAGGAGAGGCCCACCCATGGCAGCTATTGGGTGGTGAATGCCAAGACTGGAGTCCAGGGCCTGGAAAGAGAGTTGGGACCAGTCAGAGACCTAAACTACCTGCCTGGCCCCAGAGCCATACACTCCCACCCTGCCCCTGGCCCCCTAGACATACATTAACCCCCAACCCAAGGATATACACCATCTGCCTTACTACCCCCCCCCCATGGCCTTTTGATAATCATTATCCACCCAGCACAAGGGCCAAAAATTACTCACCCTGCCAAACAGTCCCAGAGACTTACTGCAACCACTCCCCGGCTTCCAGAACATACACTTAACACATAGTGGGTGGTGCCCTTTATGTACTCATGCTGTTTCTCTGCACCACAATCTGGATATGTCCTTACCCAGGAACATGTCTGCACTAGAGGATAGGGTGTTATGGCATGTGTCTGCTCAGGGCACTGCAGCTCCTCACTTTGCCTTTGGTTGTAAGATGGGCCACCCAGAACCACTGCAGTTGCCTCTATGGCCATGCCTATAAACAGCTCAGCCTTCTGTGGGGACCTGGGGCAATTATGTTCTATTTTTTCCTGTGGGTCAGTGTGTTTTATTTTTTTTTACTTTTTTTGAGGTTTAAGGTCCTTTTTTTGCCTATTTTATCAGTCAAGGGCATCACCATTTCATGTGGTAGACTTGGGACCACCAGGCAATGTATAGAATATTGAATGAGCTGCAATAGGATATTTAGACATCATCCACTTCTCCATTTAAAAAAGTTAGACCGCCAAGCCTGTTAAAAATGGGCTCAATTTGGTGTACTGCAGCATGAGTCATCATCGATTCTGTCAGTCCATACCAAGAATGCACACAGCATTTCAAATCTAGCACAGTAGGGGTCTTTGAAGAGCATAGCTTGGTGTCAATCCAATAGCATAATGTATCACACTGTGATGTCAAGCCTGATAGATGTCAGCAGACATGGTATGAGATGGCTAAATTACACAGACACATAGGATATCCCAGGCTAGAAAACATTTAGAGTGCCCAGTGTATAATAGGGTGGGTGTATCCCCAGTTGACATACCAACACTCTGGGTGCCGGTAATAGAAATACTGGTCTTATTAGTCACTTAGAATTTTTAGGGTTAGGTTGGTACTAAGAGGGTACAGTTAGGGTTAGACTGTGGTGGAGGGGGTGTTAGGGTTAGGTGGCAGGTAGTGATGGTTAGGGTTAGGAGGGGGTTATAATACGAACCTATGATGAAGAAGAAGTAGGTGGGTGTTTATAAAGAGTTACACGTAACTTTACAGATGAGCGGATCTAAAGGGGCACGTGGGTAATATGTCTGAAAGATTCATTAGGAGTGGTTATGATCGTGCTGACCTTATAAAGGAACACGAGAAGGAAACCTCTACATCGGGTGATTTTTTTATGTGGGCTTTTATTACAGTTTTTAATGCTCAACATAAAATTATAGATTTTTTTTTTTAAATTGGAGCATTTTAACCCCTTCATGACAGAGCCAGTTTGTGCCTTCATGACAGAGCCCTTTTTTTCAAATCTGACATGTCTCACTTAAGTGGGGATAACTTTTTTTTGCTTTTACTTATCCCAGTGATTTTGAGATTGTTTTCTCGTGACACATTGTACTTCAAATTAGTGGTAAATTTGGGTCGATACAGTCTGTGTTTTTTTGTGAAAAATACCAAAATATCGTGAAAAAATGGAAAATTTAGCAATTTGCAAAATGTTAAATTTTCTGCTTGTGAGACAAATAATCATACCACTCAAAATAGTTAATAACTAACATAGACCATATGTCTACTTTATGTTTCCATCATTATTTCAACTTCCTTTTAATTTTTTTGGACACTAGGAGGCTTACAATATGAATAGCAAATTCTCAAATTTTCATGAAAATTTCAAACACTGATTTTTTTAGGGACCAGTTCAGTTCTGATGTGACTTTGAGGGACTTGTATGTGAGACACCCCCATAAATGATGCCATTTCAAAAACTGCACCCCTCACAGTATTCAAAACAGCATTTTGGAAGTTTGTTAACCCTTTAGGTGTTTCACAGGAATTAAAACAAAGTGTAGGTGAAATTTCAAAATTTCTTTTTTTTTGCAGAGTTTCAATTTTAATACATTTTTCTAACGAATACAGTAGATTTTACTAGAGAAATGTGACTAAAAATTGATTCCCCCAATTCTTTTGTTTTCAAAAATATCCTATATGTGGCCCTAGTGTGCACGTTGACCAAACCACAGGCTTCATAATAGAAGGAGCACCTACTTGATTTTGGAGCCTCCTTTTTATGAGATTTTTTTTTAGGCACCATGTAGGTTTCTAGGCACCATAAGTGCTAAAAGTTAGGAACCTCCCCCACAAGTCACCCCATTTTGCAATCTACACCCCTCAGGGAATTCATCTAGGTGTATAGTGTACATTTCAAACCCCCAGGGGTTTCACCAATTTTGGTACAACTGGGATGTGAAAATGAAAAATTACATTTTTTTACACAAACATGCAGTTCTGGCTCAAAATTTTTCATTTTCACAAGGAATGAAGGAGACAAAGCACCCCAAAATCTGTGCCCCAATTTCTCCCGAGTACGGCAATGCCTCACATGTGACCAAAAAATACCAGTTGGGTGCATGGCAGGACTCAGAAGGGAAGGAGTGATTTTTGGATTTTGCAGCAAAGATTTTGGTGGAATGAATGGTGGGTACTATGTTGCATTAGCAAGACTCCCAAAGCACCAATACAGTGGAACCCCCCCCACAAGTCACCCCATTTTGCAAAGTACACCCCTCAGGGAATTCATCTAGGGGTATAGTGTACATTTCAAACCCCCAGGGGTTTCATCAATTTTGATACAACTGGGATGTGAAAATGGAAAATTACATTTTTTTACACAAACATGCAGTTCTGGCTCAAAATTTTTCATTTTCACAAGGAATGAAGGAGACAAAGCACCCCAAAATCTGTGCCCCAATTTCTCCCGAGTACGGCAATGCCTCACATGTGACCAAAAAATACCAGTTGGGTGCATGGCAGGACTTAGAAGGGAAGGAGTGATTTTTGGATTTTGCAGCTCAGATTCTGGTGGAATTTTGGTGGGTGCTATGTCGCATTAGCAAGACCCCCCAAGCACCAATACAGTGGAACCCCCCCACAAGTGACCCCATTTTGCAAACTACACCCCTCAGGGAATTCATCTAGGGGTATAGTGTACATTTCAAACCCCCAGGGGTTTCACCAATTTTGGTACAACTGGGATGTGAAAATGGAAAATTACATTTTTTTACACAAACATGCAGTTCTGGCTCAAAATTTTTCATTTTCACAAGGAATGAAGGAGACAAAGCACCCCAAAATCTGTGCCCCAATTTCTCCCGAGTACGGCAATG
The DNA here is from genome assembly GCF_055691185.1 of Crinia signifera. Taxonomy (NCBI): domain Eukaryota; kingdom Metazoa; phylum Chordata; class Amphibia; order Anura; family Myobatrachidae; genus Crinia; species Crinia signifera. The sequence goes on along the minus strand of NC_139222.1, from coordinate 138,289,534 downwards.
CCTCACATGTGACCAAAAAATACCAGTTGGGTGCATGGCAGGACTTAGAAGGGAAGGAGTGATTTTTGGATTTTGCAGCTCAGATTCTGGTGGAATTTTGGTGGGTGCTATGTCGCATTAGCAAGACCCCCCAAGCACCAATACAGTGGAACCCCCCCACAAGTGACCCCATTTTGCAAACTACACCCCTCAGGGAATTCATCTAGGGGTATAGTGTACATTTCAAACCCCCAGGGGTTTCACCAATTTTGGTACAACTGGGATGTGAAAATGGAAAATTACATTTTTTTACACAAACATGCAGTTCTGGCTCAAAATTTTTCATTTTCACAAGGAATGAAGGAGACAAAGCACCCCAAAATCTGTGCCCCAATTTCTCCCGAGTACGGCAATGCCTCACATGTGACCAAAAAATACCAGTTGGGTGCATGGCAGGACTTAGAAGGGAAGGAGTGATTTTTGGATTTTGCAGCTCAGATTCTGGTGGAATTTTGGTGGGTGCTATGTCGCATTAGCAAGACCCCCCAAGCACCAATACAGTGGAACCCCCCCACAAGTGACCCCATTTTGCAAACTACACCCCTCAGGGAATTCATCTAGGGGTATAGTGTACATTTCAAACCCCCAGGGGTTTCACCAATTTTGGTACAACTGGGATGTGAAAATGGAAAATTACATTTTTTTACACAAACATGCAGTTCTGGCTCAAAATTTTTCATTTTCACAAGGAATGAAGGAGACAAAGCACCCCAAAATCTGTGCCCCAATTTCTCCCGAGTACGGCAATGCCTCACATGTGACCAAAAAATACCAGTTGGGTGCATGGCAGGACTCAGAAGGGAAGGAGTGATTTTTGGATTTTGCAGCTCAGATTCTGGTGGAATTTTGGTGGGTGCTATGTCGCATTAGCAAGACCCCCCAAGCACCAATACAGTGGAACCCCCCCACAAGTGACCCCATTTTGCAAACTACACCCCTCAGGGAATTCATCTAGGGGTATAGTGTACATTTCAAACCCCCAGGGGTTTCACCAATTTTGGTACAACTGGGATGTGAAAATGGAAAATTACATTTTTTTACACAAACATGCAGTTCTGGCTCAAAATTTTTCATTTTCACAAGGAATGAAGGAGACAAAGCACCCCAAAATCTGTGCCCCAATTTCTCCCGAGTACGGCAATGCCTCACATGTGACCAAAAAATACCAGTTGGGTGCATGGCAGGACTCAGAAGGGAAGGAGTGATTTTTGGATTTTGCAGCTCAGATTCTGGTGGAATTTTGGTGGGTGCTATGTCGCATTAGCAAGACCCCCCAAGCACCAATACAGTGGAACCCCCCCACAAGTGACCCCATTTTGCAAACTACACCCCTCAGGGAATTCATCTAGGGGTATAGTGTACATTTCAAACCCCCAGGGGTTTCATCAATTTTGGTACAACTGGGCAGTGAAAATGAAAAAAATACATTTTTTTACACAAAAATGTACTTCTGGCTCAAAATTTTTCATTTTCACAAGGAATGAAGGAGACAAAGCACCCCAAAATCTGTGCCCCCATTTCTCCAGAGTACGGCAATGCCTCACATGTGACCAAAAAATACCAGTTGGGTGCATGGCAGGACTCAGAAGGGAAGGAGTGATTTTTGGATTTTGGAGCACAGATTTTGGTGGAATGAATGGTGGGTGCTATGTTGCATTACCAATACAGTGGAACCCCCCCACAAGTGACCCCATTTTGCAAACTACACCCCTCAGGGAATTCATCTAGGGGTATAGTGTACATTTCAAACCCCCAGGGGTTTCATCAATTTTGGTACAACTGGGCAGTGAAAATGAAAAAAATACATTTTTTTACACAAAAATGTACTTCTGGCTCAAAATTTTTCATTTTCACAAGGAATGAAGGAGACAAAGCACCCCAAAATCTGTGCCCCCATTTCTCCAGAGTACGGCAATGCCTCACATGTGACCAAAAAATACCAGTTGGGTGCATGGCAGGACTCAGAAGGGAAGGAGTGATTTTTGGATTTTGGAGCACAGATTTTGGTGGAATGAATGGTGGGTGCTATGTTGCATTACCAATACAGTGGAACCCCCCCACAAGTGACCCCATTTTGCAAACTACACCCCTCAGGGAATTCATCTAGGGGTATAGTGTACATTTCAAACCCCCAGGGGTTTCATCAATTTTGGTACAACTGGGCAGTGAAAATGAAAAAAATACATTTTTTTACACAAAAATGTACTTCTGGCTCAAAATTTTTCATTTTCACAAGGAATGAAGGAGACAAAGCACCCCAAAATCTGTGCCCCCATTTCTCCAGAGTACGGCAATGCCTCACATGTGACCAAAAAATACCAGTTGGGTGCATGGCAGGACTCAGAAGGGAATGAGTGATTTTTGGATTTTGCAGCTCAGATTCTGGTGGAATGAATGGTGGGTGCTATGTGGCATTAGCAAGACCCCCGAAGCACGGTGAAATGATGAACCTAATAATCCATAGATGTGTGGTATATTTTGAAACACTCCTTTATACATAGGCCGGGTTTGTCGGGGCAAGTTTCACAGTGGAAAATAGTATCCTTTCTTATTCCCTTTTTATAGCAAACTTTGCACCTTTTTTGTGTCCTGCCCTTTCTTGCAGTGGAGGGGATTTCGTTGGGAAAATGCTGCCCTGGTACAATACGGGGGCCAGTACTAGAAGTACTGGGGCCCTCTGCCTGCTGATTCCCAAATATTAGGCTCTTTATGACTTCCTCTTGAAAGTGCATAAATGTCCCCCTCTGGCCGGTAGAACGGAATAGCACGTAAGCGTTATACAGTGCCATCTGGATGATATACACGGCCAGCTTCTTGTACCAGATATTTGTTTTCCGCAGGGCACTGTACGGCTTCAGTACCTGATCTGAAAGATCCACTCCGCCCATGTACTTATTGTAATCTAGGATACAATTTGGTTTTGAGGTGTGGGTACTGGTACCTCGTACAGGGATGGAGGTGGTACTGTCTCCATGAATTGTTGTCAGTATAAGGACATCCCTCTTGTCCTTATATTTGACCAACAACATATTTTCGGTGCATATTCCCCTGCTTTCACCCCTTCTCATTACTTGGGCAATGTGCGTTTTGGGGAGGCCTCTTTGGTTCTTGCGCACAGTACCGCAAGCTGCTGTACCTCTTGAACCAAGGGCCTTAAACAGGGGGATGCTAGTGTAAAAGTTATCCACATAGAGGTGATAACCCTTATCCAGGAAGGGGTGCATTAAATCCCAGACAATTTTTCCACTAACACCTACGAGGGAGGGGGGGCATTCTGGTGGTTCAATTCTTGAATCCTTCCCTTCATATACCCTAAACTTGTGGGTGTACCCTGTGGTGCTTTCACACAGCTTATACATTTTTATGCCATACCTTGCCCTCTTACTGGGAAGGTACTGGCGGAATTTAACCCTTCCTTTAAAATGTATAAGGGACTCGTCGATACTAATACATTTATCAGGGATGTATAGCTCTGCAAATTTGGCACTGAAATGATCAATGACCGGCCTGACTTTGAATAGCCTGTCAAAGGTGGGATCATCTCTGGGTGGGCACTGTGCATTATCGGTGTAATGTATAAATTTATGGATTGCCTCAAAACGAGCCCGGGGCATGGCCATACGGTGAAATGGGGTGCTGTACAGAACATCTGTACTCCAATATTGCCTAATTTGTGGCTTTTTTACTATGCCCATGTGTAACACCAGACCCCAAAACGTCATCATCTCTACTGCATCTACAGGGGTCCACCTAGCAAATGATGACGTGGGGTTTTGAGCAATAAACTGCTGGGCATATAAATTAGTTTGGTCCACCATTAAATTTATAAAATCATCAGAGAAAAATAATTTGAAAAAGTCAATTTCTCTGAGACCTGTTGAATCAAATTGGATTCCTGGGATGGCCAAAAACTCAGGAACCTGGGGCTCAAAATTGTCTGGTGGTGGGGTCCATACGAGATCAATTATTGGGGGGGGGGTCTCAGCTGCTCTACGGGGGCGTCTTTGAGGGGGTCCCTCATCACCAGAGGAGGAAGAAGAGCTTAAGACGAATCCTTCAAATTCCCCGCTTGCCTCACTGGCTGTGTCAGAGTCAGAGGCAAGCATGGCATATGCCTCCTCCACTGAATACATTCTCCTGGATGACTGGGACGACATTTGGGATGACATTTGGGATGCCATTTATATTTTTGTGTTACTGGTAGTGAAATGTTTCAACACGTGTATAGTGTAGGGGGGGGTACAAACTTTATTTCAACCCGGGGGGTATGTAGTGTGTAGTGTGTATGTAGTGCAGAAAAAAAAAATACAAAAAAAAAAAAATTGAAGGGTTAAAAAAAAAAAAAATGGAAGGGGTTAAAAAAAAAAAAAATGGAAGGGGTTAAAAAAAAAAAAAGGTCCTGCGCCAAAAATTGAGCACAGATGTTGGTCAGTAACGTCCGTCACTGAACAGCGCTCAAAGGCAACAGGAATTTGATCAAAAAAAAAAAAAAATAGATCAACCCTGTGCCGAAAAAGCTGATCAGTGATGTACGTCACTGATCAGCGCACAGTGGCCACAGGACACACACAAAATCACAGTGTGTGTAAAAAAAAAATTTAAAAAAGACCCCACAGCACTCACAAAAAATAAAAAAGGTGATCAGTGATGCGACACTGATTACCAGTGAGGGGCAGCAGGTGCACAACCTTTGGTGCAACTGACAGTGCAACTGGCAGCAACTGACAGGTATATATAAAAAAAAAAACCTCTGTACCCCCAAAAAGTTGCTGATCACCTCAGATATAGTGATCAGCACAAAAGGCGGGGGCAGCAGACACAAAATTTAGCACTCTCTATCACTCTGTCACTATCTCTCTCTATCTCTCTATCTCTCACTATCTATCACTCTATGACACTGCAGCAGCAGCACTGACAGGTATATCTATATATAAAAAAAAAACCTGCGCCCCCAAAAAGTTGCTGATCAGTTAATTTATACTGATCAGCACAAAAGGGGGGGCAGCAGTCAGTTATATAAAAAATATATAGCACAATCTGTCACTATCTCTCTATCTCTCTCTATCTCTCTCTCTCTATCTCTCTCTATCTATCTATAGCTCTATCACACTGCAGCAGCACAAAATATAGCACTAGGCCTCTCTATCTCTCTCTATCTCTCTCTATCTCTTTCAGTTATATAAAAAATATATAGCACAATCTGTCACTATCTCTCTCTCTCTATCTCTCTCTATCTCTCTCTATCTCTCTATCTATAGCTCTATCACACTGCAGCAGCACAAAATATAGCACTAGGCCTTTCTATCTCTCTCTATCTCTCTATATCTCTTTCAGTTATATAAAAAATATATAGCACAATCTGTCACTATCTGTCACTATCTCTCTCTCTATCTCTCTCTCTCTATCTCTCTCTATCTCTCTATCTATAGCTCTATCACACTGCAGCAGCACAAAATATAGCACTAGGCCTCTCTATCTCTCTCTATCTCTCTCTATCTCTCTCTCTATCTAATAACTCGCAGCAGCACAAGATGTCACAGGATGTCACAAGATGTCACAAGAATAAGCAATATCTAGGCAGTGATCAGGTAAGTATTTGGATGGGTTCTGGTCAGTATTGGCGGCAGCTGGGCACGGTGACCGCACTGCACGCTATTCCAGACCGGAATGGCGTCTGCAGTGCAGTCACCGTTAGTTTAAACCCCCCTCCTTGGCTGTGATTGGTCCGTCGGTCCGACGAACCAATCACGGCCTTTGGGGGCGGGCGGGGTGAGGTGGGGTGACACTAGTGTCACCCTTACACCCCGCGGTGATTGGTGCTGTACTTTACAGCACCAATCACCTCCGATCCCGTGTCACCGGCGAACGTTATTCGCCGGTGACACAGAAAACGCTGTGAATGGCTGTTCACACTGAACAGCCAATCACAGCGATCGCCGACGGGGGGGCGGCATCGCAGCCCCCCCTGGGCATGCACGGACATGTCTGCTGTCAGGGACAGCAGACATCGTCCCTCTGTCACTGCGTCTCTAGACGCAGTGACAGTTTTAAGCCATGACGTATATATACGTCAACGGTCGGGAAGTACTTCCCGGCCATGACGTATATATACGTCAAATGTCGTGAAGGGGTTAAAGAAGGACCCCGTATTGGGGGTTCACTTCCCCAATCATTCCATGTTTATCAATAACAAGGCCCATAACATAGGAATAAAAGAGTACGTAGTGCTCTTATTTCTGCCAAACCTATGGGAAGGGTTGCTACCAAAGGTTTCCATAGATGCAGGAGTTGTAAGGGTTGCAAAGGGGTTAAGAAAAATGGGGTTACGAAATATGCGAAAATTGAAACTAATGGCAAATACCACACCATTGATCATTTTATTACTTGCAACAAGAACGTGGTTTTTGCATTTGAGTGTTCTTGCCATATTTTTTATATAGGTCGTACTTCAAGACCTCTCAAAGTCCATATTGGCAAACACCTTAACAATATAAGAAAAGGGGTAGAATCCCATTTGTTACCCCGCTATTTCAAAATTAAACATGTGTCCTCTACTGATCACATTATCAGGTTTATGGGCATTAACCCCTTCACTGGTAATCCTGAGAATTTTCCGGGTTTTGCCTTAATGAACAGGCTGGCAAGCCCGGAAAATTCTCAGGATTGCCAGTGATTAGTGCAGGGCAGCGCTGCTAAGTTTATTGCTAAACTCAGCTGGCTTCAGTTCTGCCCGGCTCCCTCTCCACCGCCGTGCCCCTGGCTCACCCCGCCTCCCCTGGCTGTTGCATTATGGCCTGCGGCGCCGGCTTATGACAAGCTGCGTTGCCACATGTATGGACGGGGCACCGGGGCAAAGGGATAGGCAGCGGCTGATTGAGGGTTCAGCTGCACTGCCTGGAACTGGGGACACATATCAGTGTTTTTTTTTTTAAGGAGCGCTCCCCAGAAAAAACGTGCCCAATGTGGAGCGCTCCCTATAAAAAGCCCCACTACTGAAGGGGTTAAACAAGTCTCCACTAATATCAGAAGTAGAAACCTTGCCACCATTTTAGCACTAGAGGAAATTAAGTGTAATTATGATTTTAATACACTTAAACCTGGGTGTCTTAATTTAGACTTTGTTGAAATTATTTTTTTGATTATTTATCCTCTGCACTATTTTTATGTGTATATTTTTTATTATGTGTGTTTTTACTTATCTTGTTTTTTTTAACTATAATGTTTTTGACATATTTATTATACATTATACATTGTCAGTTTATTTGTTTTTGAGGGGTATACTATTGTTCTCTAACACCTAATGCCCCTTCATTCGAAGGACTATATATTTCCTATCAGGTATTCATACCCTTCAAAATTATCTAATCTTGGGAAGGAGGCTGAGACAGAAAGGAATGATCTATGCACATATTCCTGATCAGAAAACCCCGTGACTGGATGTGGGGCATTTTTGATAACAATGCCGTCCAGGCCGGAAGTGGGGAGCCGCAACTACATGAGGATAGGGAGTACTGGATCATTGATACTTCAGGCGGAAGTGCGGGATCCTCTTTCATTACACTGTGCTGGTAGCCGGGTCCCACAAATTGACACGTATGGCGGAAGTACTTCTCCCGGAAGTGGTGCACCGCAATACAAAGGCCACACTTACCCGGAAGTCAGGTCCCGCTGACTGCAAGTTAAGTCCGATGACCTAACGTTTCTGATAGGATAAGGATGACTGCTGATTTAGGATTGGAGGTTGTATATGTCAATTTTTTGGGTTAAGTCCTATGATTGGTTAAGGCTGGTACTGTGACTAATGGACATTCTCCTTGATAAAGACCACAGTGGTGGTCGAAAATGCATTTGGATCCTGGACTGGGGAGTGTGTTTGGACAAGGACCTATTGCCTGTATCCCATATGTTGATAGCGATTCCCGGGTTTTACCATTGCATTATGTGATTTTGAGGACTGAAGTTACTCCAGTTCTCCAGTAGTCGGAGAAGAGGATCTTTTCCCATCACATAGTGATGTATTATCCACATTTCTAGCGCTAGTGGAGGGAACACCAACCTACTTCTTCTTCACATTGTTATTTGGTGGTGTGGGGGTCAACACATTGGATGCTTTAAGTGCACTTGTGTCAGATACTCTCTATTTTGTTTATTACTTACCAATGATGGTTTGGCATCGGGATGCTCCTGTCATTCTTCTGAATCCAAGATCCCGTGCTCAACCCCACAGGAGGAACAGTGGCAGTGGAAATGAAAAGAGGGGTCTAATCATCGCCAGGTAGTAGGTCTGCAGCCAACAGCTATTAGGTGTGGCTGCTAACAATGGAGACCCAGTGTAGCCTAATCTTTGGCAGTGTAAATCACAAAGTCTATGTGCGCTAGTGCACATGACAGAAATATATAATATTAATTTATCAATGAATGTTATCATACACAACAATTTTTAAATTATACATCATCTCCATAGCCTGATAAGGTTTCCACAAGGATGTAGTGACAAGGGACTGAAGGTGTCCAATCTTGCAAGGTGGAAGATGTGGAGCATGTTTACATTTGCACCGCTATCTGATATGTGGCCTGAGTAGGTCCCTAGCAGAGTGCAGGATGTGTCCAACTCTGCCATATGAGGAAGTTTGCAGCCAGATGGGGACCTGTGACTGAATGCAGTGAGCAACAAACAAGGAGAGAAGATAATCCCACAAGGCTAACAGGATTATATAAAAGCTGAAAAGGTCTGAACCCCAAAGCGCCGGACTGGACCAGCTACCTGCAGAGACCTAGGCAGCTGTGTAGGTCTACCTACATAGTTTGCTATGTGACAGCTGTCGCATGTATGTGACAGGCACAGAGAGCTCCACAGCAGCAAAAGTCAATGTAGGGAGCCGGTCCGGTCCAGCATTATGGAGTGTGGACCATTTGAGTCATGCTGATCTCTCGCAGCTGTGGGTCTGGATTTAGCTGTACTGTACATCTCCCTACACCATCTGCTGTGTGTCATACATGGGGACATGAATAAAAGGCTCCACAGCTGCACAGGTCGCTGCAGGGAGCCAGTCCTGCATTCTGACTGCAGGACCAGTGCAGGTTTCTGAAGTCTGAGGTTCAATGTGATGGATCTAAAATGCAGCGTGAGGAGAAAATCAGCATGGCATTGGCAGTCCAGCTACAGTATGCAGGCAGCCATGTTGGCAGAAAAGCCCAGATCCTTTTATTTTAGTCAGGTTACCAGTCCCTGTTCTTTCTCTTGTTGTACTTCAAACTGACAGTGTCGTACTTGGAACACTTTCAGTCTCAGATCATGTCCCCGCAGTGCTCACTGTAACAAGGGGGGTTAGTCAGACCAGATCACTTCTCTGCTAATTTGCAGAGCCTTGCGGTCAGATAACCACCCCCTTGCCACAGTGAAATCCTGCCCTGAGAAAGGTTGTGAAAATATCGCAGATCGACGATTAGCTGCACCTCCATTCACAACTCACCATCAAACCTATGTGCTTTAGGAGAGGAAAAGGCCAGTGTGCACCCCCGCTTCTCTGCCAGCCGCAGTGCCCCGCCACCCAGAGTACTAGAGTCTGAGCACTCTCTATTGCGGATGTGCAGACCGCCAACATTGCACCCATTATAAATATGCCACTGCCATCAAAGGATTTTTCCAGTCTGTGTGCAACCCAGGACCTACTCGGCCAGTGCGATAGAAACAGACTGATCAGGGCCGGAGCTGACATCACACACCCTCCCTGAAAACGCTTGAGGATGCCTGCGCTTTTCCTGACACTCCCAGTAAACTTCTGGGATACAACTACAGTTAACGGCTTCCTGTCAATCAATTTGCAAATGGTTTGCCATTAAAAAAGACACTGGATTGTATCGCTGGATGGTGTCATGCATGCATGATACGATCTGTACGCTTGCGCAGTCGATTGATAATTATCCTGCCTGTGAATTTGCAGCCCAGCGATCAGCTCTGAATAACCCTCAAAGCCTCCATCTCAGATGTAAGCCTAGCTTGTCACTGATTTGCCATTTCTACAGTCCCGAGTTTTGCCTCCACTTAACTACTGGCAAGGTCAAGACTGTCTCACAAGGTCCAAGCTTGCTTATATTAGTCAACTGAAGTACTTCTGCCAAGGTGTGGTACATGAGATTTCTGTATATTTGTGACATCTCCGTGACTTCCTGGTGTTTCTATATATTTAATACCTCTGGTCTCTTTATATACTCTGACACACCCCATAGTCAGTATAGAGAAAAGAGTTGGATAGATTGCGCTCACCTGTGATGCACTAAAGGTATGTGTGAATGTGTAGTTGTTTGAAGATAAGAATGAATGAATAAGATACACAGATAGAGAGATGGTCAATAAATAAAATTCAAAGGGAATTTATTAAAGGTATTAATATGGTAGAGAAATGTATGGAGTCCTGATAAATGCAGGAATAGGCCAGCGGGGTATCACTCCACAAAGCCTTTTTTGAAGTATAAGTATGACCTATGTAGGTCCCTTTAGTCCATAGGTCCCTTAGTAGGAACCTACGTACCTTTGTGGGTGACCGCAGCGGTCTGTCAGGGCAAGGGGATAAGAGAATGCACTTTGCAATGTTCGTTAATAGAGCCCAGTTAGACCTCTTGTAGTCGTACACATAGGACCCACGAAAACCACAACTTGAGTACTTAATACTTACAATTTATTACACCCCATAGTCACAATACTAATTACGATGGCCTTTATGGGGAGGGAGCAATAATTCAGTATACCACTTTAATGTTTAATGTTTTATTTGAATAGGTACATAAACGTTGTCATATTCAAAGTTTGTATTTTTTCTCCCACAACAGAAAATGAATGTCATTCATCAGAGGAACCCATCTGGATTTCTGTCCACAGTCCGATTTATGTGTCAAGTCAGCTTAGACTTTACAAATGAACTCTGTACACCAAGCTGGCTGCAAGGGAGTGACATAGAGCCATGTTGATCGGAAATTATGGAAAAAAATGTTGAATACTAGCCATTGTCTATACACCCAAATTGTGCCACATGTTTTACAGCTGAGTGCTAAATAGTCAATGTCTATAGGTGTTGGTTATAAGTAGAGATGTGCAGACTCGGATTCCAAAGATCCGAGCCCCCACGGACGTCATCATTGCGAGCCCGGTTCCGAGCAGCGCTCGGAGATTCCCACCTGACTCGGGTCCGTCCACGTGGTCAGAACGTCATCTCCCGGTGCCGGATTTCGCGAGGCTTTTAAAAGCGGCTGCTGCGCCCGCCATCTTCACTCCAGTCTAGTAGTGGGTTGGGAGAGGGTGTGTTGGTGCTGCTGTTCGGGCTTAAACTATGAGCTTGACCTTGACCTTGAACGCAATATTTTTTAATCGCTGGGGCTGTCTCTTAGTGCTGCGGTGTAGTCTAACTGTGTACTTGTAGTACTACTGTCTCCTCTGTGCGGTCTACCTCTGGTGTGCTGTGCTGTAATTATTTTATTCGCTGGGGCTGACTCCCTCAGTGCTGCTGTGTACTCTGTTCTCCTCTCTGCTTAGAAGAACAGTCTAACTGTGTACCCACTGCTGAGAGTCATTCGTATGAGGGACTTGTCTTTTCAATGCATACAACAGATTGCATTCCACTAATGAGAGTAATTGATTGCTGCACCAATCGCCCACTGCTCCTCGGCTGCACTGTGTAAACAGTGCACAATCAAGCCAGATAGGGGTCTTGTTGGATGTTAAACTGATCGAAACAGTTACACACTTGCAGACAAACTCTGTGCTGCATGAAATGCCCACTGCTCCTTGGCTGCACATGGTAAACCGTGCACTATCAAGCCAGATAGGGGTCTTTTTGGGGCCTAGTTTTTTAAACTGCCATCCTGTCTGCCGCTGCAGTGCCACTCTTACATGAGCCAGGTGTTTGTGCCGCAAACTTATGTGGCTTAGCATAGTTATCCAGCTACCTCGGTGCAGCCTTTTGCCCTAAAAACAATATTGTGAGGTGTGAGGTGTTCAGAATAGACTGGAAATGAGTGGAAATGAATGTTATTGAGGTTAATATAGCATAGGAGCAAAAAAAGCAGTTTTTATGCGTTTTTACCAAAAAATTCAGAACCCAAAACCCAAAACCCAAAAAATCCAAACACAAAACACTTAGGAGGTGTTTTGCCAAAACCCATTAGAACCCAAAACCTCAAGGTAATCAGAGCCCAAAACCCAAAACCCGAAAAGTGGGTGGTGCACATCCCTAGTTATAAGAGGGGTCAAAATAAGAAAAATCTCATGGTCCTTAATTATTAAAGACAAGTAGGGTCGCAGTCTGGGCATCATAGAAATGTAGGTATATTGCTACAACCAACATTGTTTTCACTACCATCCATATTGGATTAAGTGATGTATGTAGTGAATGAATTGACAATGATTCACAGTTTTATATTTTTTATGCATATCTATGCAGCAAAAGAAGTATAACTCTTAATGTCAACCATCACAGCCTGTGCCCAAAATAAATAATAACAGTAGCTAAATTAAAATTTATATTGCAGAAATGTTGGAATTAAAGTATTCTCGTTGACTCGCAGGGCTGCGAGTCAACCAGACACCGCCTGCCGACTACCAGTACACCCGCCACTGGCTTACATGGCGCCTATGTTCGCAGGGCCTGCAAATGGATGTTTAACATAAACATCCATTCACAGGCCAGGGGAAAACTCCCACATCATTCGAAGGCCGACGAGCATCAAATGATGTGGTGAGTGCATGAATATCTCAGGTCACGTAGATATGTGTGCACACTCGAAAGGAAGTGGGTGGGCATCGGACATCCAGTGATGTCAGCTGCCCACTCCCCGCATCCACGTTACAGCCAATTACCATGGGAATGCCCAGTGTGTTCATGAAATGCCTGGCATTCACATGGGCGCGACTACTCGCCGCCACCCCACCCGCAGTGTTGGGTGTGTGCGCCTGGCGAACACCCTGTGGTACTCTTTACTTAGAACGGCGCCCACGATTTTGATCGTGGACATCGTTAGTAAAAAATTGCGGGCATCGCGGGCATTGCATGCACTTAAAAATCGGGTGCGATGCGACCGACGCGATGCCCGCGATTTCCCATAGGGAACAATGTTAAATGTCTCAATTGACCCGATTTTCCTGTTCAATGCCTCAATTGACCCGATTTTTCCAAAGGAAGCAATGTTAAATGGCCCACAGAGGCCAAATAGGCACCCTGAAGTGTGAAATGGCCCCCACAATTGTTAACGCCACCCCACGATCAACGTGAACCCGAAGCGTGGCGAGCGCAGCGAGCCCGCGAGGGGCGGCGGTACGCGTCCTACGACCTTTTCATACCCCCACTATCCACGTCGGCGTGAATTTGAGCCACCGAGCCACCGAGCCCGAAGCATGGCGAGCGTAGCGAGCCCCGTGAGGGCACGCGGACAGCTGTGAAGCCCGCGAGGGGACGCGGATACCTGTGAAGGTATCCGCGTCCCCTCGCGGGGCTCGCTGCGCTCGCCACGCTTCGGGCTCGGTGGCTCGCTGCGCTCGCCACACTTTATATTCTCAACTCCACGCCGACGTGGATAGTGGGGGTATGAAAAGGTCGTAGGACGCGTACCGCTGCCCCTCGCGGGCTCGCTGCGCTCGCCACACTTCGGGTTCACGTTGATCGTGGGGTGGCGTTAACAATTGGGGTGGCCATTTCACACTTTAGGGTGCCTATTTGGCCTCGGTGGCCCATAAAACATTGTTTCCTATGGAAAAATCGGGTCAATTGAGGCATTGAACAGGAAAATCGGGTCAATTGAGACATTTAACATTGTTCCCTATGGGAAATCGCGGGCATCGCGTCGGTCGCATCGCACCCGATTTTTTAGTACATGCGATGCCCGCGATGGCCGCGATGGGCGCCCTTCTAGGTAAAGAGTACCCACCTTGTTCCCGTGGCCGCACGCACCCTGCATCTGCACAAATGTATGGGGGATATGAATGAACCAGCATAACTCCCATTGTTTCATTAGGATATTCTTTAAGAGCACCACCACTTTTCTCTGGGGTTGCACTATACTGAAGACAACATGATAAAATATGTCCAGTTCTTACTACTGTTACTTGGGCTATACAGGAATAATATTATTGCGGTTTGGAGGTTCCCATCGTCCTGATGAAGTCACATTAAGACAATGCACATTGAAGTTGCTGGACATCTTCCACCATAACTGGTTCCATTTAAGACATCCTATTGGGGTATCTCCAGATAAGCTTTCATTTGAAACCTGTTGTACACATTTTCATACCTCCAAACATGACCCTCTCCAGGAGGGACACATTGCTCTGCTTCTAGACTTCCTTCTTAATGTATGATTAGCATCACCTGTGCTGAACCACCTTTCTTATCCATTAACGTGTTTATAACAGGTGATGGCAATCAAGCATTAAGAGGGAAGTACAGAAACAGAGCATTGTGTCCCTCCTGTAGAGGATCATGTTGGGAGGTATGCATTTTTTAATCTCAAATTATGTTAAAATAGATTTTCATCTTTATGGAAACTAGATAGATATCCTGCTTGACACCAGCACATCCAGGATAACAAAAATGTTTTAATTTACATAAAATTTAAAACATTTCAAAAAATTACTCTTCTGAACCTTCTGGTGCCATAGCTTACCTCCCAACACGACCCTCTCCAGGAGGGACACAATGCTCTGTTCCTAGACTTCCCTCTTAATTTATGATTACCATCACCTGTTCTGCAACAACTTTCTAAGCAATTAACCTGTTTCAAACATGTGATAGCAATTATAAATTAAGATAGAGTTCCAGAAACAGAGCATTTTGTCCCTCCTTGAGAGGGTCATGTTGGGAGGTATGCCCTAGTGGTGCAACACAACGACATCAGCTGTTTCGGTTCTTTCCAAACCTTTGTCAAAGGCTGAGTGCACCCACAAGTCAAACATGTTCACTCACCTGTAATCAATCATACCAAAATCACCTCACTCTTTTGTTACTTCAGGCTTGATGGGAATACATATATTTTTTATTTGTATTAAGAATTCAAGAAACTATTGAAAGGGTATTTTAAAATTACAAATTTTATTAACCCGTACAGGAATTCCATACAAAGCAATTGAAAAAATACATTAAAATTACAAGGTCATACATATATATTTGTAAAAAAAAAAAAAAAGAAATATTTATATTTGAATTGCCAGGAATGTTTATCCATAGAATAGCAAATTGTGCAGGTAATGAAAATACAATAACAGATTTCTTTATAAATAATGTTTTAAGATTGTAACCCTAGTAAAATAGTTTTGTAAAAACAAAATCAAGTTAAAAAAACAATATGCACATATTTCTGTGCCCATGTATTAGCCTAAAAATGTATGTAAACATTTTATTTAACTTGAGATATCTGTCACAAGTAGGAAGAATATAATAGTTAAGTATTTCTTTTGTTTTTTATATTAAAAAAATCCAGGGAGTGATGTTATCTGCTGTACACTATGAGGCAAACAAAGCAATATAGACAGGATATACCAAAATCTTGCTGTACATCCCGCCACACATCACATTGATAATGACCCAGGAGTCCATCGGCAATTACACCACAGCATGTGCTGGGAGGTATCTGAATGGTATGGCTGTCATCAATTGTGGGGCCCAGGACTGACAAAATAGGCAGGTGGTAGGTCTTCCTTCACTTACTGCACGAGCAGGCAGACATCCAATTGGGTGGGCAGTCAGAAGACCATGGCTCCTGTTCACCTTCTTACAGCATTGGCAGTAGCAGCAGTGATAGGAACAGGATGAGCCCTCCCTTCTTTGTCAGAGTGCCCATTGGCTATCCTCCACACTGAAGCCCCAGTGTCCGGGGCTTGGTACTGTACATATGTGAAAAATCAGCCAACACTAAACAGTGTTTTGGCTGCAATTTACCTGTGACCGTTTGTCACAGAAGGTAACATAATAGTATACATAATAATTTAAGATGTTTTACATCTTTCCTGGATCACTTTCATGCAGTGGCGTCACCAGGTGTGCCAAAGTAATCCTGACTCCGACCTAAAATGGATGTGGCCTTGAAAGAAGTAATTGTGGCCTTTCAGCTCTTTTTGCTTTTATTACTACAGGGATGTGCCCAAACATTCCCAGAGAAGCTGGGCTGTCCCCAGAGACACTGGGTGGGATGTACAAAAAAAAAGCAATTACGGTTAACCCATTTTTTTCGGAATTTCTACTGAATTTTTAAATGTACTAAAGCCCCTCGCACGGGCCTTCGCTGCGTAGGGTTACACCAGCTCTAGATGGCGTAACCTCATAGAAACATATGGCTTCTCCCCACAGCACTGCTGTGTTAGGGATCTGACACGGATCTCTTCAAGCATAACTTGCGGCCGCCAGCATCTCTTCGCATGCGCAGAGGGACTCCCAGGTCACAGACACGGAAGTCCAGGCAGCAGCGAGGGTTGCTCATCGCATATGTCAGTACATATGCGATGAGCATTGGCACAATGGGTGGAGGAATGTACCGCCACTGGTTGTGAGATCCCGCCCTCTGCCTGCACTGCCAGCACCCAGCTCACAGTCACTGAGGAGCTCGACTTTTTGGTGTCATCCGCTGTAATAGTTACACTGTAAGGGTGACACCATGTGTGCATTCCACACACCTCCAAACCCTTCAATTACGTCTCTGCTTTCATGTCTCATACAGAATGTTCCTCCTGTTGCAACTTTTGTTTGTCCATACACATCTTGCACAGAATACTGTACCCTGCTATCCTTTAGCATACAGTATATATCCAGGGTATTATAGTGTACGGTAATACTCTGTTTACAGTGTAGAAAGCAAGGTTGGACCTATGTGATGGAGCAATGTAAACGGGTAACCCTTGTCATACAGGGAGTCGGCTCTCCAGCCCTAGAGATGATGTCATCTTCAAGTGTAAACCTCAGCAAAAGCCCTGGCAATAATCTGGGAAAAGTCTGTGGTGTAAACTTGATGTGATGCGGCTGTGATTAGTGACCTGGGCTGAACCCAGGATTGAAGTGCAAAAGGGGTATTACACTCATCGATACCACCTGCATACATAACAGTAGGAAGCAGAAGATAATCTCATCATTCACATCCCGTCATGCTGTCAGCATCATGTGACACTGGTAAGATTCAATGGGGCAAGAGGAACATGTTAGTTCCACATTTCATTATTTGTATTACTTTCTCTCCTTAACAGCAAAGACAGGGTTGTGATGCTCTCAGCTTTAGGCAGCCTTACGGACAGAAAAAAGCAGACAGTCTTACCAGAAGCTTAAAATAAAAAAAATCCACTTAGCAATTGTGGAAAGACTAAAGCAAATAATAGTTCTAAAACCCTTTTCACATATTCTAGAAAATGGTTTATTGGTAAATGTTGTATTGCATCGCATACAGTTATTACTTTGGGTACTTCTCTGTTTATTGCTATACACATTAGGGCTTTAAATCTCATTCAACCTGATCATAGCTCGTTTATGTCCTGCAAGAAAGAAACCTTTTTTTAATTTGTGGTGGAGTGAGGTGACATATCATTATGGGGGTAGGAGGGAGAGAGAAGTTGATGCACACTGCCTTTAGGATATGATGATATGATAAATATTGAAATAAAATAGAGCTTTCAGTTTTATTATTTCAAAGATTCATGAATTTACAATGGTTATAATTATGAGGTAATCAATATAAATAGATGTCTCTTAATTTTGGGGATTTTTGGCCATTTGATTAGAAACACAATATAAAAGCCTTGTGATTGCCAGATATCTGAAAACCTAGGCAAGTTGTTAAAAATTCTCCACCATGATTGCTAATTACTAAAATTAATTATCATTATTTTAAAATATTTATGTGGATGTAATAGAATCAGAGTTTTCCAGGGTTGCGGGATGCCAGTCAAATTGGGACTTTTTTTTTTAAGCGCCACTCATTCACATGGTTTTGCCACTTTGAGAAAAAACATCTGCCCGGCATCCCGCACCACCGGCGAACCGGGAACCTATTTCATCCTGCCATTCTTTGTTAAAATCAAAGAGGTTATATTCGTCAAACCTAAGGCGGAGTAGTTGCTTATAACAGCCAATCGCCATCTGTCATTTTTCTAGCACAGCCTTTAAAATTAAAGTTAGCTTGAAGTTAGCATTAAATTAGAACATTTTATAAAATGGTGGATAAAAGTTTGGCCACATCTCCTCCCTTTACACTGCTTATTACATTAACATAACAGTCTCTAAAATGACAGAAGATGGTTTTGTCTGGTTTGAGCAACTAGTCCACTCTATCACTCTTTAAGGGGGAGATTTATCAAAGCTTGAAGAGCAATAAAAAGGATAGAGAGAAAACAACAACCAATCAGCTACTAAATGTCACAGCTTGTAACATGGCAGTCAGTAGCTGATTGGTTTGTTCTTTAGCTCTTCCCTTTTGTGGCAATCCTATTATCCAAGATGATCTGTTGTGCATGAGTCATAGCAACAGTGGCTGTACTGTACAGTGGCCCAAATTTGATTTGCACAAAGTGATCACTGTCCCATAGGGCTCTGAGCAATTTTGTGCATGGTCAGGCTGCAAGTTTTTGTGCCATTGCAGTCATTGAAGGAGCACTTTGTATCTTTCAAAACAATAGGATTGACCCCTTTAAATCTCTCCAAGCTTTGATAAATCCCTTAAGGCCTCATATATACCATCCTTGAGCTGTCTACACAATTTGATAACTCTTCCCCAAATAATGTACATTTTCTGTTCTGTAGCTGGAGATAAGTTTTGTGTGGTCATATCTGAGCTCTCAAGACTATTCTCACCAACTCTGTATAGCCGTTGTCCCAGTCATATGAAAATGAGCACTGGCAGATAAACAATAGAGCATCAGTGATCACATGACTTCAGTACAAATTTTTGCAAAATAATTTAGCATTTGCCCACATATTTGTTAAATAATTCAATTAAAAGTTATTTTTTTTCTTAGTCCTATCCTTTCAAACCCAGAAAGTCTTATTACAGTACATATTAATATTGCCTACAGACAGTGGTGGAAACTTGCTTGTTGAACCAACATTTATGATAATGCAGCTTCTGAATTTACTAGGAGAACCATTCCTGTGGAATATTTGAGTATAAAGTGCCTTAGTAGCATAAAAGAGGCTGTTTTTTAAGAATAAAATGGCTGCATAATTGTGTGTATATAACAGATGCACTATATTCTCTATTTACAGTAACAGTAATTCTGAGAATATATGTACTGATCCATTTCTTGCAGGACAGGTAAAGGTGCTCTTGGCAAAAGTAGTTAAGCCTGACTACATTTGTCTCTTCTTCATCACATAATTAGATGACTGAGGTAAATGTTTCCGCCTATATTCATCTGCTCGTTGCGAATCTACTTCCCAATACCAAGTGCCAGGTTTAAAATACAAGTGTCTGACACAAATCCTTACAAATCCTGAAGGCAATATATGTCTCTCTCCCTTCCTTTATTTCTCAGTTGTCAAACCTAATTGGTTCATAAGTTTTTTATATTTAATTTTATGATGTCCATGTTCCTGAGTCAGGCCAGATTAATAAAAACTTTTAAATTAATCTTCGATTAACATGGTGACAGTAGATTCCTATCCAGAAGACATGTTCCTTATGTTGGAATAGTTGTGTTTAATTAAAAGATTGCATTTCCACATTTCAAGTATACACATTTCCTACACACAATGGAAGCCATTATTTTATGGTCTAAACCAATGCTCACATTGACCAAGACTTCCTTGTGCCTCGTGCCTCATTGATGCTTCGATGCTGTCCTTAGTTACTAGGCTAATTGATAGAATATAAACTATCTCAGTCCACGAGATGAACCAGGTTTATATTTTCAATACCATTTTAAATTGAAAAATGGAGAATCCACAGTTTAGCAAAAATAATTTGTTTAGGGCAACCGCATAAATTAATTTAACTGTCAAATAAAGCTAAATGGACTTTTGTCCTTGTGATGACTAGGCAATAGATGTTGCTGCATTGTCCTGGTATGTTTTAGTCAACTTTATGTTCACTGTATTCTGGTCAGTGATTAAAATGAAAATTTGTTTCAAAAATGTGTCTTCCATCAAATGTATATTAATGCAGGATCTCCATGTAGATGGTACTGCCATGTAATGGGTTCACAACAAATTTTCCTTTTCTCAGTAGGCATCCAAATTGCCACTTGTCATCCCTTATGATATTATATCATCGATGGTCTTGATAAAGAATCTGGAGTCTGATACCAAGGGTTATAATTATTTAAGTAATTGGAAGGAATTGAGGCTGTTTTTGCAGCTGAAGGAAAGTCCCAGTGTGGTGTAACATTAGGGGAACATGGAGAGAGTGAAGATGAAGTATGAGCTTGGTCTCCATCTGGAATACTAGAACCTTGTTTTACAAACTTCTTGTACTTGGACCTCTTATTCTGAAACCATATTTTCACCTATCATATAGGAAAAAATGAATATACAGATTAAGTGTAAGTAAAGCAATGTTGCAAAATCATGCAGAACACAAAAGTGAAACACATGCTTGAGGACTAGAAATTGCTGGTCAGCCTATTTTGATTTTGAGGATCAAGTATGCCGAACTGGCTGCAAGGGATTAAAGTAAAGCCATGTAGATTAGAATTGGTGGGGAAAACTGATGTTGAATGCTAGCTATTGTCTATACACACAAATTGCTCCACATGGTATCCAACTGTTTGGTAAAGTGTACTAAAAATAGTTACAGGTATAAGAGGAGTGATAGAGGGAGGCTATGAGAGGCACAGGGGGTAAGGAATGGAAAGCGAATCATAAAAGAGCTGAGGTGACATGTAAGACATTAGGGAAATGTCAAATAAAAAATACATGGGGAAGAGGTAAAGACACAGTAAAAATAGGGAACACATGATAGATAACTTTATATTACACAATATGGTTCTTTTAAAACAACATAGTGTTAAGAATTATCTATAATGTATTTATTTAATTTATTAACAGTTTCTTATATAGCGCATATATATTCCACAGCTTTGAACATTCACATTAATTAGATTATCAAAAGCTCTTAAGACTGCTGGTCATTCTATTCAGTTTTCCATACAACTGTGTATGTGTATAAGTTATATAGGGATCTATGTATTAAGCCTTGAAGAGAGATAAAATGGATGGAGATAAAGTACCAACCAACCAGTTCCCCCATGTCATTTTTCGAACAAATTTTGCAACATGGCGGTTGTATGGACCCTCTTATTCTATATATTGCATACTCATAACAAGGGCATAGCTACCATAGATGCAGGCAGTGCAAGTACTACAGGACCTTTTCCTGTCAAAGTTACATGTTTTTATCCATACCATTGGGTATATAAGGGAACTACAATATATGTAGTTATACATCTGAACCTGCTATGTGTAATGTGGTATAAAATTGAACTGGAAGGCTTTATATTAATACATACGAACCAGGACTCTGTAACATGGAACATAATGAAGTGGGACACTATATGTCATAGTGGCACATGTAATAAGCCTTGGAGATTGAAAAACTGCCAGCCAATCAGCTCATAATCGGGAGCAATGTGTTGCATAATGTGTACTTGCTAAACTAGGGCATTACTGTGGTTCATAAATCGAACTAGGGCACTGCTATGGAATATAAAATGAATAACTACTGCAGAGTGGTGTCTCTCCAGAAGCATTGGAATGGAAATTGTTTCTATGTGGCCCACAAAGTTCTAGCTATGCCCCTGACTCATACAATAGGCATCTCCATGAGTTTTCAAAATGTAAACACACATTTACCTCTTTTAAGTCCAACGTCTAGTCAGGCTCAACAGCCCTAGCGCTAGTAGCAGATTCAATGGTGAGCCACTTTAAAATAACATCATTCAACATTCAACATAAACCATATTTGAATTTAAAAAAAAATTACAATTAATTGAAACATTTAAACCAGACTGTTTGAATTGCAAAAAAAAAATGGACTACACAGATAAAATGTATATAATAAATTGCTAGACATATATTTATACCAAGTATCTAATATCACTGGTAATTACTTGTAAGATGCAAGACTATACTTTTTATACAATTTCATATATCATTGTTTCTACATTTGGAAATGTCTTATTGTAACTTATATTATTGTCACCATTATTATTGATGAGGCTTCTGTTTTGCTTAAATTTATTCACGGATTTATTAAGATAATAAATAATGTAATCTGAATATGACAATCGGCACTTCTCTTGTTTTAATTATTGGGCAATGCATTTGGTCACATGCATGGAAAAATATGGAAACATGTTCAAACTATTTCTAAAGTATCTTACAATTTGATATTTCTCTCCAATCAGATGCAAGCTTTACTTGAGGAAATAATGGCTGCAAACTAACAGCGAATGTACAAGAGAGTACATAATCATTTTATAGCTCTGTATTTTATTATTTTTTATCAGCTTGTTTATTTGTAACTTGCTGGACTATGGGCCAGATGCACTAAGCTTCAAAAGTGATAAAAAGGAGAGTGATAAACAGTCAACCAATCAGCTCCTGTCTTACGTTTTTCAAAGACAGCCTGTAACATGGCAGGTAGAAGCTGATTGGCTGCCTGTTTATCACTATCCATTTTATCACTTTTGAAGCTTAGTGCATCTGGCCCTAAGTCTGATAGTTGTCTGGGAGATAAAACAGGGAGGTAAAGGGATGCTGCATACTATAAAATATGGAGGTTTGATGCACAGTAAATATTGAAAATACACTGGAAGAAAATATGTGCCTGCATGTAGCTCCAGTTTTCTGGGAAGGGACATGTCATTATGCAGTCTTCCTATCCACGCAGGCCATCTTTCCATTAGTCAGCTGCATAAGCTGAGGTTTGCTCGGCCGTCTATCAGGTGAACATCGTGACTGATGGTCACAATGCTTGATCCCAGTTTTTGACATCGGTCACAGTGCTGCAATCACAGCTACATGCCAAAGCCGCCTCTTCTTTTGAGCGGTCTCCAGCTTTTTACTCCTTCAAATTGGTTGGTATTTCAAAGCCAATTTCAAGTGGCTTTGAACTTCCGCCCATCTCTGAGTCAGGATATAAACATGTAGCTGACATAGAAAATCTGGATCTAGCACTGTATGTTGATAGGATATAAGTATTTACCCAGAATACCTTTCTTCTTACCTGAGTCTGTGTTAGGCCAAGCTGAGCAGCCAGCTCAGCCCTTTCTGGCAATGCTAAATACTGTGTTTGTTGGAACCTCTGATTTAATGCCTGCAGCTGCAAACTGGAATATATCGTTCGAGGCTTTCTAATTTTCTTCCCTTTTCCGTTAATCCGGATTTCTCCATTTTCTATAACTGTAGTTTTCTCCAACTCTGAAAAGAATGTAACAGGAGTGCAACATGAAGGATCTAAGTCAAACTAAGTACACTAAGTACTTCACATGTGATGTTGCTATAGGCAACCAATCAGAATCTACTTCTTATTTATTTAGCACCCTCTAGAAAATAGTAGACAGGATCTGATTGGTTGCCCATAGCAACATCACATGTGAAGTAGAATTCACATCTTAGAAAATTTTCCCCTGCATGTCTCCATTTTATTACATCCTAACATCCAACATATGTCCTGGGGAGCCACTGAATCTACAAAGAGCTGCCTCTACCCCTCTCCATCTCTCTCTCTCAACATATATACATTTTGAGCTATAAGCTATTTACAAAACTTGTAGTAGAAAATAAGGCATGGTCTACTAGCAGATGTAAATATACTGGGAACTATAATGCCCCTTTCAGACCGCACATATTACCTGGTATTTTGCCATTTTTTTAACCGTTTCAAAACGGTAATATGTGCGGTCTGAAAGGTCCAGAGTGATTATGAAACAATAAAAAAGCAGGGTCCTACCCGTTTCAGACCCGTTTTTTTTTCAGTCTGAGCGGGTCTGAAACGGTATTTAGGACCTAGCCAATAGTGGTCCTGCTCTGTGCATATCTAATGAGCGGGACCCAGTGCAGTGAATATTTAATGAGCGGGTGAGGACCCGCTCATTAACTATGCACTATGGTCAATAGATTTGCACGAAGGAGATATGCACATATCCAAACCTCCCCCCACCCCCTGGAGGCACCCCACCCCCACCCCACACTGAGGCCCCCCCCCCCACCTGGGCAGCGCAGGGAATGATCGTGCTGGTGGGCAGGGGGTCCCTGCAGCATATGTTAGATCAGTGGCGGGGTCCCTGCAGCAGATGGGAACTAGTAGCCCATGCGCTGCAGGGACTACGCCACTGATCCCTTCCTGCGGCATATGTGAGATCGCGCTGGCGGGCAATAGGGTCCCTGCGGCATATGTGAGATCAGTGGGATCCCTGCAGCGAGTGGGAACCACTGATCTAACATACGCTGCGGGGCCCCCTTGCCCACTGCACTGCCCAGCTAGGAGGGGAGGGGGGGGATGCCTCTTTCACACCAGAAAACCTGTTTAGACCCAGTTTAAGACCGGGCTTATGTGCAGTCTGAAAGGGGCATTAAGCCTGCTTTGACCGGTTTTAAGACCCGATTTAAGTACCGGGTCTAAGCAGGTTTTGCGGTGTGAAAGCAGCATAAGTGTATATACAAAAGAGTATCTTTGAGTGGGTGTGGTCTAATGGTTTCACAAAGTATGAGCTTGCTGTGTATTTTACCATTTTTCTTAATTAATATATTAGTGGTCCAGAGTAACATTAGCATTATTCATGTAACTAAATGTTGAAATGCACCCAAAATAATGAGCTAGATCTGCTAGTCACAACTTTAGAACTTTCGTCTTAGAAATTACCCTTTTTTTTTGCATAAGGCAGATCCCCTTATTCCATTGTTATTTGAAAAAAATAGCAGGGGTATGTTCTCTTTTAGCTATTTGAGATGAACAAACCCTAAAATAAACTAAGAAATAAAGGGATACGGTCAATAGGTCTACAGCATGATGGTCAACAAGCATTGGGTCGACACTATTAGGTCGACATGAGTCTAGGTTGACATGGGTCAAGGTCGATCTGGGTCAATGTCGACATGGGTCTAGGTCGACAGGTCATTAGGTTGACACAAGCATTAGGTCGACATGGGCAAGGTCGACAGTCAAAAGGTTGACATGATTTTTTTTACTGTTTTTGAGCCGACATGTGCCGACAGGTGGTATTTCATGCCCTATCATCCACTAGGGCATGGTGGGAGAATAAAATAGTGCCAGAAGCATGGCGAGCACAGCAAGCCATGCGAGGGGACGCTGTGCACTTTACCCTGTGTCCATGTCGACTGTGACGACATTCAGGTAAAAAAACCTGTGAGAATCCCCATGTAGATCTTTTGACTGTCGACCTTGCCCATGTCGACCTAATGCTTGTGTTGACATAATGACCTGTCAACCTAAAGGTTTCGACCCAATGCTTGTCGTCCTACTTGCTGTAGACAAGTGGTTCCCAACCCTGGTCCTCAAGTACCCCCAACAGTGCATGTTTTCCAGGTCACCCAGCAGGTGCACTCATTATTCAGTCACATTTTAAAAGATCCACAGGTGGACCTGATTATTTTGCCTGTGATCCTGTATGGATACCTGGAAAACATGCACTGTTGGGGGTACTTGAGGACCACGGTTGGGAACCACTGCTGTAGACCAAATGATCCATAACCGAAATAAAAAAGCAAAAACAAATAATACACAGACCGCAGACCATGTAACATACCTAGACAACCTTGCTTATTAGGAAATTTTTCCATACAATTTTTCAGACAGAAAGCTCAGGTACCTCACTGAAATCTCTTTTTCTGAAAATACTGCACAATTAATCAGTGTTCACTTGTTGAGATACGGAGCGGCAATTCTTGCTGTTAACTGCGCATATTCCCAAACTTTTTACACTATTTTTTCCATGTGCCTTATAATGCTTCACTCAATCATGTACACATATGTACTAAACTAATGTCCCTTCCTCTATGGCTGTCGAAATTTGGGATTGTACTAAAAAAAAAGGTGAACTGTTTAGACCAGTGACAATCTTTAGGCCTCAGCGATGTCATTGTGTTCTGTTTGTATTCTACAATATCACTTATTTGATATTCCTAACAGCATGTCAGTAAACTGTTTAATGGATTAAACACCTTTCACTAATTATTTATGGAAAAATAGTATAGTAAAAGTAAACACTACTTATCTTAGAATTTATTTTACCTCTAATTACCTTTAATTAGCAGACAAATAAAAACAGTAATAAAAAGTATTTCACAAGGGCATATTATTTCAGAATGATTTTTTCTACTATACTTTTTTTCTTTACAAAGCATGTGATTGCTAAACAGTCATTCCTAATCATTCCTCAGCTCCCTTTACATACACACAGACAGACATACATACTGTGTACATACACATGACTTGCATTTCTAATCACTGGTTTATTATAATTGTTTATGTATAGCCCAGTGGTTCCCAAACTTTTTGAATCACGTCACCCTTAAGTATCAGAATATTTTTAACGGCACCCCTAGGCCAAAAGTTGGGTACTAATTTCAGGAAAAATATTAAATTAGTTATGATTTAAATGTTTTCCTTAGATCCACTTATGTGGTGAGAAACATGATTCACTTCTGTTTACCGACATATTCTTAATAGGAAGCCACAAGCACTGATTTTGCCTATTTCATTGGCCATAAATAACTTGAATTGGTTCTGGACCACGAACCTGAGGCACCCATGCAAGTGCTCCAAGGCACCCCAGGGAGCCTAGGCGCACAGTTTGGGAACCACTGGTATAGCCATTTTATGCTCTATATATATATATATATATATATATATATATATATATATATATATATATATATATATATATATATATATTGTAGAAGAAGAAGCGGCACTCGTCGGTCTTTTTTCAAAATGTATTTGCAAAAAAGAAGTGACTGATGTTTCGGAGCTCGCGCTCCTTTTTCAAAGTGTACAGGTCTCACCGACGAGTGCCGCTTCTTCTTCTACTAAATACCAAACCTTCGTTGAGGGCATCGGGGCAGTTGCTGAGTTGGAGGAGACTGCCAGGCCGCAACCATCCACTATATATATATATATATATTATATATTGTACCATAGTTAAAATAACTGTAACAGACAAGTTCCCTTATTTGTAACTTACAGTTCATTTAAAAAATAATTATTGTAATACAATAGAAATACATGTTTCAGTGTATTCAAGCTGTCAAATATTTACATTTACATCTCTAAAATGCTGTTGCTTTATTTTTGCCTTTGAAATGTAATATTTGGCTTTCAATCGGATTACATCTTTAAATATTTTATATTCTTACGTTCTATAAAAAAAAAAACAGTGGAAAAACCCATGTCGACCTTTTGACTGTCGACCTAATGCTTGTGTCAACATAATGACCCTGTCAAACTAACCCATGTCGACCTAGACCCATGTCCGCCCTGTCCCATGTCAACCTAGACCCATGTCGACGTTGCTGCTTGTCGACTTAGTGGTGTAGACTCAATGCTTGTCGACCTAGTTTTTGTAGACCAAAAGAGCCACGCCCCTCCAAACACTGAACGTGGGGATAAAATCTGTACGCTGCAATATCATTGACTGTGGACACAGTAATCAGGGAGGGCAATAGCGCTTCAACATCCATTAGATAGAGCGAGGGCCGCATAGGTCAGAGGGAATTTAAGAGCCTGGGAATTTGTTGTCCATAAGCATTGTAACAGCAACAGCAGTGCATAGCCG
The DNA here is from genome assembly GCF_055691185.1 of Crinia signifera. NCBI lineage: Eukaryota > Metazoa > Chordata > Amphibia > Anura > Myobatrachidae > Crinia > Crinia signifera. The sequence goes on along the minus strand of NC_139222.1, from coordinate 138,261,741 downwards.
TAGGTAATAGCAGAGAGTGGCAGGTAGACCTGCCAATCAGGGTGCAAGGGGGCGTCAGCTTAGAGAGGGGTATATCAGGCATTGCAGCCAGGAAGTAAGCCTCTTTGAGTCTGGATTCCCACCCTCCCTACCCCCTTTTTTCCTCCGTTCTACCTGGCCTGACGCCAGTTCACCAAATTCGGCAATCATGCCATAGTTTTAGTTTACCAATCGGCGAGAAGGCGCTCTCGACCAGCAGTCAGGTGGGGTGTCAGGTGGTCTCTGTGCGGTATTGCCCCCCCTTTGCCAAGAAGGCGGGCGAGTCCCCATGCTCCGGCTGGGGGCGTCGGACACTTCCTGGAAGGTCCGCGTCATGCAATAGAAGGGGGCGGTATGTCCGTCACAGCGCGGGCTGTACCCCACGTGAAGGGGTGTTGCTAGATTGGGGCGCTACGGTCGCTACCATGGCAACACCCGGAACTGGTGCTGGTCTCAAGTGCTTTCTTTGCCATCCCTTATACAAATAGGGGTCATACCATTTCAATAAATATTCATGACCTTTTAACCTTACGCAGTTGGTGTCCGCGTCTTATTTCAGATAAGGTGTTGTTCAGTTATTTCTAGGCATAAGAGTTAAGTTATGGTATAGATAAACAACAACAACAACATAATTCACTAGGCGCCTTAGTGTATATATTGAGCGCTGTCTCTCAAGACATATCTGGATAAAGAGCAGCGCGACAGACCACCTCTTCTCCCATTCATAAAACGGTATTTAGTACACTTCCAGCATTTGAGTGGAAATACAGTGCGGTCTTTATATACTTATTAAAGTGGACAATAGCACTATTGATACCTGAATAACAGCATACCAAAATACTCCCGGATTGTATATACCACCATTACAACCAAGGCATAGCTACAGTACCTGTTACATAGTACCTGTTTGCAACAATTGGCAACATTGCATGAATAATGTTATTATTAACATAAACACTGTATCAATTACTGAATAGGTTTCTGCAACATTTAATTCAAATATAACTGGATTCGCAAGGACATAGTGGAACTTTACAATGCACAGAATTCTAATTCCTCCACTTGTTTTCTTCAACACTTTACACACTTTTTTGTTTATATCTCGCTAGCTTCCAAATAGTTTTTTACTTGGAATAATAAAAGTTACATTTTAACAATAGTTAATTGTCTGCAATAAATCTGATCAGTTATTATTTACTTGTTTGATTATATCCCTGGGAGCACCTCCAAGTGCAACTCTGTTACTATAATGTGAATTACAAGACATATATATATATATATATATATATATATATATATATATATATATATATATATATTAACATACATACATAGGATAGGACTAATCATCCAATAGTGAATGCAGTGGTCTGTGCGGATATCTACAAACCCAGATACATTTGTTACACAGCGGGATCAGAGAGTATAACAAGTACTGTCCTGGCCAGTGCACTATACCGGGCACTTCGGCTGGTACATGGCTGTATTATATAAACCTACCGAGGTCCTCCTGCTCCCTCCCCGCATGGCTGAGGCTGCTGCTGAAGTGCTGGTAATCCAGGTAGGGGCTTCCGCTGTGATGATGGTGGCTGCTGGAAGATGGGGAATAGGGGTACAAGGACCTGCCCCCGTACATCGATGTCCCCGGAGAGAACAGAGCTTCATGCCCAGCAGAGTGGAAGCCATGCAGGTAATGCCCATGTGCCAGGGCTGGAGAGTGCTGCTGCCGGGGTTGGGGAGAAGATGCTGCTCCATGGCCGAACTCCAGGAAAGCAGCTTTAGCCGGGTCCAGGAAAGAGTCAGTAATAGAGGTCATCTCTAATAATACAGATCACTGTGCCCAGGATCATGTCAGACATAGCAGTGGTGAGCCATAGTCCTCCCCCATCCCAGCTCCTCCGCAGCCACCAGAAGCCCGGCCACTAGCAACCTCCCTGTCACTTGCCAAGTGCTCCTGCTGCAAGTACTTTGCTCTCCCAAACCCCGGGCCGCCCCCACACTGTCATCTCCTGATGTCACCAGCACTCTCCCCAGGGATACCCTCATTAATGTAATCACCTCTTGCTGCAGGCAGCTGCCTCACAACAACTCGGGCTGCTGTGCAGGTCACAACTTGCTGCCAGTGTCTGATCAACAACACGGGAGACATAAAGGAAGGAGGCACAGGCAGTCACAAAAGCTTATGTATACATGAGTATGATGTGTTCGGTTTTGAACATTATACTGTCTTCTATACAGCGTAATTACTGGAATTGTACAAAGTAAATTAACCAGAGACACATAAGAAGTTGGCTGCAAAAAGGTTTTTTTTTCTTCCAAGTTTATTGAATGACAAAAAAAAAAAAAAAAAATGCCTGGCACCTAAGGGGTTACTGTATTTCTGCAGTCAGACAAGTACCAGTTCCTATGAACTATGTCTGTTTTCTAGAGGTATTGTATATGTACTGTTGATAAATAAGGCATCGCAGATTAGTATGTTCAATGCCATGGCCAGTAAGTAACATGTGCTTCTATAAATGCTGTGAAAATAGAAGACACTTGCCATTCTCTGCCTGGTCTGCTGGTACTTGTAGTTCATTACACACTGGTTATACAAGACTTCACTTCATTGAAATATTAGTTCTCCCAACACTGGCAGGTGCACCCTTGGTTATTTCCCATTATTATACTGTATCTCCTAGACTTTATGGCTGGTCCAAGGCTTCATGTCCTCAGACAGCAGTGGTACTCATAGCCATAATTGTATTTTCATAAATCAAGTAAATACTTTCAGGATCAATGAGATCACAGTAATTGTTCCCCTCAGTTCTCATCACCAACAGTATCTTATTGCTTATAATATAAATCATTAGGTACTTGTGTAGTTTCACGGCGGCAGTTACGTAGTCAGCGTAGCGTCCCTGTAAGAATGAGCGTAGTGTTCCCGCGGCCAGTGTAGTTAAAAGTAGCGTAGTGTTTCCGCGAGCGTCCCTGTCAGAATCAGCGTAGCTTAGTGTTCCCGCGGCCTCTTATAGCAGGTGTGAATGTGTTCCTGGAACACCCTCACTATCCGCGTCAGCCCAAAGCGTGGCGAGTGGACACGTTACGGGTCCTCCCGACCTTTTCAAACCCCCACTATCCACGTCGGCGTGGAGTTGATTTTATAAAATGTGGCGAGCACATTGAGCCACCGAGCCAGAAGCGTGGCGAGCGCAGCAAACCCCGCGAGGGGACGCGGATTACTTTATGGGCTTGTTTTGCTTGCCACGATTCGGGCTCAGTGGCTCACTGCGATCGCCACACTTTATAAAATCAACTCTATGCTGTGGATAGTGGGGGTATGAAAAGGTCGGGAGGATGCGTAACGCGTGTGTGGGTGTGTGGGTTTCAAATGGAGGCATTTGCCAGTATGTAACACTGGCAAATGCCTCCTTTATTGTGCATGAGACGCACTTGCGTCAGCACCCCCTCTTTGTGCAGGAGATGCACGTGCTACCGAACCCTTAACCCTGTCGGAAGGGTTGCTGTACCCTGCTGCAATAGTTACTCAGACGTGGAAGCATATCAGACGCTTTTGCGTCTCACATGCTCCTGCGTCTCAGACAGATGGATCGCCTCTCCGCCAGCCCCCGTATGATCCCCTCTCCTCCGGAAAGGGGATCATGCGGGCGCCGACACTGTGTGAGAGGCGCTCACTAGGCTTGCCAGGGACGCCAGGAACAGCGATTCAGTTCCCGCCAACAGTACGGTGAGTAGCTGCCTCACGGGGACACTACGCTGACTATGCTAGGCAGCCGTTGGGCTACGCTGATAACGTAGCTTAGGCTGCCGCCGTGAAACTACACAAGTAAGGCAGCCGTTGGGCTACGCTAATAACGCAGCTTCAAACGTAGCGTAAGCTGCCGCCGTGAAACTACATAAGTACCAATCATAATGACACAAATCTAATCTTCAGTAAACAGTGAATGTTTAAGATATTCTTTGAAGGTGCCCATACATGGTGCGATGATCGCACCTGTTATGGGCTGGATCACATCGCAACGCATGTGATTTGCGTGCAATGCGATCTGAGGGCAGTACAAAAAGTATGTGCAGCACATACTTTTTGTATGAGATGCCTGCGGGGGCACACATTGCACGGTGCTATCGCACAGTGTATGGGCACCTTTAGAAACATGATAATGAAAAGTGATAATAATGATAATAATAGCTTAAGTGCCACATACAGTATGAGTAAATTACTTACACTGTACTTTTGCAGGTTTACAAGTATAATTTACCTCATACTGTACATACTGTAGATGCTGCCCTTTGGTGAGTTGAGCTGTTTATGTTTAAAACACTGAGGTAAAACACAATTTGTTCTATTCATTTATAATGAAATGACTGATGCAATGCTGGTATAGGTTGTGATTCCAGCCTGATCGCTTCTGTGCTAAGTTGCAGATGACTGTGATTAGATAGCCACCCTGTAACCAGGATGAAAACCCGCCCTGTCGAAATTTAGCGATACAATTGCGAAACTATTGCAGACCAATATGCATTCACAAATCCATAGGCAATTTCCAAAACATCAACTGTTTTGGCAGTCTGTGCAAATGTGAGTAGCTCTGACCTTTCCACATCTCTGCGACTGTCCCAGGCTGATTGCGGCTGGCACTAACATCACACTCCCTACCTTAAAACGCCTGGGTATGTCTGCAGTTTTTCTGGCACTCCCATAAAACATCAGGATGCCACCGCCACATGCCGGCTTCCTGTCAGTCAACCTCTGCCCACATTGCCTTTCCAATCTATATGCATTTTTTCTCGCTATTTGGGCTTGCATATGCGCAATACATACAGTATGCATTTGTGAATCTCTCGATTCAGGTCCTTAATGCAAAAAAGACAGACTCGACTATAACAAATACAGTATGTCTTTGGATGTTTCATATCTTTACTTTTCATCTTAGAAAACTTAAAGATAAACATAGATGCTGACATGAGACATGCGACATGAGATGAAAAATAAAATGTGTAAACCCATGTTTCTTCCTCCAAACTGAGGGAAAGGTGCCAACCATGCTTAAATGTGCTAATCTGTTTCCATTTTAGGCAAGTTAGACAATGAAAACAAACTGCATGTCCGTCATGGAAACGCTGGGCCCCCATGCTCCCGCCCACCCTCCGCCCGAGAGGATGGGTGCCTGCACCCTGAGAACAATTTGTTTGTCGTGGGCGCACACAACCAGCACATGCACATGTGCTAAGCGCAAACATCAGACCCGTGCATACACATGCGGACCTACGAACGAACCAGCATGACGTCCAAAAGCTCAAATTGCATCATCGACTCGTCCACTTACTATGGTGAGTTTTTGTGGGGATAGAGATGTTGCTCAATGGCGGCTGCTCAGATTCTATCTATCTATGTAGCTCATATAGACTTTAGTAAGGCTTTTGACACTGTCCCACAACTGTTAAATAAACCTGAAAGCTTGGGATTGGGTTCTAAGATGGTTGAATGTATAAGATCTCAGTTGCAGGACAGAAAACAGAGTTGTAGTAAATGGAGTGCAGTCACAGGAGGGCGCCCACTATAGTAAGTACGCTCATACTCCCACTATCCATGTCCGCATGGAGTTGATTTTATATAGTGTGGTGAGCGCAACGAGCCACCGAGCCCAAAGCGTGGCGAGCGGACGTGTAAAACTAAGCAAATAGCTTAGTGGCCGCCAAACTAACATATATGTACAGGAAAGGTTACCAGTGGAGTACCCTGGGGATCTGTTCTTGGACCAGTGCTTTTTAATATCTTTATTGGTGACATTGCATATGGAATTGATGGTAAAATATGTCTTTTTGCGGATGACACAAAGGTATGCAACAGGGTAGACACACCAGGATGGGTAAAACAAATGATTAATGATCTAGGTAGATTAGAGGAATGGTCAAGAGCATGGCAACTACAGTTCAATGCCAAAAAAATCATGCACTTGGGTCTCAAAAACCTAAAGAATAAATATAGTATAAATGGCACTATAATGAAAACTACTGAGGAGGAGATGGATCTAGGTGTCACTATTCAGGTGACTTTAAGGCAGGTAGGCAATGTAACAAAGCAATGAAGAATGTCATATTAGTCAATAGTCAGATGCTTGGTTGCATAGGGAAAGAAATCAGCGAAAGAAAGAAAGAAAGAAAGAAAGAAAGAAAGAAAGAAAGAATAATGTCACTGTACAGGTCATTGATATGACCTCATCTAGAGTAATGTGTTCCATTCTGGAGGCCATATCTCCAGAAGGATATAAATACATTAGATACTGTACAAAGAAGGGCAACTAAAATGGTGCATGGCCTAGATCACAAAACTTACCTGAAAAGACTAAAAGATTTTAATATGTATAGTTTAGAGCAGAGAAGGGAATGGGGGGACATGATAGAAACCTTCAAATATATAAAGGATTTTAAGGTACAGGTGGGTGACATTCTTCACAGAAAAAGGTTTATGGTTAGCTTAATGCAAACCGCAATGTGTTGAACTTCTAAGACACCACCTCCACACTTTTACCTGAGGTTCTGGAAAGTTGCTATTGATGTGGGGGTGGTGGTGGGAGCAGTAAGGTGATGTTTTGCCTAGGGTTCTGAAAAACTTTGCACCAGCCCTGTGGGTGGGAACACTACCCTTTATACTGCATGTAGATGCTGCTGGAAAGGCTATGGGGAAGGGGGCATTTCTGGGCATCTGGGAACACCTACTGCATCTGCTATTCTAGCAAGTATGATTGTAATTCAGTAGGAGGCGTCTATTACAAGCAGATGCCTCCTGCTGCAGAAGTGATCCCACTTGCATCCTAGGGCTCAGTCTCATATCTCTCTCCCAACTCTGGGCAGCTTGCTGCAAGTACAGATGGAGCCTGGCTCCCTCTTGCTGGTGAATTGCGATCCGCCAGCAGCCCGGCTCTCCATCTGACTGAGACGCATCTCAGTTTCCGTGCGGTGGGGCGACAGGAACCTGTCCGTCTCCTCTTCAGGGAGACGGACAGGGTTTGGGGGGGGGGGGGGTGCGGTGAGGCGGTGGGGACCCCGGATGACCGCCGACAAGCCGGCGAGGACCCGGGGGAAGTGGGGGAAGTGCCGTCGGAAGCCTTTCGCAGATACAGATGGCGGGTGGCGGGGGATGGCGGCTGGCGTCGCCATCGCCATCCCCTGCAAAGACAAGCCCGGCTCCATCTGTATGCCATGCAAGCAACTCGTCGCAGTGGAATGATTTCTGCGGAAGTCCAAAATCCCTAACATCTTCCCGCCCCCTAAACTTTTAGTGTCAATCATTGAGAGTATGCTGCCATCCTGCTTTTGCCATGCATTTGCAGAAACACAGAATGAGTCCTTTGTATGCGCAAAGTATTACACTGGTACTCTGTACGTGATATCCCAGGTGCAAGTGCACCTAAATGACACCCATAGCATATGTGTGTAACAGTTTTTAGTGCTGTGCTTGCTACAGTTTAGAAATGGTGGTAGATATAGGACCTTTTCTTTTTCTGAATTCTCATGAGAACACAGAGATTCAATTAATGGGAACCAGATGACAGTTGGGATTCCATCAGTCATTACACCGACAGTTGGGATCCCGACTGACAGGGTCTATTCTCCCTGCCCCATGCCCTTTTTTGTACCGAGGCCCGGCGGAGCTTTCAGCAGCCCTGGTTGAATTCAGAAAGTCATAAGCTTTCCAACGACATACCACAATGCATGAAAACAAGAGAAATAGCATGGACCCTTATGATGACACCCTTAAGGGGTCGTCTGCTTAAACCCATTTTTTTTTTCCATCAATAGATTTTTATTGGTGCAGAAAATTTATATGGGGTACAAAAAAGAAAAGGGGGCATTCCAGGGAAGGAGGGGGGGAGGGGGAAGGGGCGTGGATAGCAAACATAAGGGGGGTTACAAATCAGACATAGATCATAACATATCACTGCGCAGAGTGATCCACGGTAACGGCATAAATTCAAACAATACAACACAAGCACTGATTATTATTGTACATTGTATATTGCTGCTCTGTGGCCTAGGGTTAATGGACTCTCAGTTATAGGAGGTGGAGGGAGCAGGGCTTCGGGGCTGACATTGAACTGGGGAGGCATCAGGAAGCTCAGTCAGATTGAATTGTGGCGAAATAGGAGTGGTATCGGGGGGGAGGTGACCAGCACCATCACCCTCCGAGGTGTATATAAACCAAGGCAGCCAGCGGGAGTGAGGGGGGGGAGGTCTGGAGGAGAGGGGTAGGGCATTGGTTTCCATAAGATAATGATGGTTAGTCTTCAGGATAACCTTAAGGAGAGAAGGGGGGGAGGGTTGTTTCCATTGCTGTGCCAAATTGGCCCGAGCCGCGATGAGGATATGCCCTAGGACATAAGTTTTCTGTGTCGAAACATCCTGGGGGTAGATGTGGAACAGGGCGATATGGGGGGAGGGAGTAATAGGCGTCTGGAGGACTGTGGAGGCTAGGTTGAAGACCTCCTTCCAGTACTCCCGGAGTTTTGGGCAGGACCAGAAGATGTGGTATATGTTCCCCACACCGCCACACTGCCTCCAGCACTTATTTGAACAGGAAGGCCAAAAGGTATGGAGGCGGTCGGGGGTTAGGTAGAGCCTATTGATGAGTTTGATATGCATCTCAGTGTGATTTAGGCAGCGTGACATTGTGTAGGAAGATAGAAATATTTGACGCCACTGGGCGGGCGACAGCGGTCCGCCAAGGTCCACCTCCCACTTCTTATGGGCTGAGGTTTTGGAAAATTCAGAAGGGGTCACCAAGACTTTATACCAGAACGATATATCCCCTTTAGAGTGTACCATGTTGGGCCTCGCAAGGGCCACTTGGGAGAGTGCATCTGGGGGGGAATAGTTTTGGAAGTTAGATTTCCACCAGTGCGCGAGTTGCAGATAATGGTAATATTCCGATTTGGGGAGAGAGAATTGGTGTTCAAGGGAGGTGAAGGGGGTCACAGAGTGTGCTTCCAGGATGTCGCTTAGGGTTTTAATCCCATGGGCTTTCCAGACCGTCAGTCGAAGGTTGGGTATCAATTTCGCTACTGTGGTGATAGGTAAGGTGGCTATAAGAGAGTTCGAAGGGGGGAGCGAGGCCGTAAGTTGGTCCCACGTATGAAGGGAAGCTATAGTGGATGGAAGCAGGTTCGGGAGGTTGGGTCTAACATGTTGCGGGATCTTGAGGAGATCTGATAATGGGATAAGGGGGGAACGGGTTTGTTCAATGGTCACCCATGCCCTGGGGGAAGAAAGGTCAGTGTAATGCTTAATTGGGGCTAGTAGGCATGCTGCTTGGTATTGGAACAGATCGGGGAGATCAAGTCCCCCGAAAGCTCTTGGGATTGACATCTTGGAGCGGGCCATAGTCGGGGGTTTCGCTGCCCAGATATAATTTGTCAGGATGGAAGTGGCAAGTTGTAAGGACTTTTTAGGGAAGATATATGGGATGGTACGAAACAGGTACATTAGTTTAGGAAGTAATGACATTTTAAAAGCTGCCATGCGTCCCAACCAGGAAATTTCAAAAGAGAGCCAGGATTTGGAAAGGGCGGCAAGGGAGGTGAGGAGGGGGGATAGGTTGGCATCAAAGACATTTGCCATAATGGGGGTAATGTGTATGCCAAGGTATTTTATTGATTTGGTTTGCCAATTGTATTTGTATATGGATTTCAGTTGCTGCAGTGAGTTGGTGATGTTTATCGGGAGGGCATCAGTTTTAGTAGTATTAAGTTTATAGTATGAGGCTGCGCTATATGAAGCTAGTGTTGAGTGGAGAGACGGAAGGGAGGTAATAGGGTTGGTCACAAAAAGGAGTACATCGTCTGCGAATAAGCTAAGTTTATGGTTACTGGATCCTTTTTGCAGACCTGGGAAATTTGGATTATTGCGAATGGAGACGGCCAGAGGCTCTATGGAGAGAACAAAAATTAACGGGGAGAGGGGGCAGCCCTGCCTAGTGCCGTTTGAGATCTTAAATGGGTCCGAAACAAAGCCGTTGGTGAACACCCGGGCTGACGGGGAGCCATATAAAGATAGGATTGATGTGAGAATCCGATCCCTGAAGCCAAAGCGCAACAGCACCTCCTCCATATATTTCCAGTTTAGTCTATCGAATGCCTTTTCGGCATCCAATGATAGGAGGAGGAGGTGCTGTTCCGCCGAGAGAGAGTCGACCAGATCAAACACTCTTCTGGTATTGTCCGAGGCCTGACGCCCCGGGACGAATCCCGCCTGATCCGGGTGCACCAGCAAGGGCAGAATTTGGTTAATACGGAGCGCCATAAGTTTAGCAAACAGCTTAATATCGGTATTTAATAGTGCGATAGGTCGATAATTTTGGCAGAAGGCCGGGTTTTTGCCTGGTTTCGGGATGGTTACTATACGGGCCTCTAGGAGCTCTGGGGCAGCATGACCTGTGGAGGACAGTTCATTGAAAAGATTCGTCAAGTATGGGGATAAAAGGTCGCTGAAGGTGATATAGAAGTCTGTAATAAACCCGTCGGGTCCAGGGGCCTTGTTGCGGGGAAGGGATTTAATGGCCGATTGAACCTCTGGCTGTGTCCAGGGGGCATTTAGGGAGTCTAATTGTTCCGGGGTAATGGAAGGGAGTTGTAGGTCGTGTAGGAAACTTGAGATAGTGTCACTGGTGGGCTGTGGTGTGGAAGGGTCTGAAGATAGATTGTACAGTTTGGAGTAATAGTCTGCAAATTGGTTGGCTATATCTTTGGGATTGCTAAATTTCTCTTTGGACGGGGAGATTATACATTTGATTCTATTCCTGGCTTGTTGGGTACGTAATTTGCGGGCTAACATTCTGCCGGATCTGTTGCTGGAGAGATAGAATTTATGTCTTAATCTATTCAGAGCGGACTGGGTACGCGCCAGGAGAAGTTTTTGGAGTTGGCCACGTACGTTGGCCAGCTCCTTCTTCAGGAGATTCGATGGGGCTGACTTATTTTGTGATTCCAGGGCACCCAGCTTAGTCTCCAGGGCTTTCTGTGTTGCAATGGCCCTTCTCTTTAGGGTTGCTCCCGCTTGTATGGCCGCCCCTCTGGTGACCGCTTTAAAAGCGCACCAGTGGGTGGTCACAGAGGTGTCCTGTGGTGCATTATGAGACATATAGGAGTTGATGGATGCTAGAATAGATGTTTTGGTGGTGGGGTCAGACAGTAAGTGTGGGAAGAGGCGCCATGGTCTGGGGGGGGTTTTAGATGGTTGGAAATCCCACTGCCACAAAACTGGCGCGTGGTCAGACCAAGTAATTGGGAGGATGTCCACCTTGGTGGTGTGCTGCAAAGCCCATTTATCGCATAGGATGAAATCGATCCTAGAGTACGTGTTGTGTACTGGGGAATAAAACGTATATTCACGTCCGGTGGGGTAAGAAGTTCTCCAGGTGTCATAGAGATCGAATTCTAGCAAAAGGTTGCGGAATGCTAAGGACATGTTATTGGAGGAAGATTGGCCGGTGGCGGGGCGTCGGGATTTGTCCAGCAAGGGGTCTAGGGTCAGATTAAAGTCTCCTAACAGTATGAGGAAGCCTTTGGCGGAATTCCTAACTAGAGAGAGTAGTTTGCGCAGGAAGGGGAGTTGATTGGAGTTAGGAGCGTATATGCAGACAATGGTCGTCAGCTTGTCCTCGAGGAGACCCGTCAGGATTAGATATCTGCCATTCTTATCAGCTATTTGGGATTGATGGACAAAGGAGGTGTGGCTGCTAATCAGGATTGCTACTCCATTTCGTTTGGATGGGCCGTTAGCATAGTAGGCTACGGGATAGTTCGAGTTCTTAAAGGTGGGGGGGTTGGGAGAGGCAAAATGTGTCTCCTGGAGCGCAACCACATCCGCCCTTTGCTTGTGAAAATATGTAAGGGCAAGCCTGCGCTTATTGGGAGAGTTCAGACCTTTAACATTGAGTGATAGGAACTTAGGCATTCAGGGGCTTAAGGGGGTACGATAAGGGTGGGGGGCGTCTGGTCTGGTGGGGGCTAGGGCAGCAGTCTTTGCTATCCATTACAGGGAGGGGGGGGGGTGGGGGGGAAGACGTGGAGTTGGGTAGGGACAGAGAGCGAGGAGAAGAGTAAGAAAAAGGGAAAGGCAAAACAAAAGGGTCCAGTAATTGGGCCCGCATGACTACTGCAGGGGAGAGAAAGGGAGGGAGAAACTCGTGCAGTAGTAACTAGAGGTTAGGGGGGTGGCCTGTGTTTTGAGCGGGGAGAGAGATCAAGGCCGCCACTCATAGTTATACAAACAAACATAAACATATAATGGGGGGAAAACCAGCATATTATATTGTAATAAAACCTGAGAATATTACGAAGAAACCGTTTGACACATCTAAGTAATCAGAGGTAGATAGTATAAGATTATGATAAACTGTCTAATGTACTATCAAATACCATAACATATAACTAACTAAAAATAGAAAAGTTACAACTATAACCATGGGACTAGGCGTCTGGCGCCCTGCTTTGCTAACAAATAGAGAGAGTATACTCATCGCTAAGTCCTCATCCCGGTGGAGGAGGGAGCAGGGGGGACGGCCGTAGGGTCCATGGATCAGCAATTATGAACAAACGTGGAGAGGGACAGTCTTTCAGGTGTTGGACCATTCCTGGCGCATGGACTGCGGGCGTCTCGGTTCTGGAGGTCTTGTGATCGAGATGTCCCATTCCAGTAGGAGCTTGATCCCCGCATCCAGGGAAGATATGGTGTACAAGGTGTCATCATGGTATATTATCAGTTTAACTGGGAACCCCCAGCGGTACCGGATATCCTGGGATCTTAGTGCCGAAGTGATGGGGGCAAATGCTCTCCTGTTAGCCAGGGTGGCGGGGGAGAAGTCTTGAAACAGCTGGAGGCCGCCCAAGACGTCAGTGTTCCTTTGCTCACGTGCCGCTCTCAGTAGCTGTTCTTTTATCGTGAAGAAGTGAACTCTGAGGAGGGTATCCCGGGGTAGGTCGGCGGAGACCGTCTTAGGTCTGGGGAGGCGGTGTATGCGGTCTATCAACAGTTCCTTGGGATCTGTGGAGGGGAGAAGTTTGCGGAAGAGAGAGACGGCATATTCTTCAAGCTCAGAGTTGGCCACAGAGTCGGGTATGCCTCGGATTTTCACGTTATTACGTCTGGACCTGTCCTCTAAGTCCGCCAGCTTGGATTTAAACTGGGTAATCTCCTGTTGTTGTTGATCGTATGAGGATATCAGGTCGTTGTGGGACGCAACCAGTTCTTCCATTTTCCGCTCTAGGTGGTCTGTTCTGTCGCCTATTGCCACTAGCTCAGTTTTGACCTCTCGAATGGCTAGTTTGAGATCTTTGGCTATCTCAGCCTGGAATGCCGAGAAAACCTGGCATAGGGATTTTACCGTCACCGGTTCATCTGAGTTTGCGTCTATCCCTGCCACTTCACTTGCAGGGGTAAGCTCCTCGATTACTCCCAGGGGGGAGGGCATGTGCTTCGGGGGGCTAGAATGGGGGGCAGGGATTTGAGAGGATCTCCGCGAGGACATAGAAATTTTTGCCGGGACAGCGTCCTTGGGTCTCTTAGCGGGCATGTTGATATTGACGGCACACAAAAAAAAAAAAGGAAATTAGGGTACAGTCAAAGGATGGTACCGTGGGGGTGTTTGACTCAGGCTAAGAAGGCATGGTAGTTGCTGGAGTTCCGGTATTAAGTAGTGGCAGCCATGAAGTCAGAGTGCTCACATTTGTACAAATAGGGATGCAAAAAACTGCGTTAGATCCACTAGGGTGTGCTGGAGCTGCTATAGGACCTGTAACAGGTCAGTTAGAGATCAGGCTGCGTGGACCTTTTAGTATGGTCCCCAAAGTGGGGGTGATATGAAGCTGTCCAGCAAAGTTAGGTTAAGCTGTGTTAAAGGGCAGTGGGTTGAGCTCAATTTTAGTGGTCTCTGTGGGAGCTCCAGGGGGGGGGTTCAAAGGAAGATGGTGGGCTCCAGTGACTGTGGGGCTGTGGGTGTAGATGCCGGCTGGGAAGTGGGGGCGCAGGGTATTGAGAGGCTGTAGGCACACTCTTAGAGGGGTACTCACAGTCAGCTTCAGGTCCACAGGGTAGAGCTTTATGCGTTGGGAGGCACAGTCTGTCACCTCTGATGGCTGCTGCACTCTCTTCTGTCTGTGCAGCGCAGTGTCCCTAAAGCAGGCCTGTGTGGGGATGATGACCCCTTACTAGGGTGGTGCTGTGCGGGGACCGTCTCTGCTAGGGATCGCCGCTCCGTCCTGCAGTGCTGGGGGTTGAGGGCCGCGCGATCGCCGCGGCTCCAAAATCGAGCCCCCGGCTCCGGCCACCGGACCAGGCCGCAACCCGCAAAAGCGCTTAGAAGCGCTTCCCGGCTCCGCGGCGGGGACCTGTCGCAGCCGGAGGCGATGGGGCAGTCGGCGTGAGTGTTGTGGAGGGGTTATGTCCTCTCAAAAGCAGCTTTTGGGCTGTTGAAGGAGCCCGGCGGTGGGAGCACCCGTGGAGTGCGTCTGGTCCGCTTGCGTGCCAGGCCACGCCCCGCTTAAACCCATTTTTGAACTTAGATTGTCCCTTAAGATGATAAGGTAGTGTGCAAAGTTTAAAGACAATTAGTTAAAGCATTCAAAAATTATCTTGGAACATAAACACACACACACACACACACATACACACACACACACAAACATTATTTAATTATAGTTATGTAGATGGGGATCACTGTAGGGTCCCTAGTATCACATAGCAAAATCATCATTATTACCTCCCTCATTTCTTAAACACTTAAAAAACTCTTGATAAATTTCCTATATATCCAATGCACAGCTAAGATATCTAAATAGTTTCCCTATTGCACTAATACTTTTACACTAAAAACACTAGTGCAACCCAAGTAAATTAATATGGTTTCAAGTCGTGTTAGAATGGCTTGAAACTTCACACTGCAGGCTGGACCCAGTTTGGTATTTCTTCTGCATCACTTGGAGATTACATTATCTCCAGGTGCTTGTGATCTGGGTCTCCATTCTCATGAACCAGGTCAGATGACACCAGCAGTGGCGTACCTAGATATTCCTAGGCCCCATAGCAAAAGTTTGTAAGGAACCCCTATTTAGCAACTGACGGTGATAAATGTATGTAAAACATATTACTTAGACAGCAAAGATGGGCCCCCCTTCACCTCTGGGCCCCAAAGCAGCTGCACCCCTTGCACCTATGGTAGTTACGCCCTTGAACACCAGTTACACCGCAAGCTACCTGAATCTGCTATTGAACCTGATAGCTGCCTAGGGTTGGATTCCTGGATAACTCAAACAAAATTATTTTTAAAGGACCTTTTGGCACCAAGCTGCTAGACAGGTAGACTCAGCAATAACCTACATAATTTGCACAGTGGAAGGACTCTTTATTTGACAATGAGAAATCTTTTTCAATTTAAATTAAGATAAAAACATTTTTAGTTATGGCTTACCTGTAAACAAAGTAAAATGTTGGCATAAGGAATATCATGCTTTTTACCTGCATATCCCAATATGGTAGTTCTTTCAGATCCTGTAATGGTCACCTTAAAGGCATATGTCACTTTGCTTACTTGTAATATTATTACAAAGAATGATGGGAGTTGTAGTTCCACTTGGTAAATGAGAATCATACCTCGGCTAAGCATAGTGTGACCTTTTAACCTGTCATTAGGTCACTAGGCTGCTCAAAGCAATGAAATATTTATGCGTCCATCTTGGACAAACATGGTAATAATTTCTGCCCTTCTGCAGCTGTTCACTTTGGAAAGATACTATGATACACACCAATGTTAAACATCATTCCAGTCCTCCCTCAGATGGAAAATACGGTTGACTAAATACTCATTAAATTAAGTTTAAAAATAGCTTGAAAATATCTGAGTGACTTTTTTCACACTTTATATATCTCAGTGACAGCCCAAATGGGGGTATAAATAGAATCTAAAACAAATTATTTGCCCACAGTAGAATTCAGACATAATAAATAAAAGCGTCAATCACATATTGGAGCCAAGTGTTATATGTTTAAAGCAGATGATGGATCTGTAGTTGTTCATGAACTACAACTCATAGCTGGTAATGCCAACCAACAAGACCTATAGTTCGGTAACATTGCCCATTTCCAACAGCTTGAAAAGCGCAATCAGACCGTTCTCTAAGATAAATTAATGATAATGTGAACAACACGTGGAACGGAGTGGGCGGGTGGACAAAATGTTTCTATCAAATTAACTACTTTATTAAATATTTCTAAACACACAAAATTATTTTGTCATGTAGTGCACTAAGAGAAACATAAACCCTATGCATTCACTAAACTTCAAAACTGCTTAGGTTTCCTCCTATATAACCACTTAATGGAGCTTTATCATCCACCAGTGCAAATATTCTATGAAATCCTGGAGAATCTAGTAATTAGATTATTGACTGCCAAGACTATTGTGGAACAGGGTCAGTCCTCCTTGACATTAAAAGAACATAACAATATTCACGCAAGTAAGCAAGTAAGCAGAAAGGTTCCATATGCTCACATATGTTCCAACAATGACACTTGTACAACTTCACCAAACAGGAATTTGACCAAATTAATTGAATCTAGCTTCAGACACAATACTGGCTTCATTGGGGCCTGCTATTATGGCTGGAAGATTATCAAACACATTACCAGGCCAGTAGCAGGCATCTTCTGGCCATATTTTCCAATATAACTAGAAATAATCACATTCATTTAGTTTTTGAGGTAGTGCACCATAGCAAGGCACTAAAACCCCCTTCTGCAAAGTCAGATTATAGAGATGGGATACAGGGGGTGAGTTCTGAGGCATGCTGCTGCACACATTGTGCAGTTGCATTGTGGGGTCGGACAAGATTAGGTTTTGGGGGAGCCTGATGAGCCCATCCTTTTCTGGGCTCTTTTCGTGCCCAATTCAATATTGCTGCATCTATCCTTTGCCCACTTTTGCCTGTCCTCCCAAGCAGCAGAATTAGTGTTGTGGAGCAGTTGGAAAGTGTGGACGGTTGGTGGATGATTGGAAGTGATGCTGACAGGAGGGGGAGGACCATAGTGATGAGGATTGACCCCATCTGTCTTAACCACATAACAGGCAACTTTTTTTTTTTTTCCTTCAAAAAATGTCCTCAAATTGTGCAAATAATAGCAATCTTAATAGGATTTAAATGATAGTGAATCAAAGTTCTAAATAAATTAAATTGATTATTAAAATGTTTTTAAATATCTGGAAAAATGTGTGATACAGTTACAAAAATTGCTTTTGTGTGTGTGTGCACTATACAAAAGGCTAAATCTCCTCACCTTTTTGAGGTAAAGTACCGTCAGTAACCAGTAGAGGCCACTCTATGGACTAAATTACTCCTTAACAGAAAGTGAAACCATAATGTGTTTTAAACTTCCAGGATATGGACAGGGGGGAGCTGTGAAGACAAAAGGTTGACAAAGGGGGAGGGTATACTATAGCCAGGGCTGGATAAAGGGGGGCTCATGGGGTCTTTCTAGCCCCCCCATTGGCTGGCATGTATTTAAAAAAATTTTTTTTTTTTTAGTTAAAGGTTTTGCGCATGGCAGTGGGGTAGCGCTGCAGCTTCAAAATAGACAAAAAAGGAAATTGTGGAGCACACTAGAGTATAATAATAATAAAATATTGAATGATAAAAAATTATCAGTTGGGTATCACATAAAGATATATAAATTCATTTAATTGTATATAAGAGATGTAATAATTCATTTGCAAAAAAAAACACAAACTATGATAAAAAGTAATGCACTTGATGAACAAATGTAAACACATTGACATACAGTAAGCCACTTATTGGGGGAATGGGAAGTGGAAGGACAATGGAATATACTTATGTAAGTCCTGCTTGTTCCTGGAATATGCTCTCCTCTCGTTGTTTTTTTGTAATCCAATATGGGGTCCGGAATTGCTGGTATAATGGGTATCCGTGTACCTTGCTGGAAGCCTTACTTTGCGAATCCACTGGTGGGCAAAAGATGGTAATACCTCACTTCTCGGATTGGCTCCAATGAATAGGCAGGTGGTGGTTTCCCAATTGGTATGTCCAGTATTAGGGTGCAGGAAGATGGTGAGTGGGCCTGCGGGGGGAAATGAGAGATAGAGCTGGTTCAAGGGGATGTAATTGGTAGTGTCCAGAGTCCAAAGATAAGTGGTTCAACCTGACGTGTTTCGTTGCGCTAAGGCAACTTTTTCAAAGGTGTGTGACACCTGCTCTGTGTGAGCAGCCTACAAAACAGCCTACACCATAAGCGCCTTAATATCACCTGGGGTGATTTTTGTCTTTTTAGCGCTGCAGCTTCACCTATCTGCTGATGTGATAATAATTAATAGTATTGAGCATCGGGAGCTGAGGCACACTGTGTGCAGTGCATTACTGGGAGTTGACTAAGCCCCATGAGACTTTGCACAAGAAGTCAGAGGCTGAGAGGTTTGTGCTGAGCTCTGATTAGTGGAGATCATCACATGCTTTTGAGGTCGGAGGAGGACAACAGCAGCTGCCTCATTATGGGAGGGTTTTTAAACAGAGGCAGTGTTGAGCCTCTAAAGCATGGGTCCTCAAACTGCGGCCCTCCAGATGTTGTGAAACTACAAATCCCAGCATGCCTTGCCACAGTTTTAACACTCCCTTATAGCAAAACTGTGGCAAGGCATGCTGGGATTTGTAGTTTCACAACATCTGGAGGGCCGCAGTTTGAGGACCCATGCTCTAAAGTCTCCTACAGAGCAAGATTCAGAGGGACAAAAACAGGCTTTCCATGGGGTGTATGTATTTTTTCTCCACGATGCAGTTACCCATTGACTATTGATCCTTTAACCTGAGCCCCTTATAGGCACTTCCCCATTAGAGCTTTCAGATTATCAGCCTGTTGTACATTCTAGATCCCATAAAACATCTAATACCAGCAGGTTTGTACATAATCTCTCACATAATTTTTCCCTATTCGTTATGACCACCTCCAGCTGTAGATTACATATATTATGGGTGTGATAATCCAGATGCCCTGAGAAGCACACTTACCCATGGGGTTTACATGTACTCTCTAAACCCCTTTGGCGTTTACATGTACTCTCTTATCGCAATGTTCCTACCTTTGCTTTATAACATGTCCTTACATTTGATCTTGCCTCCTAGTTTATTTGAACTAGTCAGTGACATTATACATATGTATGATCTACATGCCAGGCTTTGCTGCTGATATTGTCACCTGCTTTTATCTGCTATTTTCGCGACTCTATGCACTTTAAGTTTACACTGCCTTTACTCTGTGTTTTGACAGTGTAATATTCTCCTCTGCAGTTTGCGTCCAGTAATGACATAAGGGAGAGGCCCTCCTGTCTAAAGACTGTCTGTCTGTCTCTCTCTCTCTATATGTATTTATGTATAGTAGTTATTACTTAATAGCCTTGATAGAAGCAAATCCGATGTATTCAAATAACAGTAGGTTATTTCATATTGATGTTTTGGTCCACTTTCGGACATTTGTCAAATATATATAATTTGGGAAATACCGGCACTCAGTCGCTCCTGGGCAGAATTGCCCTGGGGCCTTCTATAAAACACTTAACAGTATTCAGTATGCGCTATATAAGAAACTGTTAATAAATAAATAAATAAATATAGCATGTACAACGGTGGCTCATGAGACTTTCAAATGGAAAGAATTCAGGTGTGGAATGCCACCGATGCAACTAATGTTTCAGTTTATTGAACTTTCGTCAGGAAACAGAAGAATTACACATGACATACCTTTATAGAAGAACCAGTGACAAAACACCTTCTGTGATCCTGCCGCCCAAAGTGGTAATTTCCTCATCACCCACGACTCGCATCTTTGGGGGGTCCTCTTGGGCGTCAAGTTGTTTGATACTTAAGATGGATGTCTGTACATTACAGCTTAGTTCTTTTATTGTTATGTTTGAGTTCTTTACAGTATTGGTTAGATTTAGCAGTGACCACAGATATATACCTACCAAGGTATTTATGATTTTTGTTTTAGGTATGTTCTGTTTGCTTATCAGAAACTTCTCAGTTCATGTATATTGTACTTCAGTTATAATTTATTCACTGCTTATAGCAGATGTCATTTCCCAGCACTATTCTTTACCGTTTAGTTCTGTGTTATTGATCTATTGTTTTGCCCACTATACAGTTAAGTGCTTACTTATTCACTTGCTTCTTTCACACTCTTTATGTTAATGACCTTCTCAATCCCCAAAGAGGTGTGTGGGTTAGGGGTGATGATGTAATCACCCCTCTGGTCGGCAATTTTTGCTCTGGCTCTTCTATAAAAGGTATGTCATGTGTATTTATTCTCTGTACCCTGATGAAAGTTGAATAAACAGAAACGTTGATTGCATATATATATATATATATATATATATATATATATATATAATCACTTTAGTGGAAAAGGGCCTGTTGATGTGGGTTAGTTAAATACTACAAGTATTATTAGTTAAATACTACAAGTTGTATCTTTATTGAGTGTTATTGTGCATGACTCATCAGCCAAAATAACATCTCTTTTGTTTGGGACCAGACTGTAAGGTCAGACTGATTAGACTGCAGTGGCATATTGTTTATGTGGCTCTATAAAAGTGTCTGCATATAAACAAGACTGTCACTGTGGGCCTTATTCTAGTTCACTCTTTCTGACAAAATCCTTCTTAGATGGACAAAACCATGTGCAATGCAGGGGGGCAGATGTAAAGTGTGCAGGGAGAATTGGATTTGGGTGAGTTATTTTGTTTCTGTGCAGGGTAAGTACTGGCTGCTTTATTTTTACACTGCAATATAGACCTCACTTTGAAGTAAAACCCCACCCAAATCTAATTCTCTCTGCACAAGTAACATCTGCCCCACCTGCAGTGCACATGGTTTTGTCCCTCTAAGAAGGAATTTGTCAGAAAGAGTGAACCAAAATACCCCCCTGTGTTCTTGGAGTGTCACAGTGCTGTATGGCTGTATTGTTCTTAGCCAGGAAAGATTCATACCTTACCATATTGACTGTTGTTTATCTTCTATCACCTCTTGTTTATCTTCTATCATCATCTACAATAAAACCAACTCTGGTTTGGAGTTTATGGGTCAGATGTATAAAGTGATAAAATGGAGAATGATAAACAGACAGTCAATCAGCTTCTAACTACCATGTTACAGGCTGGGTTTGAAAAATGACAGGTAGGAGCTGATTGGCTGGTTGTTTATTACTCTCCACTTCATCACTTTTCGAAGCTTGATGCATATGGCCTAATGTGTTGCTCACATCCGCTAGGCACCTATAAGCTTGCAGGCATCTAACAATAAATTAGGCTCTGCCCCTCTGCATAAACACTCTCCCAAGTCTGTGACATGAAAAGCTGGCCAGTATCCGGAGGGTGTGGATCATTAGGTCACCAGCATGTTGGTTGACAGTCATTAGGTTGAAACCATTAGGTGGACATGCATTCAGGTCGACATGAGTCTACGTCGACATGCTGGATGTCGACATTAGTCTAGATTGACATGGATTAGGTTGACAGGGTCATTAGGTCGACAGGGTCAAAAGGTCGACATGGGTTAGGTCGACAGTCAAAAGGTCGCTAGGCGTTCTCATGCTAATGGAGCCATGACGGATATGCGGGGGCGGCCAGCTGACATCACCGGATGTCAGCTGCCCGCCCACTCCCCCCCCCGAGCGTACATGTATATATATATATATATATATATATATATATATATATATATATATATATAGGCAGCGAAATAACAGGCGTCACTCAGAGTCTTGATGAATACAAATCTTGGTGTATTAAAGTACACATCATGCACATCTATGTTTCGGGGACATGCTCCCCTTTGTCAGGATATATATATATATATATATATATATATATATATATATATACATATGCGTGCACCTTCCACATCTTCCACAAAGATGTGGGAGAGTCTCAGTGTCACGTGAATGGATGTTTATGTAAAACTGAATGTATGCGCCTTGCGAATTGTGGGCCGGCGTTCCACCATTCGCAAGGTGGGATCTGGGTCACTCGCAAGGATGTGAATTCGCATCCGAGCTAATGAACCAGAAAACCCCCTTAAAGTATGTTTAGAAACAATGAATATAAGTGCAATGTAAGAGTAGCAAATCATGTTATTCCCTTTAAAGTTAATTTTGCATTTGATTGATGTAATCCGTTTATAGAAGGGATACATGTGCAGTACAGTAGTGTATAACACATCACAGTCTAAGAGTTGTGTGATAACTGGATACAACTCCAACATAAACAGAACACCTTGCACTTTTAAAACCCACTCCAGATTAATTAAATGCTACTTTTTTTTCACTTTCCACTACAGTTTTGCCAACTCAATCTTTATTTCATAGTGAGCTCAGAAAATGAAATGAGTGAAGTGAGACTGGAATGCAAATGTAAGTAAAGAGATGCTGGAATTTCTGAGTCTCTGCATTACAGTATGACATTGAACAATTCTTACAATTAAAAAACCTCTCCCTATACCTACCTATACTACCTATACTATAACTCCTAATCAGGGCAAAGGGCCCATACACACTGGGCGACTTTGAGCTGAAAGTCGCTCAAAACAGCAGGTTTGAGTGGCTTTCAGCTCAAAGCCGCCCAATGTGTATGCCCCGGCGATGATCGGTCATCATCATCATGAGCATCGTCGCTGGGAAAGCCGTTCACCTGCTGGTTGGAAAGCGCTGCACTACACAAAGCCGTCCTCCCCCCTCCCCCGGCACCGGGCAGGGGGAAAGCTGCTCAGAGTGTATGCACTGAGTGGCTTTCCCTGCAGCGATGATTGGCATCATCACTGTCCATACACGCTGGGCATAGTCGCCCAGTATGTATGGACCTTTAAAGTGGTCATGCAAAGGTGGGGGAACTCATTTGTCGATGCCACCGAATTAACCCCCTCCCCCCCATTAGGCAGAGACAGGGCCAGTGGTAGGGTTTTTGGCACCCCCCTGCAAACTAGAATACTTTTCTGTGAGAATTACTGTGCAGGGCCAATGTGGAGGTTAAAATGTTCCACCTCACCATTAGAGGTGGTCGAACTCAGTTACAACCTGTTCCCCCTCACTTTAACCCCTGCTCCTAATATTCCATATAACTCATTATAATTCTCCCTAAAGGTGAGTATGCACTAGTAATCACTAGTGTGATTTTGCCACTTTTCACCCGACTCGGGTGAAGTGTCCAAACTGCATTTGTTTGACATTATTTATTATCAGATATTTATATAATGCACACATATTCCGCAGCACTTCACAGAGAATATTTGAACATTCGCATCAATCCCCGCCTCAATGGAGCTTACAGTCTCTATTCCCTACCATACGTGCACACATTCAGTCTAGGGTTATTTTTGTTGGGAGCCAATTAGCCTACCAGTATATTTTTGGATTGTGGGAGGAAACCGGAGTACCCGGAGTAAACCAACACAAGCACGGGGAGAATATACAAATTCCTACCTGCACCAGGCCACTGTCCTCATTGACTCCTGCTTTCTCTAATACGACTTAGAGCAGGACTGGGAGACCCGGGCGGCCTTTCTGCTAGCTGGGGTGGGAGTCTACGTAATGGCAGCCTTGATTTACATGGTGCTGGGGCAAGCAGACTGCACATAGTCTCCCCAGAGTCCCCGCCCCATAGTCTCTATATCGACCCAATGTTGTCACTAAACAATATCATAAATAATTGTGTTCAGTGTGTATGCACTATATATACCAGTGGTGTAACTTGAAATAATGTGCCCCCCCCCTTCCTTCCCGCCACCTATATACTTTATGATGGTCCATCTCCATAGCAGCAGAATGAAGCCAGGAGGGGAGCCGGGACCACCGCAGCGAATACAGGTAAAGCTGCAGGGGATGGGGGACGGGGGACATTACAATAGCACCGCAGTCCCCCGGGGCCCACACTTACACAGCACCTCCCCGCGACCACAGGGGCTGTGGTGCTATTGTTACTCCACTGATGTATACTGTATATGGGTGTGGATCATTCGGTCGACCAAACTAAGGTCGACATGCATTAGGTCGACCACTGAAGGTCGACAGGCCTTAGGTCAACACATGAATAAGATTGACATGGCTTTAGGTCAACAGAGTCATTAGGTCGACATTGGTAAGTTTGACAGTCAAAAGGTAGACATGATTTTCACTTTTTTGTGTCCAAAATGTCGACACAGTCGACATGGAAACCTTATCGACTCTTTCCATTCCTGTTCGAGTGCTGGTCACATTACTGAACATTTATTATTTATTATTAACAGTTTCTTATATAGCGCACACATATTACCTGCAGTTAGGACACCACACATGAACGAGTGGCCATTGTAGGGAAGGAATTCTATAGATCTTTTGCGGTAAGTACCCAATAGGCTAGATTGACCAATCCCATATAAAGATGACAGTAGCTACTGAAGCTGAGCTCTGGATTGTGAAGCGATTACAGAGCTTGGTTAATCTCAGAAATAGCAGCTCCATAAAAACCAATGGCCACGGCTATGGCAATCGAAAACATTTTGGTGATCCTTTAAATGAGGAGGGGGGCCCGCAGTGGAGGCTTCACGTAGGACTCTCTCCTTTCTTAAGCTCTTCAGTGGTGGGTGTTTCTTAGGTAGCGCTCCCCGCAGGGCAGGGTTTTTTGGCGAGTGCTCCCTAAAAAACCCCAATGCTGAGGTTCCTGGGGCCGGGCAGCGCTGTTGTGCACTAAATCAGCCACTGCTTGACCCTGCCCCCAGCAACCCGGCTGCATGTGGCATAGCATTAACAAGGTCACGCCGCACACAGTCAGGAGGAAAGAGCCGGGGCTGGGCAGCCGCAGCCAGGCAGCGGCTGGAGCCGAGCTCATCGCTCAGCTCAGGAGGGGGAAATTTTCGGGGAATAGTGTTAGCACTGAAGCATAGCCCAGAACATTTATGGGATTACCAATGAAGGGGTTAAAAGGCCCCTGCCTTTGGCCATTAAAACGTACAACGATTATGAATGTGGTGTAATGTAGAAAAAAGTGAGATTGATAGATATGCCCTGACTGCAAATACACTGTTATTTCATATATTTCTATATGTATATACTCCTATTACACCATATAACCTTTTTCTATATATTCTCCTATTACTTTTTCTGACCCCTTGTTTTTAAAGTGGTTATTTATTATTTGTCAAACTGTAAAACTCCGTTGCCATATAAATCAGGTTATGTAACCACTCCCACACACTTTCAAAGTCTTTCCTATATCGCAAGGTATTTTATTTGGCAAGTGCTGAAGGGTTCTGCAGTACATATTCCTCCCTCTCTGATTTCCAAATCTCAGCATCATAATATTTATCATGGAAATACATTTTACTTCCTGGTTGGATATTAAAATTGAAATTTATTTGTTGAGGAACAGAACCACAATTGTTAGGTGGATACTAGCATACTGTAGCTTAATACATGCATAGAAAAATAAATATATAAGTGCTCATTGACTTCTTGCTGCAGTGATTTGATGATTTTAGAAAATTGATCTTAAAAGTCATGATGCCAAAAATCTGTAAAAACACGAAAGGTAGAGAGCATCTATAATATGTGATTATACTTACTGGTAAGGGTCAAATGAATTGAGAAAATGTCCCAAATACAGTATTTATTTTCCACATTGCCAGTCACTGACTTTCATCTGTAGTACTTCATTGTAAGCTACAGCCAAAACAGGGACTACCTAATTTCCTGTAACTAAGTGAAGAGTGCTGGAAAGTGAATTTTCGAGTAAATAATTGATTGTTATTAAGAGAGATGGGGATAAATACCTGTAACTCACCGATGCCTGACAGTCATAGCCTATTACATTCATTTGCCCCATGGTCTGGTGCCAATTCATTTAAACACTAGTAGCTGTACAATGCTGGCTTGCCAATAATAAATGCATTTGTTGATGCAGCACCACATCATAGTTGCCTACTTGTTCAGTGAGGAAGGAGTGTGCGAGCCTGATTTCCGGGACCCTCCCAGCCATTCCGGGAGGGTAGGCATCCCTGCATCCCTGTATTACCATTATGCTGAGACAGAAGGTAAATATAAGTTATAGTATAAAATTACGCCCATGCAAAGCTGGTTGTATATATATATATATATATATATATATATATATATATATATATATATGTGTGTGTGTGTGTGTGTGTGTGTGTGTGTGTGTGTGTGTTTTGTGGTGGACTGGCACTCTGGATTCTGATGGTTCCATATAAAGTAGGGGTGCTCATCTCTATTTAAGATGAATCAGTTTATTCTCTATGTTTATATTTAGGCCACCTTGTATCTGTTGTTTTCGCATGTACAGTCTTGAGAAAAGTACCACTGGGTCCTGAAATGTTGACCTACTATGTACATGTTCTTTTAATACAATTGAACTTGCTTGAAATATCATTTGGGAGTGCCACTGCCTTCACCCTTGTCATATATATCTTTTTTTCCTGTGCTGTGTATATATATATATATATATATATATATATATATATATATATATATATATATATATATTACAGACGAGGCGGCACTCAGAAGGCTTTTTAAAAGTGCTTTAAGTGTAAAAGGTGCATCATCAACGTTTTGGGGTTCAGGACCCCATCATCAGGATCGCATACACCACAGCTCCGAGCTTGACTGACGAAGTCTTCTGACAAAACGTGTAGAGGCGTGGTCAACGTGATTGGAACTTTGCCCTCCTGAGCTCAGAACTGTGGTGTACGCGCCGGGGAAAACAACTCTTCCTGTTTGTGATGACTGATGATGGACATCCGGAGAACCCACACACAGGAGGTCCCGTGAGTGATATACTCTATTGGTGAAGACCGGTCTGTGCATGCAGCTTGCTAGGGTTTTTTATTAAATGCCTAGTGGTAATCAGCCCACTGCAGATCAATAACTTGGTACGAGTTTTGTACAGAAAGTGATTATTTTATAAATTATATGTTTTAAAAAAATAAAAGCGATATTGCCTCTATCGTTTCCATATATATATATATATATATATATATATATATATATATATATATATATATATTTATATTTTTATATATATATATATATAAATCCGAGGGCACTCACCATTCTGATGAAAAGAGTTTAATACTTTACAGCAGCTCACATCAAGAGAGTTTGTTAACGTTTCGGACCTCTTGGGAACTTTGTCAAAACGTCAGCAGCAATGAGGTGTAGCTCCTTACCCACCAAGCACCTTCAGAGGACCCAAGAGGACAGAAACGTTAACAAACTCTCTTGATGTGAGCTGCTGTAAAGTAATAAACTCTTTTTATCAGAATGGTGGGTGCCCTCAGATTTTTTTAATATAATTATTGGATTGGTTTCCATGGAGTCGAGCACCACCGCATTGACTAGGATGGTATAGGTGCGGTATAGGTGCGGACATTTCTGGATATATATATATGTATATATATATATCTTGCAAAAATCAGCGGCACTCAAAGACTGGTTAAGCTGGCAAAATTCTTTTATCTCATAAAACAGGTGCAATAACAAATGACCAACGTTACAGGGTACATACCCCAGTTTTCAAGGTTCTGCACCTTGAAAACGGTGTTATGTACCCTGAAATGTCAGTCTCCGAGTGCTGGGGATTTTTTCAAGATATTCATAGACCTACACGGAAGGCACCGGAGCAACATAATTACTGTTGGAGCGAGTGCCAGTCCGACTATTTTATATATATATATATATATATCAAAATGAAAATATGCAGAACATTGTGATTCTTAATACAGAATATCACCATTCACAGATAATCTTTTCTGTTTTAGAATACAGAAATATTCTAAAACCAGGTTTTATTGAATTATATGATACTGCGTTATTCCCTTTGAACTCTACTCACATAAGCATGGTAGTCTGATCTACAGCATTTTACAATAACAACATATCTTTTCAGTACATGTACAATCCCTCCCCTACCTTTGAATGTGGAATGGTATTATCTGGAGACAGGTGTTGTACCTGGGACAATTGGAAGCAGACAGAATGTCTCCTGTACCTCCCACACTTTAAAATGTGCTCAAATTGCTGTTGAAGCAGATGAAAGTACGGTTTTCATCTGTAATACTGAAAGCAGAACTGGTACCATTCATGTCTCTGTGCTGGTGGGCCATCCAAACCCATTTAATGAATGGCACCAGGAAGATAATAAGAATGTAAAATTATATTTGTTGTTTATAACTTTTCTTCCGGCTCAATATAGGGGATTTCTTAATATAGAAAGCACTATTGTGCTTATCTCACCACGGTAGCTGAGCAGCACTTACTGTAACTGCCCATTGTTATTGAGACAGAACGTTAAGTGTTAACTCACGTCTTAGCCAGGTCTTTGCTTATGTGCACATACATGAGCCAGCATGTCAGATTTTGCAGGGGAACTGTAAGCCCTGATTTGGACTTCATTTCCGGTAATGGAGAAAAAGAAAGTATAAAATGGATGAATAATCACAATAAAGCAATTTTATATGATTATGAACTGATATCGACAACATGAGATGGCAACAACATAACAGATAGGAGGTGATTTTTCTAAAGGCTTTCCTAAACAAATGCTAGCTACTGTATAGGGCTCTTGGGACATTATATAGAGATGTATGCCAACTGATGGTTTATCTACATTTCCTATGTTATCTGTACGGTGCATGCTGTAACTCTAAATCAGGCCAAGGGCTGTTGATGTATATGCTCCATAGCCTTTCCTTAACACATTTAAAAAAGATTACCTAAGCCGAAATACTTCATGATGTAATGCTCTTTAGTAAAAAATATCAAAATGAAGGTGGTTTCTGAAATTTACTCCTTATGATATTAAACGAGGAACACGCCATATGTGTTTTTAGTTATCCCAACAATCGAGATAGTTCTTTGGCAAGCAAAGGGGCATGATAAAGACAGCACACACTAAGGTCTTTTTTTTAATGTTACAGATTTTCTGCCACACCACACTGAATGTGTCTGTCCACAAGGACGATGTGGTAATCAGGAATTAGGATAAACTGCAGGAAATATTGTCAGATTTTCTAGACATGCACACTGCACAATATTGGGACCTTTTGGCGAAAATACTCTGTCATGATTAAATGACTGCATAATCAAAGCTGAGCATTTCTTGTTTTTTAGAACATTTTATTGGTGTTTGGCAAAATGCTAATGCCTACACTGTACTTATCTACTTTGCATACTGACGGGTAGATTTATTAAGCTTGGGGAAGTGTCAGGTTTTTATCACCGGCCAATCAGCTTCTAACTGTGTAGTTACAGGCTTGGTTTGAAAAATGACAGGTAGGAGCTGATTGGCCGGTGGTAAAAACCAGACACTTTATCACTTCACCGAGCTTAATAAATCTACCCCATAGAAACATAGAAACATAGAATTTGTCGGCAGATAAGAACCACTTGGCCCATCTAGTCTGCCCCTTTTTTAAACATTTTACCTCAAACCATATTTGAGCCTTATTTTGTAAGGATATCAATATGCCTATCCCAAGCATGTTTAAATTGTACTACTGTATTTGCCTCTACCATCTCTGATGGGAGGCTATTCAGCTTATCTACAGTACTACTATTTTTGTGAAGTAATTCTTCCTCAAATTTCCTCTGAATCTTCCTCC
Organism: Crinia signifera; assembly: GCF_055691185.1. NCBI lineage: Eukaryota > Metazoa > Chordata > Amphibia > Anura > Myobatrachidae > Crinia > Crinia signifera. The sequence continues at coordinate 138,232,024 of NC_139222.1, read as the reverse complement.
CTCTAGTTTCAGTGCATGTCCTCTTGTTCTGCTGCTCCTCTTCCTCTGAAGAATGTCTCCCACCTGTACATTGTTAAAGCCCTTGATATATTTGAAAATTTCTATCATGTCAACCCTTTCCATTCTCTGCTCCAAAGTATACATATTAAGATATTTTAGTCTTTCCTGGTATGTTTTGTGATGTAGGCCATGCACCATTTTAGTTGCCCTTCTTTGTACAGTCTCTAATGTATTTATATCCTTCTGGAGATATGGCCTCCAGAACTGAACACAGTACTCTAGATGAGGTTGTACCAATGACCTATACCAGTGGTAGCCAACCCTAGCCCTCGAGAGCTACCAACAGTTCACATTTTCCAGACAACCTAGCTGCTGCACAGCAGCACTCATTAATCACTGACACATTTTAAAAGATACACAGATGGAGCTAATTAGCTCACTTGTGATTCTGTGAGGAGACCTGCAAAACATGCACTGTTGGTAGCTCTCGAGGACTAGGGTTGGCTACCCCAGACCTATACAGTGGCATTACTTCTTTCTTTCTACTGCTGATTCCTCTCCCTATGCAACCAAGCATCTGACTTGCATTCTTCATTTCTTTGTTACATTGCCTACCTGCCCCTTGAAATAGTGACGCCTAGATCCCTCTCTTCCTCTGTAGTTTCCATTATAGTGCCATTTATACTAATATTTAGTCTTTGGATTTTTAAGACCCAACTGCATGGTTTTGCATTTTTTGGCATTAAACTGTAGTTGCCATGCTCTTGGCCATTCCCCTAATCTACCAAGATCATCAATCATTTGTTTTACCCCTCCTGGTGTATCTACCCTGTTGCATACCTTTGTTTCATCTGCAAAAAGGTACATTTTACCCTCAATTCTATTTGCAATAGAACCAATAAAGATATTAAAAAGCACTGGTCCAAGTACAAGTAAAAGCACAAGGTCCAAGTACAGATCCCTGGGGTACCCCACTTTTCCTCTCTGGGAAAAGGAGATGCAGATGGATGCCGCCATGCTAGTTCTGTCATTAAGCCAAAATGACACATTTACATGGAAATGTGAGACTAGGCACCGCCCCTTATCGACGACCCTGGGATTCCTTAAGTTAATTTCCCCATTCTTCAGTGGGTGGGATGACCACTCTTCCATGTACAATCCCTCCCCTACCTTTGTGGAGAGGGTCTACCAAAAATACTTGGTGTCTACTGCAGGATCTGGGAGAGTAAGTAAGTATGGTTTACACCAGGCATGTGCAGCTGTTGTGAAACTACACATCCCAGCATGCCTTGCCATAGTTTTAGCATACCCTAATAGCAAAACACACTACACAGTAAAATAGTCTGATCACCCTATTATTGGCAACCGGACCAGTGGCAATTTGTAGGAGGTCTGTCTGCAGCCTCCAGCGGCTGGGCCGCCTCCTCTCTGGATGGGAGCAGAGCAATATTGTGGAGTCTGAGCACTAGAGCACTCAGACTAAACTGCGCAGGGGCGGATTGGCCCACGGGGAAACCGGGAAATTTCCCGGTGGGCTGGCTCAAAACTCATTAAAAGGGGCCGGCCGCACTCCCCCCTGGGCTGGCTGGGCCCCTCCCCCACACCGCATAGGTACCGGACGATATCCAGCTGCGCAGCCCACCCTGCTGGTCGGCGGGGCTATGTCCTGCACTTCATCTACCCGCCTGCTCTGACTCCTTCTCCGGGCTCGGGGTCCTCCTGCTGGGGCCTGGACTCACAGCCTGGTGGCTGCTGATGCCGGAGAGGAGAGGGTGCTGCGGCATTCCATCGCAGACCCAGTCTGATTCTCTGCACTGGCCTCCACGGCCGCCTCCCACCCCTGCTGCAGGGACAGCATTGTACTTGGATGGCTGCTGGCGGGAGATAGAACCGGGACGCCTTTCCTTCCTCCTGGAGCTGCTGGGCGGTGATGGATCCCGGCGATGGCTGGACCTGCGGGGGTACAGGTGAGCACCCCACTGACTATCTCTCTCGACTAGTGAGCGCCCTGGGGATCAGGGCATACCGCCGCCGCCACCAGCACCCCCTCCTCCCCCCCTTCCCGGGCCGGTTTCAAGAGCCAATCCGCCGTGACATTTTGGCAGTGCTCCTGTCACCACCACTGGACTCTGGAGGGTAAGTATTAGCAAAATGGGTGCAGCGTGCACAGTGTGGTACCCCCGAGGACCCTGTTTGAATGAAACACTTGCTGAAAGAAGGCTCAAATATAGCAGATGTTGTACCCAATTTGAAAAACAATACAAGGTTTTGTGCTGCAGGGTGAAAGTATTCATTATGGCTGTGTGTCCGGTTTTTCAAGGGAATCCAGGGAGCAGTGAGCTCTTTATCCCCTTGAAATGCTTTTTACATGTACTTAAGTGACAGAGAATGCATGCCAATTCATACTGTAGTGGGATGGCTTCTGTTCTATACATAGCACTGTGCATATACGAGTGAATGGCAATATTTTATATATATATATATATATATATATATTTATATATATATATATATATATTTATATATATATATTTATATGTGTGTGGTGACTTCAATTCACTCTGGATGGCACTGCAGTTCTTTTCAGAAGTTTATTTACAGATGCCCTATGTGAAAAATATCTGCTAAAAAGGCCAGCGACGCGCACATTTGTTATATAAATTCAAATAAATAATGTTGTGTAATAAATGATTATATTTCCTATATAAGGTAAACATAATTGGTCATTATGATGAATAAAAAAGTTTTCTTGGCAATTTTCACACTAATTTCGACAAATTTACTTGGCACTCAAAGGGTTAAGGAAGGCAGGGGGGGGCGCAAAGTAATACAAGACTGTGATACTTCACGATTGTCAGGATGTGCATAGAACTGTTTTTTCTAAATGACTGCACAAGACATCAGCACAGAGGCGGTGCCAGAAAGAAGAAATCGTCTGTGAATCGGTGTAAGGCGGACACCTATCCAGGATTAAATACAATGGATGATCACAGATTTTGTACTTAGCAAATTACCCTTTCCACATTACCAAAGCATCCTGTGACTATAGCTAACTGCTCATATATAGGACACTCACCATTTCTGTATATGTAATATATTGTGGTTGTTTCAGTGAGTATTCTGTGTATAAATAGATGCCTCTGTGCTCCCCGCTTCTGCCTCCCAGTCTGTAATTATGCTTTTCATCTGACATTTCATGGGGGAGGGTAAGGGACATGCAGCACACACTGAAACAATTACTTACTCCCTTTTTCATTTTCTAACCTTAACATATTCTTATATTAACATTTATTTCAGGACGCTAACCAGGCGACCTGGGGAAAGATATAAAACATAACACCAAGGTTATAACTTATATGACTGAAACAGTAGTACATGCTTTAAAGAAACTTACAGCTGAAGTAATGGGGGGGCACAATACTGAGGCAAATAAAAAAGAAGTGCACGTGAGTGGGGCGGGATACGTATGGATGGTCGGCGTTCAGGATGCCAGTGGTCAGAATATAGATGCTGGCATTCTGACTGGAAGTGCACAGCTCAGGCACGGCAATGGACAAATTCTAATTGTAACTATTTTCTTCTACTGTTTGGTCATATCCAGTTATAATTTATTAAATAATTATTAACAATTATTAATATACTGCCAGCATATTCCATTGCACTGTACATTTAATTTATTTTTCTTTAGAAAACAATGAAAGGGACAATTCTGAATATAGAAGTAACAATATGGGGTATATTTACTGATGTGAAATTGCATTATATGGGAAACCTCTGCAAAATATAAGTATCCTCAGCATTTTAGAAGGGACAAATATCAGCTGCAGTCCCTTCATTTCTGAACACAAAACAGCCCCTAAAAGGTTCATCTGTGTCCAGCTCTTCATTGAAATGTGCTCTTGTTGGAGTCCATGTCTAGACAAGGAGACATGATACATCAATGGTTTTGCAGCATCCTCTGTAATAGCATGGAGAAGATGCTGATAATAGTCCATAGGAGCAGCTATTGTGCATCCAGTCCTTCTGTTACCAGTGGGCTACACAAATGGTTCCATACCACTATTTTGGATCAATATGGAATCAGCATCATTGTCCTTAGTGTACCTAAACATTGTATATATAATATTGATATTATTCCACACATGCACAGTGGCATACTGCGTGCACAGATGAAAACATAAAAGAAAAGGTCATACATGTGCAGTGGAGCAAGTTTCACCGAAGACTTAGGTAAGAACATGTCCACCAACACCGTGTCAAAAATTCTTATTGATTGAGGAAGATTGATCATTTCCAAAGACTGTTCTTCGTTGTCCATTCCTTCTGGGCTGTCTGATATTGGCTGGCTGTGATAGAAGAAATGTACTGCTTTGCTGGAATATCCAGATGCATTGTAGGCACGCGTGATCAATCTTTGCTATGTTACATGCACACCATATATAGCTTTGGCGACAGGGGGGTGGCTGAAACATTTTAGTCAGTCTGATTTAACAATAGTATGGATATCCTTGTCTGTTAGAGAGCTTTATGGACCAAGCAGGGGCACTTTAAGATAGGAGAAGGCCTCCTCCGTCCGGACCTCTCTCTCTCTCCTGGCAGCAATGCCGAGCCACTCAGTTGCTGCTTTCAGCACTGAACTCTGGAGAGTAAGTATTAAAACATAGGTGCAGTGTGTATGGTGTGGGCCCCCCACAGGGACACATGTGCACTCCGCAAACTGCACCCATTAAAAATACGCCACTGGGAGCAAGATTGGCAACCACTGGGTTAGAGGATGGATTATATTTAGGAGCTGCCATTATGGATTGTATTAGAGTTTTCGGACTGAAATGTGAGTCCACAATTAGCAGATGTCAAATAAATGTTGCCAAAAAGAACCAAAATACTAATACAGAGATTCTTAAACCCAGTCCTCATGGAACCACTCAGAGTCTAGATAAGGGTATCAATGCATGAACACAGGTGGTTTACCCACCTGTGCTAAAATAGAGGTATGCCTATTGTCAGAACTGTAAGTGGACTCAGTTTGGGATACATTGCTTCCATATCTGAGGTTGAGTGACAAGTACAATGGGGCAGATGTATTAAGCCTTAACAAGAGATAAATGCAAGGGTGATAAAGGAGAGATAAATGTCCAGCCAATCAGCTCCTTACTGACTTTTTTCAAACACAGCCTGTAACATGTCAGTTAGCAGGTGATTGGCTGGGCATTTATCTCTCCTTATCAACCTTGAATTTATCTCTTGTTAAAGCTTAATACATCTGCCCCATTGTTTCTTCTGCTCCTACTGACAGATCCAGTGAATGCGACGGAAGTGCTATAACAATACTTATTTATCTTTAATCCCTATAATAATCACTTGCTTGAAATAATGCTTCTGTTGAAATGACCAGTTTTACAGATGACAGCATAAGTGAAAGTGTATTACTGTACCTCATGATTCACCAAGGAGTATGAGAAATAAGCTAAATAATTGTAGATATTAACTACTGGTTTCCATTCAAAATGTGAATTGTGTTTTGTGTGAACCAATACAACTGACATGTATTCACAATGTATTTTAAATGTATAATTAAGACTGCAATCTTACATACTGTAGATTTTTTTTGTATAATTAGTATGTTATGTACCTAGTATGTTATGCAAATTTTCAGCATGTACCTGTTAATAATTTTTTGGTACTTGTGTAGTTTCACGGCAGGACCTAGCCCAACGGCAGACTAGCACAGTCAGCGTAGTGTCTCTGCGGCAGCCCTGTGTAGTCAGCATAGTGTCCCCATCAGGCAGCGTAGTCACTGTGCTGTCCTCACAAGCTGCAGCTCTGTCCCCGGCATCCCTGGCAAGCCTCCTGAGCAGCTCTCACACAGCGCCGGTAACCACCAGATTCCCTGCGTCTCATACGCTTGTGTGTCTCAGTCATTCTTGTGGCAGGGTACAGCCATAGGCGAATCTAGGGGGTGGTCCGGGGGTGCACAGGACCACCCATTAGCCCATTTTGTAGCTGAGGGAAGGGGCTTCCCAACGAGCCCAGCCCCGTGTCTCTAGCCCCCTGGGAACCGGAGATACGGCCAGGCAAAGCTGGAACGTTTTCCCTATAGAATAACATGGGACCCACTAATTCCGACCCCCACCCAGTGCAATGGCTGCCAGTTCCCCCTTCGGCATCACTGAAGCTCGAGGTTGATCTCAGTCGAACCCAAATCGCTGGGTCTTCAATCTGATACCAGGCTGGATCCATATGGGTTAATTGGTTCCAGGGATATTGAGGTTAAACCGATTGTTTTTTTTTTTTCATTTCTTAAATGTAATTTCATGACTATTTATGTTTTTTGAGGGCAGATTTCTCTGGAACCAAACAGTCCAGTTTCACGGGACCAAAATCATTCAAAGCCAACTCAAAAGTTCTTCAATATGATACTGGTCTCATGTAAATGGGTCAGTTGGTTCCGAAGATATAGCTGGTTGGTTAAAGGGGGGTAGGAAGAGGGGAGTGTTTGTCTCTCCCCCTCATACCATAAAATGCAGGCTGGTGTATAAGGGGTCAGCCTGGGAATGTCCCTGCATGATCCTGGGACCATATACCCGGGAAAATCCCTGCATTTTCTATTGTGAAAGGAGTATTATTTTAAACAGCCGTGACCTGCAGTGCTCTGAATACAGCCGGGCAGCCCCCTGCTCTCTGCCCAGCTGTCAATGACTGTCACCCCTGCAGTTTCCGCTCCAATTCTTCTCCACGCTTTCACCTCAGCCCGCCCCCCTTTAATCATGTGCGGCATCATGTGTAATGGGTACTATGGTGTGCGGCATCATGTGTTATGGGTACTATGGTGTGCGGCATCATGTGTAATGGGTACTATGGTGTGCGGCATCATGCGTAATGGGTACTATGGTGTGCGGCATCATGTGTAATGGGTACTATGGTGCCATCAAGCAAGAACCCCCTAGCAATGAGCACGTAGGTAAGCAGCACTTATGTGGCAAATATGTAATGGGCATTACAGTTTGATATGTATGTAATGGGCATCATGATGTGTGGCACAATGTGTAATGGGCATTATGGTGTGTGGCCTTATGTGTAATTGGCATTATGGCGTGTGGCTTTATGTGTAATGGGTATTACGGAGTTTGCTAAAATGTGTAATGGGCATTACTGTGTATGGTCTAAAGTGTAATACCACACCCCTTTTTGTGATGCCACGCCTCCTTCCATGAGGCCACGCCCACTTTTGCCGCGCGGCATAGCCGCGCAAAGGTTCCCCTACTGTTATGTCTAGATCTGGGACCACCCATTACCATAATTCTAGATTCGCCTATGGGTACAGCAACCCTGCCTGTGTCCGCTTCAGGGAGACGGACAGGGTTTGGGGTTCGGTAGCGCGTGCGTCTCCTGCACAATTGGGGGGGGGGGGGGGGGTGCGGTGAGCAAGTGCGTCTCATGCACAATAATGGACACAATTGCCAGTGCTCCATGTTACATACTGGCAAATGCCCCTATTTCAAACCCCCACTATCCACGCCAGCTCGCAAGGGTACGATGTATGCGTCCTCCCAACCTGCTCATACCCCCACTATCCACGTCGGTGTGGAGTTGATTTTATAAAGTGTGGCGAACGCAGCGAGCCACTGAGCCTGAAGCATGGTGAGCGCACCAAGCCCCACGAGGGGACGTGGAATACACATCAAGTAATGCGGGTCCACTCGCGGGGCTCGCTTTGCTCACCACATTTCGGGCTCTTTTTACGCATCCACTCGCCACGTCCACGTGAATAGTGGGGGTATGAACAGGTCAGGAGGACACATACCACTGCGCTCACCATGCTTTGGGGTGGCGTGGACAGTTAGGGTGTTTCAGGAACACATTCACACCTGTCATGTCATCCATCTGAAACAATAATGTTGATACGTGTTAACTGTCAAATGGATTTTACGCTGACTGACCACACCAAGGGCGGGATGTATTAAAATACATTGCCGCCCTTCGCGGCCCCCCCGCCACGATGCCGCCATATGCGGCTGGCATCGCGATGCGGTGACGGAGGCCCCCCACGATACCTGGAATGTGGTGTGCGGGGGGTCTCCGCCACCTCTCTGCCCCCTCCTGCATCCCTCACGCCGGGGACAGCTAAGCAAGCTGTCCCCGGCGCCTCCTCCTCCCCCCTGCAGCCGGAAGGACGTCCGGCTGCGTCACTAGGGGGAGGAAGGTGTTACCTTCCGGGTCCAGGAGGACCTGGACCAGGTAAGAAAGGGAGGGGGAGAGGGGGTCGGCGGGTTTTTCTGCGGAGGCGTCGGAAAGAAGCCCATAGGCTTCTATAGGGTATCGCCACCCAAAGGTGGCGATACCCTACACTGCGGTGACGTGGCGGCCAGGTAATAGTACATAGGAAAATGCGGTAAAACGGGGGTTTTACCGCATTTTCCCTTTAGTACATCTCGCCCCAACTGCGTAATGCTGACTGACTACGCTAATGGTGTAAGCTCCGGTTAGCCGCAAACGTACACACAGTTGCAGGGATGCTGACTTCGCTGACTACGCTTATTACGCTGGCTGCGGAAACACAATGCTAATACTGACAGGGACGCTGACTACTCTAACTACGCTGGCCGCGGGAACACTACGCTGATTCTGACAAGGACACTAGGCTGACTACGTAACTGCCGCAGTGAAACTACACAAGTACCAATTTTTTTCTTATATGTTATCCCAACAGTCATTAGGAAGGTGTATAAAAGTTGGAGAGAGATAAAGTAAAGCGAGAAAAAAGTACCAGATAAATTAGCTCCCAGCTGTCTTTTTTTCCAAACATATTATTCAAAATGGCATTTAGAAGCTGCTTGGTTGATAATTTACCTATCTCCACTCTCTCTGTCTCCAAGATTTGATACGTCTCCTCAATTACTGGTTCAACATACAGTAATGTGAGCTTTGTTGCTAGCCACATTCACGGATTTTAAGCATGTGATGAGAGAGAATAAGGGAGGTTACACATCAGGCTGATATCGGTACCATTTTCCATTTCGGAATGACAATTGTGCATATCATCTGTTGTGTATGCTCAATTGCATGTTGCTGTGGGTTGCATGCATTAACTTCCAGTCAGTAATGCAGCTCAGCCAATCAGACAATAATGCATGTGGCACAGTTCTGTCATTTATTAAATCATCTGTTGTGTATGGCCAATTAGGGATGGTCCGGGACAAAGGGAAATCACCCAGACCATCGGACCGATCATTCTAATGTGTATCCACCCTAATGTTGTGTACACTACACACGGTGAGATTCCTTTGCTATTCGACTTAAGATTTGAGTGCAATGCAATCTTTGCTAACTCTGTACTATTTATATACAATTCATGCAATCTACATACATTGGGTGGGGGTGGGGGGACAGGGGGCCGGGGGGGGGGGGGGACAGGGGGAGGGGGGTGGTGTTGGGAGCACCCACTGAAAAAAATGGAAATCGGCGCCCCTGTCCACAAGTATGGACTGATTACATAATTATAATTATAAATAATTAATAGCTGCCTAAAGGATCATGTCAAGGAAAAATACCGATAATAATAATAAAAGTTTATATATTTATAAACAAACACCTAATTTCATTGGAGAGCAGCTATCCTAACTATACAAGCACCTCACTTGATAAATAGGCTTTCCCCATGCAAAGTCATGCGACAGCCTTACCTGGTAAATGCCAGCGAATGCTACTGCAGTAAGAGTATTCCTGAAGATAATATAGGTGCTGCCATTGCTACTTAACCCCCTTGTTGTATTGGGTTAAGTGAAGATGAATCCTAACTTGGCAATAACAGATTATCTTTTATTTTCACATATTACTACACTTGTCTGGGAGTTTATTTTGCAGTTTATATATTAACATTTTTCCACCATATTTACAATGCTCCCACAGGGGATGCTACTGACCTAGTGGCTAAGGGTCACTGGGCATTACACGTTTCATTGGACATAATCCCAAAGTGACCTGATAAGGACCCTTTACTAAGGTAATATGAGATTACCACTGGCTGACAAGGTTCACTATATACACCTCATGCATTCTACAAAGCAGAATTGTGTTGTGAGGGGGAATAGAAAGTGAAAAGGAAAATATGGGAGAAAAATGATAATTGCTATAACAAGTTCCCCAAGCTGGGGTATAGATAAGTGGTTCCCAACCCTGGTCCTCAAGAACCCCCAACAGATGTTTCCACACAGAATCACAAGTGACATAATTAGCTCCTCCTGTGGATATTTTAAAATGTGCCTGAATAATGAGTGCACCTGCTGGGTGACCTGGAATACGTGCACTGTTGGGGGTACTTGAGGACCAGGGTTGGGAACCACTGGTATAGATGATGGGGTGGATGCAGAGATGAATGTTGGATTTACAGATGGATTTAGCATGGTATTGCATTGTACAAGCTCCAGAGCCAAACATATGCAGTTACGGCCATACAGAGTTGTATGCACTTAAGGCACATCCACACTTAGGGGTTTATTCTAGTTCATTCTTTCTGACAAAATCCTTCTTAGATGGACAAAACCATGTGCACTGCAGGGGGGCAGATGTAACATGTGCAGAGAGAATTAGATTTGGGTGAGTAATTTTGTTTCTGTGCAGGGAAAATACTGGCTGCTTTATTTTTACACTTCAATATAGATCTCACTTTGAAGTAAAACCCCACCCAAATCTAACTCTCTCTGCACATTTTGCATATGCTCCCCTGCAGTGCACATGGTTTTGTCCATCTAAGAAGGATTTTGTCAGAAAGAGTGAACCAAAATAAGGCCCTTAATGCTGAAGGAGTTTAATGGGATTGTAATAGGACATTTGCACATAGGTAAGCTTTACTGAGGCAGTGCCGTCTTTCCCATTGGGCGTCATGGGAAGTTGCCTAGGGGCCCACCCCAATGGGAAAGATGGTACTGACCCGGGGAGCCACTGCGGCTGCGGGTAATGGGCAGCAAGCTCAGGGCAGCGGCGTCCAGGCAGCAGGGATCCAGCCAGGCAGCTGCGGCTGAGAGCTTGTAGTGCTATTTGCTGGGCGGCAGGGCAGGAAGCGCTGCTGAATTTCAAAACATATTGAAGACTGGTGGAACGCTTTGGCTGAATTCTCTCAGCCAATCAGCATCTGGCCAGTGTTTTCTAAATGTTTTAAAATTCCACAGCGCATTCTGCCCCACCACCTGGCAAATAGCGCTTCAAGCTCCCAGCTGCCGCTCCCTGGACGCCGCCGCCTGGATTCCCGCTGCATGGACCCTGCTGCCCTGAGCCGCTGCTGCACATTGGTGTGTGTGTGTGTGGGGGAGGGGGGAGTGTGTGTGTGTGGGCACAGTAAATTATTTTGCTCAGGGGCCCGCGCTGATGTTAAGATGGCCCTGAACTAAGGGAATGTCAATGCAGGGTGGTACATCCATATACTTACACATGATTTCTCACTAATCTTTTGCATCATGTGTAGGGTTTGTGCATATGAACACACATGTTGGCTATGAAACTAATCGCTCAGGCAGGAAGATGTCTGACTGACTACACAGATGTGTAATATTCAGCATATGGACAGATATACACATTTAGGGGCTGATTCAGACCTTCTCTGTGAGCAGCAAATTCGGCCCCGTTTTGATGGTGGGGGAGAGCGCATGCGTATAGCCAATCTTGCGCATGTGCAAACCCCGGAGTGAACGTCTGGGCATTCGCATAATGATGGACAGCGAGAGGGCGGTTGCAGGGGGCCGCAAGAGTTTTATGGGAGTGCAAGTATAATATATAAGTGAAAATAAATAGTGCTAAATAAATGTTAGGGTGTGCCACCCCGGAAGCAACTCGGTTACAACAACCCAAGGGGAGCCGCGCCCCAAATCCATCCCCAAGACTAGCAATTAGTGTAAATTTTTAGGTCTTACCTTCATTGTGCCCTCAGTTTGCAGTCTGTGGCTACCTGGGACCAAACTGATGAACTAATGTTCAGATCAGGTGGGCGGGGTGCTACTCTAAGTTGAAGGAGACCCAACCTTCAGGTGTACAGGTGTACACAATATTAGCTTATTGGGGGGGGGGATCTTAGAATGCACACCCGATTTACATGAGGTGCTATCATGCTGGGACTTGTAGTTCTGCAAAGAAAACCATGTGGTGCAGATGCACACTCCATATTATTAATCAAATCAATCAATAATAGAGGTTTTTGGTATATTCATTGGCCAAGAAATATTTGCCCACCAACCAGCTTCTCGGTGACCTTATTTTCATCTGCGAAGGTAGGAAAAAACATTCAATGGTGATAAACCATGTGATGATGTCACAACCATTAGACCTTCCTGATTATGGGTAGGATTTACCATTCTGGGAGATCCAGTGCACCGGGAGATAATTATGGTTTGGCACTGGGGGTAGGTTACAGTTAGGCTGCGGGAGGGGTGGTAAGGGTTAGGTACTGGGGGGTTAGGGTTAAATTTCAAAAGGGTCCTTTAGCCGAATTGAATTTAGACTCAACTATGCTGAAAAACCTTCAAAATTGGAGAGAGAGAGAGAGAGAGAGAGAGAGATTGAGACATGGTACCAGTGATGTTGGCTTAAGACATCAATATGTTATACCATTGGTGGCTGGCCATTAATGGTGAAACAGTTACCATAAGACTCTAACTATTGATGATTGCTAAACCATCAGCGGTCGTTGGTGTTCCTGTACGGTGACGATGATACTACGTAAGTTCCGTAGCGTAAGTGTTGGCTGCAAAGGTGAGAAAGTACCTAAAATAGTTTACAAAAGGAGGCTAGATAGAAGAAGTACACATCTATTTGGGTATCCCTTGCAAATTCAGCCTAATTATGTAAATATATGTATATCTTCCTTTGCATGCTACAAAGGGATGTTACACCTGGTATTTATTTAACACAGTGTTTATAGTACTGTAAATGTGAGTCTGGACTTGCAAGACTGCAGTCCGAGCAGACACTGTGTAGAAAGTGTGAGGCGGGAAAAGAGGAAAATACTGCCTAAAAATGAGGAGACGCAAGAGACTGAATTATGCAACAGATGGGATAGTGAAGAAAATAGTGTTTGAGGTTAATAAAGAAAGAATATAGTGTGTGCAGAGCATTTCTATTGGAACCTGTGTATTCTGGCATCTGACTATTGTATGACAAGATGTTACCACATATCACCTAGGAGATTGGTCACCTCTGATCCCCACACACATGGTGTCCCACCTGTCAATAGGTGTAATTGACTTGTTTCTGCTCTGTCGCTCTTCAAAGGACCTGTAGTCAAAGCTTTAGGGATGTCCCTCATCAATTGTTTGAAGGACACACCTGGGTGACAAAGACCCTCACCCACACAAGTGCCACCTCCCACTGCTACATCAAAGGATGCAGTGTAAAAGAAATTACTGTACCTTTAACAGAGTCTCTAAAACCTGTCATTTTGTCTGCATGGACAATCACTCAGGGAGAGGCCACTGGTTATTGGACATTGTGGCACCCTGCTAGCCAGTTGTTACACATCACTGGCCCAGGAAAAGAGTAAGATAATCATGTGTATTATTATTATTATTATTATTATTCTATTTTTACATACTAAAAGGCCAAACTATGATGTTAAATTTTTTTGTGCAACAAACTGTATACTAAAATAAAAACCTTTTATTTGTTTTTAAATAAATTGTTTAGCGCATGTTTTAACTCAGCTTTTAATTCGATTTAGGTGCATACAGTATACAAATAATGAGTACTATACACACAGAGGGCACTGGCATACTATAGCTCCGACACATGTTAGAAATCACAATTCAGCTCTATTGAAGCTTCTAACAATTACACAGCAATGAGAGTAAGAACAGGTAGTGGGTTTTAAACTCAGCAGACAGAATAAGTGAATAGCACTATGTGATACATACAGAACATGAACAGGTAATGAGGGGCAGGCAAAGTTATAAAGTGTCTGGTGATAACGCACCAGCCAATCAGCCTCTAACTTCAGGTTGAGTATCCCGTATCCGGGCATCCCTTATCCGAATTATTCTAAAGACCATGTTTTTTTGGAATATTTAGAATTTTTTATTTTTTACCCCCCCCCCAACCCTTTTTTTATACTTACCAAGTCCCCCGGCGTCCACGGCAGGCCTTCAGCATCCTCTCCGTCGTCTCCAGCGGTCCCAGGAGTGCATTGCGTGAGTGTGTGCACGCGCCGGTGACGTCTGGGAACTCGCGCAATGCGCTCCTGGGACAGCTGGAGATGCCGGAGATGGTTCTGGAGGCCTGCCGTGGATGCCGGGGGACAAAGTGGAGGCAGAAGGACCATCTCGGCACCACCAGGGGACAGGTAAGTATGTTTTACAAAAATTATTCCAAAATCCAGAAAAATCCCTTATCCGGAATGCTTGTGGTCCCAAGCATTTCGGATAAGGGATACTCAACCTGTATCAAAGTACAGGCTGGGGTTGAAAATGACACTTATGAGCTGGTTGGCTGGTGCATTATCACCGGATATGTTATCACTTCACCAGACTTAATAATGTGCCCCAGAATCTTATAAATGCATACAGTATGGCTGGCTTACAGAAGAAGACAGTGGTACTGAACACTCATCTGATCATATAGAATAAAAGTTGTGCTAGGTACTGAGAACTGATTACTTTATAATGAACAAGAACAGGTACTAAATAGTAGTTGATTAGTATTATAAAGTAGAGGTAATCCATCTCAAACACATTGAATATCTTACAAATGCAGCGTTCTAATTAGTAGATGCTTGGGATACTGCCCTCAGAAGACCGACATCGGCATCCTGATGCTCAGAATGCCAACACCTGGGTGGTAAATATTCGGTACTTGTTTCCTAGCACGGCCACAATCGCGGGCATCGCGGGTCATTTATAATGGTCTGCGATGCGACCGACGCGATGCCCGCGATTTCCCATTGAAATGCATTGAAAAAGTCAAAATCGCGTCGGTCACATCGCATGCGGCCAAAAAAAGCATGCGATGGTACCGACGCGATGCCCGCGATTTCCCATAGGGAACAATGTAAAATGCCTCAATTTACCCAAATCAACATAGGGAACAATGTTAAATGGCCCAGAGACCCCAAAATACCCCCCTGAACAGTGAAATGGCCCCCCAAAAATTGTTAACGCCACCCCACGATCAACGTGAACCCGAAGCGTGGCGAGCGCAGCGAGCCCGCGAGGGGCGGCGGTACGCGTCCTCCGACCTTTTCATACCCCCACTATCCACGTCGGCGTGGAGTTGAGAATATAAAGTGTGGCGAGCGCAGCGAGCCACCGAGCCCGAAGCGTGGCGAGCGCAGCGTGCCCCGCGAGCGGATGCGGATACCTGTGAAGCCCGCGAGGGGACGCGTTTACCTGTGAAGGTATCCGCGTCCCCTCGCGGGGCTCGCTGCGCTCGCCACACTTCGGGCACGGTGGCTCGCTGCGCTCGCCACACTTTATATTCTCAACTCCACGCCGACGTGGATAGTGGGGGTATGAAAAGGTCAGAGGACGCATACCGCCGCCCCTTCACGTTGATCGTGGGGTGGTGTTCACTATTTTTGGGGGGCCATTTCACTGTTCAGGGGGGGTTTGGGTGTCTCTGGGCCATTTAACATTGTTCCCTATGTTGATTTTGGTAAATTGAGGCATTTTCCATTGTTCGCTATGGGAAATCGCGGGCATCGCGTCGGTCGCATTGCATGCAATTTTTTTGGCCGCATGCGATGAGACCGACGCGATTTTTTTACCTGCGATGCCCGAGATCCTAATCGTTGTGGCCGTGCTAGAAAACAAGTACCAAATATTCTAACCATCCTCCCATAGCCCTCCCTTCTATACCTTGCTCAGCACCTAAATCTAACTGCCCCCTCCACCCGATCCCCTAACCATACTCCTTTGGTGCCTAAACCTGCCCCCCACACCATATAACTAACCTCAAACCCCCTCCCCGCAGCCTAACACTAACCTCCCCTATACAGCCTAAACCTAACAAGCCCCCACACCAACCTTTCTTCTGCCATAACAAATTTTAAAACAATTACAGAGTTCTTCCTATGGAAGGAACCAGAGTTTCTTTTTTATTGTGTTAATAAATGTGTTACGCTACGAATATTGTTTTTGATTTCACGTTACATCGTGGATAACTACCTGAAAATTAAGGAACAACCATTTTGTCCACGTGGATGCCTGCGCAAATTCTATAAGGGCGTATTCTCTATAGTTGTGTATATGTGTGTGTGGAGGCGCAGAAGTGCAGGAATATTGCTATATAATTTCACTGTTTAACATATATAATGGAAATATACAAAAAATCAAACTTTATACAGTTGGAAAAGCATGACCTCATCTTAAATTATATTTATACAGCAAATACAGCTCAAGTTTTACCTTTATGATATTATTTGTATTATATGTAATTTTTATTGTGTAACACATATATATTTCTCCCTTTTTGACATTAAAAATACTTTTAAACTTGAACCGTCTTCTAATATTTCAGCCACATTTCCTTTTTTTACAATTCCAGGGCTACGCGGCGCCTACAATGAGCTGTGGCCAGTGTAAAAATCGGTACTTGTGTACAATCACGGCTCCCACGATGTCCATCGCATAGTAAAAAATCGCATCGCATGCAATTTGATCGCATGCGATCGCATGCGATTTTTAACAGAAATGCATCCAAATGCATTGAACTTAGTATCAAACATGTTCAATGGCCCCCAAATGTCATTTTTCAGGCTGTACCACCCTTACTATCAACGCGAACCCGAAGCGGCAGTACGCGTCCTACGACCTTTTCATACCCCCACTATCCACGTCGGCGTGGAGTTGAGAATAGAAAGTGTGGCGAGCGCAGTGAGCCACCGAGCCCGAAGCGTGGCGAGCGCAGCGAGCCCCGTGAGGGAACATGGATACCTTCACAGGTATCCGCGTCCCCTCGCGGCCTTCACAGGTGTCCGCGTCCCCTCGCGGGGCTCGCTGCGCTCGCCACGCTTCAGGCTCGCCACACTTTCTATTCTCAACTCCACGCCGACGTGGATAGTGGGGGTATGAAAAGGTCGTAGGACGCATACCGACGCGTTGCGTTGATAGTGGGGGTGGTACAGCCTGAAAAATGACATTTGGGGGCCATTGAACATGTTTGATACTAATTTCAATGCATTTGGATGCATTTCTGTTAAAAATCGCATGCGATCGCATGCGATTTAAAAAAAATGCTTAAAAACGGCAAAAATCGCATCCCATCGCATGCCATCGCATGCCACTACATCTGGCATGCGATGGCATGTGATGGAAGCCGTGAAAGTACACAAGTACCTAAAAATTATTTGATGGTGAGCTTGGTATGATGGTTTTTGGATATAATCATTCAACTGCGAATAGACTCGCCACCATACACATCCATTGGCACAGTGATCACAGTAATTCTCAAGGTGTGCTTTCACTCTAGCGGGCGGCATCTTAGCTGAACGCTGAAGCAACCCGATGTTCTACCAAGAAACTTAATTTCCATGAAATTGCCCTGCAATTTTATTCATATGGGGACATTGATACCTTCGCCGTACTTCAGAGAACACAGTGGGTACACAGAGTGGTGGAATTATGAATGTTGTACGCAGTGCATCTGCTGACATCCTGGTCCCATAGCTATTGCACACACTGCAACACCACTGTCCTGGCACCATCATCCAGTGCTAATGCCGGGGCTTGCCTGCAGCAGCTGCAGTACACAGCCCCAAAGGAGATAAAAATGTAATACTAAACATTGTCTGTGCCATTGTATCAAGCATTGATGGGAATATATAAGGGAATATCATAATTTACACTTCCTGTGCATCTCTCCATTGAAAATTGAAGAGTATCAGTAAAGATCAGTATAGTAGGTACAAAAAGGTCAAGAATGGCTGTGCAAAAGGCTCTGAGTGTAAGAGCATCAGGCGGTCAGAGGGCCACCATTTGATGACACGTACATCACGGTTTTGCCATGGGTGATCTGCCTCTCACAGCCATAATTTTGAGCTTGAACCAATAAGACATTGCAAAGAATAAGGGCCAGGTGCACTAAGATTCAAAAAGCCAGCCAATCAGCTCCCAACTTTCATGTCACAGATGTGTTTGAAAAATGTGAGGCAGGAGCTGATTGGTTGGTTGTTTATCACTCTCCATTTTATCACTGTTGAAGCTTAGTGCATCTGGCTTCCGGGTGCAGGGAGGAGGAAGCGGAGCCCTCACAGCCGGATGAGGGTTCCCGGAGGGAGGGGGGACCCGCTGCACATCGCCGGCCATCGCCTTTGCGTTAATAATCGCATATGTTACTGCATATGTGATTATTAACAATGCGGATGTCGGCGATGTGCAGCCGGGGTTATTAGAGAATCCAGCCCGCAGTCAGATAAACACAGAGAAACTAAAACTCCCACTCCAATTCCCTCTGCTCTTTATAATGTGATCATGTATGACTGCCGTTGATACTGCCTAAAAAAGAACTGGATAGTCTCATTATACAGATTTAATGTCTAAACATTCGACACATCTCATGGCTAGATAGTATTTTTGAATCCTCCAAATTGTGGAGATATGTGGGGAAGTGTCACAATTTAGTCAAGGGAGTGTTCCTCAGCAAGATCCAAAGTCCAAGAAAGGATAAGTGATCATAAAAACACTGTTATCTTAGTGCACTGTGTCAAATGAAGAGACCAAGTTGTACAATATCAATGGATTAAGGGAGTAAGATGATGAGGGTACAGTATGGTGAAAATGGGGCAGGGACTAGTGTTGAGGGAAGTGGACTTATCCAATGAAGGGTCAGTGACAGGGCCTGATTAAACTTTCTAGGTGCCCTAGGCTAATACATATGTAGCTTTCCTTGTAGTGCTGCTAAACACATGTGTATGGGTGCTCAGGGATTTGCCAGTCATACTGCCCATGTGCATGTAACAAAAGTTAGACAACTGACATGTAGGATTTAATGCTTGTGGTGTGTGAAGGAGACTTTGACTTTACACTGCCCAGCTGGCGCTGTAGCACAATGTACATAAGGTTCCATCAGTAAGTTACATTGGTATAGCCATCTTGCAGCCATCTTAATAACTTTACCCTGCACAGTACTCTTTTCATGCTGACCTTTTTGTATTGCTTGTGTTGACCTTTTGACCATGTTGACCGAATGCATGTCAACCATTTTCATTTGTCATCCTAATGCCTATTGAGCTGGATACTGCCAATACTACAACCCATACCCGCTGAAAAGGGAGCAGGTATACATAAACCTATCTAAAGGCATGAAGAGAGAAGGTATCATATCACATCATGGTCATGGTGAATTTTTTAAAAATGTGTCTCAACTTTTTTCCACATAATGGGGGGAATGAATCCTAAGGAGGCTGAGAAACTATAGAAAAGACTTAGGGCCAGATGCACTAAGCTTCAAAAGTGATAAAATGGAGAGTGATAAATAACCAGCCAATCAGCCCCTACCTGACTTGTCACAGACTGTGTTTGAAAAATGTCAGGCAGGAGGTGATTGGTTAGTTGTTAATCACCCTCCATTTTATCACTTTTGAAACTTAGTGCATCTGGCCCTTAATAAGGAGAGGTGGAGGTGACCCAAACTACATGCAATGGAGTATTGGCAAAAAGTGTAAAAAAAACAAAACCTAATGGCAACAATACAGCAATAACCTCATAACAAGCATAGGGGTGCATTTATATGCAAATATATTTTCTAATAAATCTAAGGTTGTCCAAATGGACTGTATTATGTAGCCTCTCCTACAACTTTTTTTAAATATATATTTTAAGTGTATACATTAGATCAAATTAGAGATATGAAACCCTACACTAAGAATTTACCTATATTTTTCTATGCACAACATGTAAACTCCAAAAAGACATGAGAGGGCAAAGGAGACACATCAAAGGGTAGAATATCTAATCTTCGATCATGAGTGACAGGTGCCCCCAGCAAGATGAGTGTGACGCATTACAACTTGGAGGCTTTGATGCAGCCAATGTCAGCCATAAAGAAATAAGTCCATGTCTTTCAGACAGAGCTAGAGACAGACAGGATAAGAGAAGTGACAAGCTTTTCCTAAGGCTCCTATAAATTCATCCTTATGCTTAAGGCCAACCCGAGACAGGCGGAGTAATAACTCTGTCTTTCTCCGCTGTGCAACAGGTTGATGATCTTCATGTTCAACCAATCAACTTACGCTGCTGTAAAGTGGGAAATAGTCTTTTTGTTTCTCCTCTATTAAATATATATATATATATATATATATTTCCATCTAAAACAAAAAGAGGGGGCGCTTCATAGTGTAATACCGTTTATTTAAAACAGGTGGACAGGGCTAACAGCAAATCTCCTATTAGGAAGGTAGAACCCGTACCGAGGTGTTCCTCCGGTGTGGGCTGGCTACCACAAGATATATATCAAATAACCACTGGCACAAACTGCAGGCACTGGTATCTCACTCACGGGACCTCTCACTGCTCCAGGAGCACGATGTCAATTCCGGAACCCAGCACCTCAGCGTCTTTGAGCAAAAGCAGCCACACAGCATGATCTCCAGCGGCACTCAATACGTCATACAGGCCACGCCCCTACGCGTTTCGTCATAGGACTTCGTCAGTGACCCCACTGGATGCTGTGATTTGCAGGTATGCATGGTGAGGGTGAGGCTGATTTTATGCATTTGCATAATTTATCTCCACCCCCTCCCAGGGACGTGCAGTGAGGTTAATGGCCGAGGAGCCCCGGGCTAGTACCAAAGCCAGATTTACCCATAATATATGAGCCCAGGAGTACATGTAGGCATTATAAGCAGGTGTAGCAGTATAAACTGCTGATAATATGGGGAGTTTTTGATAAGAGATGTTGCGGTAAAGGTTACCGGGTGAGGCAGTGCCATAGACTTTTTACTCCATTTTGACAATAATAATTATTAGAATAACACAAATAAGACATTTTTAACATATTCTTTGTATTTTTCATATACTTTATAGCCCTCAAAACTCCAGTGTATACTGTACATTAGTACAGTATGACAGGAAAGGATTTGCCTCACCCCACCGCACACCACTGCCCCATCCATACGTTGCAATGATTTCTGGTATTAGCTTCCTTACCTGACAGCTTCACTAGGAAACAACCAGAATGTGAGAGATACATTTACTCTTATGGGGGTGTCGGGGATTACCGGAAAAATTGTGGCTCTTTTGTAACTGTTGAGATAGTAGGCAATTATGACCCAATGTCATCATTCCTAGACTGAATTGTGTTGCAGTGCCCTATTGACGTTTATGTAGTGCACACATACTCACTATATTCCCTAAGCACACATACAGACTACTGTTAATATTGCCAAACCGCTTAATGTACTGGACTGTACCGGTATGTTTTTGGATAGTTGGGGGCCCATGGTGGGAAACCGAACCTTGATTGTTTTTATTTAACGTTCCCCTTTGAGCTGATATACATGAAGAGGTACAATGGACTGCATCTGTATCCATGTACAGGAGGAAGGGACACATTTACATCATTAAGCTGCACCCACATTTTTCTGAAAGCTCCTTCCCTATGACTTGGAGTACTGAATATTACATGCCTAATATATATAAACAAATAAAGGGAGTTGGGAGAGTCCCTTTGCAGTGATCGCAGCCTCTGGCTACAGATCTCCTCTGTAGCTGTGGGAGGTGTATGGGCAACTTAAGGGCCAGATGTATCAAGCTTTCAATTGATCAAATGGAGAGTGATAAACAACCGGCCAATCAGGTCCTATCTGTCATTTTTGAAAGCTGATTGGCTGGTTGTTTATCACTTTCCATTTTATCACTTTCTGGAGCTTAGTACATTTAATGTAGATAAATATGTGACACGTTCTGTTTTATTTGTTGTACATATAGAATTTAAATGCAATTATGTTATCATATTACTTAGCATACATTCTCTGTGGAGAGACTGGATTCACGCACATTTACAGTGGATAGACTTTGTGAACTCAGGGGCCGCTCATTCGTTGGGGTCCAAATTCAGCCCCAGTTTCGTATGCCGCCTGCCGAGGAGATTGCACTGTGAGGGCAGGGAAGGGGGCGGGCAGGGGCGTTCCATAAAAACGCTAGACATTCCAATGTACATGCAGATGTGGCAATGGGGGATATTCTCTAAGCTAAAAATGCGGTAAACCCCGCGTTATTGGGGTTTTTACCGCATTTTGGGATGCTGTAAGCATCCCCCGTCAGGTTACCGCTGCCCGGACCTGTGACCTCCTCCCTGCACTGATCCTGGTGCAGGGAGGAGGAGAGCCCGGCGCAGCAGCAGCAGCGCCGGGTATGGGAGGGAGGGGGGAGCCGCCGGGACCTGCTGGGACCCGGCGACTCTCTCCGCAAAGGACAGCTCTTAACGCAAGAGCTGTCCTTTGCTATAATTATTGCATATGTTAGGGCGGCAAAGGGGGGAAGAGATTCTTAGAGAATCTCCCCCAATGTCTGCTCGGGCCGGGGGGCTAACGTCACACGATGACCATACGTAGCCTAACCAACAGGTCTGAATCAGACCTTCAGTATATGAACAGCCATAAACATTGTTATCATTTGTCACCATAACGAGTATAAATAATGAAGGATTATTTGTTAAATCAACAATAGGATATAGGACTAAGAAGACGACAATTAAAAAAGCAGAGCATGACCTAATATAATCATTGTTTAATATATTGACATATCATGAGTTTCTCATGGATCTCAACTGTGCACATCCTAGAAATCAGAGATTAACATTATTCTGATGATTTCATGTAATCATATCTGGTCCTAGAGCTTTGATCTGTCATTAAATTCACTTGAAAACTTTTAATCCACATGAATGGTAATTGGTCCTCTCTGGTGTCACTGCGCTGTGTATGACAAACAGCAGAACAAGCGGATGCCGCATCCCTGGCTGCCTTTCATCCTCCTGGGTAATCATACAGCATTAGGCACCTTGTCTGTGAGGAATAGAAACATTTGTAAGTCAACTGTAACTTCTCCAGCATATTTCCACAGGGACAGGGTGAGGTTCAGCACTGGCCAGTAATGAATGCTTCTACTACATGCAACAATGGGCCTGATTCAGAGTTCATCGCTATAGTGCGAATTCGCATCCTATAGATTTTGGAATGACTGCACATGCGTACAGATAATAGCATTCATGCGCAAGGCCATCAAATAGCAAAAATATCTAACTGCAATTCCTTCACAATTTGATGTACAGGAACACGCCATTTGGGGGTGGGAACCAGATGTTTTCACTGTGTGTCACATGGTGTGTGACATCAGCATCAGTCTTGATCAGCCTGTCTCTGTTGTCTCTCTTGTAGATGGGGTCAGAGTTACTCACATTTACACAGACTCTGGAAAATCATACAATGGTGAGTGAATTGCGTATGTATGTGCGTCATGGTACCGGATAGCGATATTTTCCCACTTCTCCCACAGATTTGCACAGGGCAGGTTTTCTTTGTGTCTGGGTGGTGGCTATCTAATCACAGTCATCTGCAATTGACAGATCTGAATGAGGCCCAAGAAAAGGTCTGAATGAGGCTCAAGAAAAGGAGCTGAACAAAATAAACTTTCAGGCCAAGGAAATGGCCAGCATGCCACCATTGATGTCTGCATAGAAATTACAGGACTGTAAACCATGTAGTGTAAATTTAATAAAGATAAATATAGTACAATTATTTTACAAAAGTGCAAAACATGCCCATCCTATTGTGTAATTGCAATTTGTATAGTTGTCCTGCTGAGGCTGGTTAGCAACCCACTTGTAGAAGTGGTCTTGAAAATGAATTTAAATCGGTTTCTCGATTTGTTATTCCCTCAAGGACCAATAATATTTGGACATGGTCAAAAAAAGGCTTCAGACTATACACAGGTATATTGCATAGTACAGTCTCCATGTATTTGCATGGTTTTCACATGGGTACTAGTTTCCACAAAAATTATACTGTCAGGAAAACTGGCTCCCAACAAAGGGCCTTATTCTAGTTCACTCTTTCTGACAAAACCATGTGCACTGCAGGGGGGCAAATGTAAAATGTGCAGATAGAATTAGATTTGGTTGAGTTTTTTTTGTTTTCTGTGCAGAGTAAATAATACAGAAGGAGTTTTATGGAAACCTGCGCTTAGTGTGTATCTATCTGAATGCACCAATGGTAACTAGCGAGTATATATAAAATGAAGGAGATCAGATAACAGATACTGTGAAAAAATGGACAGTTTAATGAAGGGTGGCACAATATACACTGGATACCCTGCGGTCTAAGGGTAGGTAGTATATTAAGAAATCATAAAATGGTAAGGGAAAGCGGGAGAAAATGTCCAAAAAAAGCGGGGTGGTGGGGGGAGAGAAAAGCAACAAAAATTATGTGGTAACACCGCTGTACTTAAAGAAGTGTCTGCGGTCTGTACCGTAGCACTCAGGGTTTAAAGATACGATGAGTGTCACAAATAGAGTCTCCAAAAAAAGTTCAGTAGTCTGAGCATTTAAATGATTGTCCAAGGGGGGGGGGGGGGGACGTGTCAGGGGATGAGTCACAAAAAGGAGGAATGCCGTTGGTGCTGCAGTGTCACCAGGGGCTGGCGTCCCTGCACCGCTGGTGGTGCACTAGCACATACCTCTAAACTTCAGGTCTCTCTCCGACCGTCCCGCGTAGTGTCACTTGTGATGCGCCTGCAGATCCCTGTAGGACGCTGTGTAATCCTCACGCCGCTTCCACACCGACAGCCGCTACTTCCGGTTTCCGTCTCTCAGTATCAGCCGGGAGCGCGGTGTCAGTGGAGCGTTGTGCGCTCGACTCCCTATGGTGGGGGAGGAGACTTGTGGTGCAATGATAGCTCCAACGCGTATCGACCTATGCCAGGTCTTCTTCAGGGAGTAAGTCTAATGGCTGCTTTATTTTTAAACTGCAATATACTGTAGATATCACTTTGAGGAAAAACCCCACCCAACTCTAATTCTCTCTGCACATGTTATATCTGCCCCACCTGCAGGGCACATGGTTTTGTCCATGTAAGAAGGAATTTGTCAGAAAGAGTGAACTAAAATATCCCCCAAAGAGAGCCATCAATGGTTTCACCCATTGATGGTCAACCCTGCTTTAGTGTGCACTGAGTTACAGGCCAATTTATTTATATATTAACATTTATTTTTATAGCGCACACATATTCCACATTTACATCAGTCCCTGCCCCAGTGGAGCTTACGATCTATATTCCCTACCACATGTACACACACAGACATTCTAGGGTTAATTTGTTGGGACACCACATTTGTTGGCAAGCTGCTCAATCAGATTGTGATGTCACTCAGGTGCCAAAAGGAAGGGGTCATTCTGGTTAGGAAAAAAACATTTTGTATCCCAATTGCACACTGAGTGAGAAATATACACCTAATAATCAGATGATACAGAGATCTTGGTTGCATATATCTGCAGATATAGGGCTAAGCCCCCAGGCCGTACGTCAAGGCGTCTCTGTGTCACTGGGGGTCCCTAATACTGGGTATGGGTCTGGGGTGTGGGCCCCCAACATGCCGGCACAGGCTGATTACTCCAGGGCAGCACACAAATGAAGGTTAGTAGGGGTTAATAAGAAGCACATGAGTGCTATGTAAGGGAGCGAAGGTGTGATTAAAATAATACATACAATGTGATAGGGAAACCATAAGTGTTAATAAAGTGATATGGTGTGCTAACCTGGAGCAGACCAGCCATACCAACACAGGGGGAATCACACTCCCAAACCCATCCCATAATGTTAATTTGTATTAATTTGTTGGGAGCCAATTAACCTACCAGTATATTTTTGGATTGTGGGAGGAGACCGGAGTGCCCAAAGGAAACCCACGCAAGTACTGGGAGAATATACAAACTCTCCACAGTTATGGCCATTGGGGGAATGGAACCCATGTCCTCAGTGCTCCCACTTGGGATATGTATTTCAATATGTTGTCTCAATATTGCTCATAGATCTCAACTTCAGTCAGACCTCGTATACCTCAAAGAAAAGAAAAAAAAGAACGCCCATCTCATAGTGCAGACATTCTGATAAAAGTTCTATCCAACAGTATAAATAAATAATGTATGTACTTCATACCAAATTAGGCCCCTGACATAGAAGTGGTGCAGAAAATTTATTTAAATCGGTTTCTCGATTGTTCTCCCCTCAAGGAGTTTTTGCATAATATTTGGACATGTTAAAAAAAAAAGGCTTCAGACTATACACAGGTATTTTGCTCATGGGTTTCACATGGGTACTAGTTTCCCCAAAAAATATACTGTCAGGAAAACTGGCTCCCAACAAAATAGAACCCTAGTGTAATTGTGTGTGTGTACATGTGGGAGGGATAGTGATGGCCAAATACAGTGTAAGGGCGGGATGTACTAAAGGGAAAATGCGGTAAAACGGGGTTTTACCGCATTTTCCTATGTACCATTAGCCGTTCGCCCCGTCTCCGCCTGGCAGAGTACCTATAGAAGCCTATGGGCTTCTATCGCCGCCCGCCGTCCGCGCGACCCCCCCTTCCATCCTCCATCGATCTCCTCCTCCCCCAGCAGGTGTCACAGCCGGGAGGACATCCGGCTGCAGGGGAGAGGAGGAGACGCAGGGGGACACTGACAGCCGCCGGGATGTGACGGAGACTCCCGCACACCACATTACAGGTATCCCGGGGGTCTCCGTCACCGCAACCCGATGCTAGCCGCATATGTTAGCACATATGCGGTAGCATCGCGGCGGCTGGCAGGCGAAGGGCAGCGATGTATATTAATACATCCCGCCCCTAAAACTGTATTTTTATTTCAACAATTAAAAACTAGATCAAGAATTGAGGCACATGTGATTGTTTCTCTGGAGACCCGGGACCTCCACTGGAACTCATATTATAACATCTTCACATAGCCTTGACAATAAGGCCCCATACGGTACTATGCCTCTTGCTACTGTTTTAAGATTATTGTTTTGAATTGTTGAAATAAAAATACAGTTTTACACTATGTGGAGTATCTCCAATCTTGTCCAAGGTATTTGAGGATCAATGTGCAGGCTATTGTGGATGTTGGGAGCATTGGAGGATTGTAATGCAATTGATCTTTTGGCCTAAGTCAGGGCCCTAATTCGGTACGAAGTACATACATTATTTATTTATACTGCACTATGAGAAGGGCGATCTTTATTTTTTTTCTTTGAGGTATACAAGGTCTGCCTAAGGTCTACGAGCAACATTGAGCCAACAAATTGAAATACATATCCCAAGTGGCAGTGCTTTAATCTGACTTTTTGATTTATTACTGTATATGAATAGTTGGCGACTTTTTTTTTATTAGAGCTACACCCTTTGTTTGGAATGCAGTCATTTTATTCTAACCATTACAATTATCAGTGATGCCCTGGACATTTGGAGCACAGGGGTGGGATTTCAGAGGTGATAGAGGCTCAGTGTCTCAACTCCTTGAAGATGAAAAAAATTATTGGTACGACCTTATTATCAATGGCAGGAAACCATCTGATTCTGCCTAATCAATAGTAAAAGTAAAATACTTACTAAGACCATCAATTTCAAATATCAAATCATTAATGGTTGATGGCTATACCTAGGTAGGGAATATATGAGAACCATATGGTAAAGAATTGATGTGAATGGCTAAATAGTTTCCACGGAATAAGTGTCTGCAACATCCAATCTTTAATAGAACTCCTATCTTAGTAAATAAACCCCTGATAGTCTTGTTAATGACAACAAGTAGAGTATGAAATGGGATATTATGTGCAGTAAATACATTTCTTACTTGAAAAATACACAACTACATAAAGCAAGTGTTTTGGAACTGTTTTAAGATATAACAGTTTACAAAAGAAATGCATTGTTCTGTAGGTTACAAGCTCTACATTATCCTCTACTTTAGTATTTACACGAAGAGGGTAGCTTATATGTCACAAGATCTAGTAAAGCAATTAAGGCACACAGTAGAATATATTTAGGTCGTTAGGGATATAAGGGCTTAACATTAAATACTCAATTATTTGAAAGAAATCAATGAGCAGTGAGACTTGTGTGACTTTGGGAGATGTTACGGAGAGAATTTGTCCATACCCACTAATCAGCGTCTGTCATTTTACTGGCTGTGCTGCATAAATAAGAATTAAAAGTGGATTCATTGGTATGAGCAACTTCTCCACTTTATCTATCATGAATGGTGACACAGCTCCCCCTTAGGCCCATATTTCCACCTCCGGCAATTCTGGTTCCTCATACTGCTGAATCCATAAGTAGTCACATTTGTTTGAAGCTTTTTTTGATGTCTAAGTCTTATCTGAGTCTAGGTACCACAAAAGTAGAGTGAGTCCCACCCAAGACATGAGTGCCATCTGTTTCATCATCAGCTCTTTGGGCTATGACTGAGCATTGACCTGTTAGCCTTTGAAATATTCCCCTGTCATTATTAGGTTGCTTGCCAATGAGCAATGTCCCTGACACTGGGCTGATGACACACCAGCTTTAAGCCTTTTTGCAGTGGACATCTCACACCCCATGAGGAGTTGATCCTTGGCAGAAGTCAGATTATGACACATTGTTATGGCTTGGTAGAGATGTCATCAGGTCCCACCCTACATGAGCCTAGTGGAAAATGAAGGGCATGGCCTGTCCTCTGTGGGTGTCTGTTGAGCAATTTTGAACAGACTCTTCCCAGTAGCTAAATATAGCACAGTTTGAGTTTTTCTGGACTGGTTACTAAGCAAATTTTCTGTGCCAAGACAAAATAGTGGTGTCTGAATGTTTAAAGCAATCATAAAGCTGTTACCGTAGTGCAGGGTTATTATTTCCACGGGCAAAGAATCAGGATTCCTTATGATCACTTTGTTACTTGTGCTTTCACTAATGTCTTTTTTGGGTAACAATGGAAATAATAATAATAATAATAATAATAATAATAATAATAATAATAATAATAATAATAATAATATGATCAACAGAATGCTTAAGGCACCAAAACAAAGGGTGTACCCCTAAATGAATGTGCCTAGGGGGATATTTAGACCGATCAGAAAAGGTTGATAATCCTGTTACCTTTTCATACAAGTTTCCCCATGCCATTTGTATAATCTTTTCTAAGTGAAAAAAGTTGAAGCAACTTGGCAGCCTCTTTTTTTGTGAACATTGAATCCTGTCAGACCATATTTTAACGTTCTGAAAAGACTCTCAACCCAAATCAGTTACTTTTTCTACGTTTTTATCCACCTCACTCCACAGAAATTACCTTCATCATCAGAGATCTGAATATCCCAAGCCAATACTAAGTGCTGCTATACAGTAATTGTATATTTGCCGACTTGCACACTGACCTACAGTAGGTGACCTTTGGGGCAAAAACAATTAAGCAGCCATGATAGATGCATAAATACTGGACAGAAAATATAATCAATGCAAATGTATAGCAAGTCCAATTAGCACAAAAAACAAACTTCCTTTCCTAAGCCTTCAGGTGTCCAAAGTACTCTTGTCAACACTATCCACAGAAACTGAGTTGCAACACTCCACCACTGGATATTGGGCCTGATTCTGGTTCACTCACAAAAGCAACTTCTCTCTTTAATAGACAAAAGTAAACCAGAGTAAAAATAAGGCAGCCAGTATTTACCCTGCACAGAAACAAAATAACAACCAAATCTATCTCTCTCTGAATATGTTACATCTGCGCAACCCTCCACCCTGCAGTGCACATGGTTTTATCCATTAGAGAGAATTTGCTTTTGCGAGTGAACCAGAATCAGGCCCATTATGCCAAGAGAGAGGATACTGCTGCTACTCAGCAGCCTGTCACACAGCAGCATATGCTGGGCTGGGGAGAAAGAGAGTGCTTATGATGATCAGCTGTTCTTTAGCTGTCTCCCTCCCAGACGAGACGATGCTCTCTCTTGGGGGCCCTGACTGCTGCTTTGGAAGAACATACCTCTATGGATACAGCCTGTATGTCTCTTACAGCAGCCATTCCCTGCTGCACTAGGGGAACACACTTCACCATCTCCCTGTTTATAGGAACGCCACAGTATGGATCAGGCCATTGGGACAGAGCCCTCAAATAGAAACTATCCCACTGAAAGCAGGACAGTTGGAAGGTATGTTTTTTTCCCCCCTGTAGCTAAATATTGCCCTTGGGACATGTAGGGACTGTTTAACTAGTGCAGGTCTTTCCTGTTGCTGAGCATTGTCCCCTGGTACTATGGCGATGACACAGAAATGGCATTTCTTTAAGGTAGCTGTGGAATAGTGCCTCCCTGGATTCGGGGTGATTGCACTGGATCATAGGCTCCCTTCTACTGCTGCTGTTTTACAAATCATCGCTTTCAATTGTACAAGTCTCTTTCTTCAGTCAAGTGAAAAACTCACCATTTACTCACATTCTGAATTTTATTCAAATGAAGATGGACACATTTCTATTATATGTGCCTACTCTCTTGGAGAGGATGAGATGCCGCTAAAAATAGGGTGGCACTCACGGCCCCCCAGAAGAGTAGGCAAGTCCAATGCATGCAACCTGTGCACCCACTGTATTCGTCCACAATCATTTTTGGGGTGCCAGAGATGCAGTTTGCACCGAATTGAGTCATCATAGCTATGCCCCCGCTCCACAGTGCCAGTAATTGTAAAGTGAGGCAGTGGCCACAATGATGCGTTTAGTCACGCCCCTGCTAATAGTTTTTGGAGTTTTCAGCATATTCTTTAGACCCCTAGCCCTGCAGTTGGTAGTCCCCTGTCACAAGCAGCAGTGGGTAAACACTGTGCGCAATGCGCAGCATCTAGTCATAGGAGAGAGAGGGGCTGGGGGCATAGCCAGCAGCTCACAGAGCGTTGGGCATGCATCTATAGTGATGGAAACAGGTTGTGACCCGTAGTCTAGACATTAGCATGAAGCAACACCCCCTTTTAAAGAGACAATGTCCCTTTTTCTGAGTGCACAGTGCGGTAGTCCCACTTAGTTTGTTTTTAAAGCTGGGAGGTGTGTAATTTCTTTAGCCTGTACTGGTTGGTGTTATTGTGTATTTTCAAAGGAAGTCTGCCTCTGTCTGCTGATGCTTCTACAGTGGTCTCCAGCACATTATTAGTGCATTGAGATATCTCTAATGGTTGCAATGCACATGGGTTCCTGAGGTCAAGTGGGGGGGGGGGCCACACTGTACCCAGGTTTTTTATACTTATTTATCCACAGTCCTGCAGCGGCACTGTACAATTTACTGAGAAAATGGCCCAACATCACAGAGCAAATGTTGCACTGCCATCTTCCCTAAGCTATGCGCAGTGCAGTAGACTGCTACTTGTGCTGCTGACTAGACAGGAGGGGGTTCATATGGACATAGCACACAAGTGCCCTCCTATTTTCAAACACCAATGCATCAGTGGACGTTCAGTGAATGGCACTTTGTACCAATTTAGCATAGTTGAACAGTTTCTTTCCTCAGGTCTGTGGAACCTCTCCCCACTCCACTACAGCACATGTCCAACCAGTAACTCACTGGTGTCTACTGCTGGCTTGTCTCCTTTTGGACACGTTGCAGCTCCACCTAGTGGCAGCCTCCTAAACTAAAAATTGTCTTCTATGGATCCATATGAGCCTCAAGGTGTGTTTGAAGTTCCTTGATTTCTATTCTGTTCATTTTGTAAAATTGTTGTCCCTCATTACTTGCTTTGTTCCTTCAGTTTTTCATTTGCTCTTTCATTTTATTTTTGCTACTAGTTTGACTTCCCAGTTTTTTTTCTGTATTAGTTGATTTTCATTTTTTGTTACATTTATTTGTGTTCTTCCATATTTACCTTTCTCCACATTCAATAACTTTTAGATTTCAAACCACTTAATAAGAGCAGTCTCCCAACAAGGGCCATGAGGCCTGGGGCTTTCCAAGGGAGTTCCCCACCCACAGTGGCTACACCCTGCTTAAACCAGAGACTAGGTAAAGAAAACCACACATTCTAGCATAATTTAGTTTGAGAGGCTATTAAATAGCATTATAGGAGCCATTAAACCTGATTCAGTTAGAGTAAAGTAAAAAAAAAGTAAGTAACACTAATTGATATGAGACCAGAATATTATTGGAGTCCACTGTAATTGGTCTAGTTTTGTTGGCTATCTTTTTTAAAACTTTAATACTTATATTAAACCTCACAACCATCCCTATTTTGGCAGTCAAAACCCACTTTTCTGCACTGTAACGGTTGCTGTGTTTTCACATTGGGAATTTTTGGGAGTGCTCTTACCTGCTAAGAGAGAATGGAATGGATGCTGCGCAGCATCTAGCCAGTAGAGAGAGGGACTTGGGGCAGCCCAGCAGCCAGCACAGGGAGAGGCATGCCAAAAAACATACCAAAAATGGGGTATGTGCTGCCATGCTGCAAGGTTATGCCCATTTACGTGCGCACGACAAAGTCTTGCTGCCCTCATCACATATTGTTTATTTATATTTGTGATAAATGACGGGTCTGGGCATGGGTGTATGCATAGTGTATGTAAGGTGTGTGAGGCCCTGGGGCTAGGGGTGCCTATATCCAAGACCCTGCTCCATTCACATTGGCATTGGCACATCTTGAAGCTTTGTGCATGTGCAGTACTGAGAGCTTTGAGAAAACGTCTCCTAGAGATTGGCACATGCATGGTAGACCATGAAACAGTGCCAAAGTCTGCTTGGGATATGGGTTGCAGTAGTGGCTCTGTTAAACTTCTCATGGTTCTGGGGAAATTCTTATTCCACTAGAATTGTGTGTACTGTATGTGTGTTTAGCATACATTCCAACTATCCCTCTTTCCGCGGGAACTTCCCAGTTTTTGTGGACGTTCCCGAATCCCGCCGGGGGCCACCAGTGTCCTGCGGGGGGACAGTTGGGAGTCCCTCCAACCTGAAGGGAAGAGATGCTTTGCACATACTATTCAGCGCTGCAGAGGGTTGAAAAACGGGGGCAAGTGTCCTGCTTGCCAAGCCCCAGATGTTGGGAGGTATGGTGTTTAGTACGCTATATTATTATTATTATTATTATTATTATTATAGATGTGCAGATTCTGATTTACTCTGATTTACTCTGATTTCAAAGCAGGATCTTATTGACTATCCCAAATCAAATGACAGTTGTTAACAGTTGATAGTCAATAAGATCCTGCTTTGAAATCAGAGTAAATCAGAGTAAATCAGAGCCTGCACATGTCTAATTATTATTATGGAGAGCTGCTCACTGCCGAGCAGAGTGGGTAAATAAGCTAATACAAAGCCGCTCAAAGTGCAGCCTCTCAGGGGGCTGGAATAACCTGTGTGTGGAGGCCTATTCTGCCCTTACTCCTTTCCCCATATCTTTCATACACATTATTTACTGCTCAGCAAAGATCAATGGTATTATAGTAGTCTAAAACTGTGTTAATACATTTGTTGGACTGGGAACACTTCATGTTATGTGAATGTCCTATTTTTCTGTTCTACAACTGGTATAGATGCACCTGTCTGGCAGCACAACGTGTTGCTGGAATGTGTGTTAAGGTATTGGTAACTATGATACCCAGAGCCTGCTATATGTTATTCTGAACTGGCAAAACATGTGCAGTGATAGTGGTAGCAAATGCTAAGGTATAGGGGAATTCTCTGGGTGAGAACGCAGCTGGTCTGATATTAAGTTACCTTTCGCCACGCCTTACAATACACAGGGAGCAACTACTCTGGTTTTCAGCATCTGTCATAACAAATATTGAGTATTCTCCCCAGGTAGCAGGGTAGTACCAGAGGGAGATGGAGGGAGAGATAGAGGAAAATAAGGGAAGACCTTGGAGAGAGAAGAGCAGGGCTCAGATTAGAACACATGGCACCATGGAAGATGAAGTCAAGAAAACCTAGACTGTTGCAGACAACATGAAGCTGATGCAGAGAGAGGGACAGAAATCCACAGAGCTGTAGGCATCTTACCGTGTGCCGTCCTCCTATATGCGCTTTGTTACATATTTGTATTATGTATTAGTGTGAAAAGGATTCACCGAAACAGGCATATTTACTTTTAACTCAAGGTTTGCATAGCTCACAGTTCCCCCTCACTAACCTGAGAACACCTTATTTCAACTTTTAGTTGGACTCACTGTAAGCATAAATGTGATTGAAATGAGGGGCATTTTAGGAGAGGATATTCCCCACAATTTCTGTAGTGCTGCTGCCAGCCTCGTGGGACTCCGGATGGGTAAGTATTTAAAAAATGGGTGCAGTATGTACGGTGGGAAAGCGGTCATCTATTAGAATGAACTTAGGTCTACAGTCATTAGGTCGACCCCACTAGGTCGACTGGCAGGAAGGTCGACCTGACTTAAGGTCGACATGGGCCAAGGTCGACATGACTTAAGGTCGAATTTGCATAAAGGTCGACATGAGGAAGGTCGACTGGTCATAAGGTCGACATGGGTTTTTCACTGTTTTTTGAGCCGACATGTGCCGACAGGCGGTATTTCATGCCCTACCATCCACTAGGCTGTGGAGGAGGTTATTAAAGCTGTGGCGAGCGAAGCGAGCCACCGTGCCCGAAGCATTGCGAGCGAAGCGAGCGATGCGAGGGTCCGATTCTCATTGCCAACTGTGTCAATGTCGACTGTGTCGACATTCGGGTCAAAAAACAGTGAAAAACCCAACCCAACCTTCCTCATGTCAACCTTTATGCAAATTCGACCTTAAGTCATGTCGACCTTGGCCCATGTCGACCTTGTCAGGTCGACCTTCCTGCCAGTCGACCCAGTGGGGTCGACCTAATGACTGTAGACCTAAGTGTGGTCTGACAGATGTACCGATTCCGTACGGTGTGACCCCCCCCTCCCCAGACTCAGGGCAGGGTTGAACTGGCCTATAAGGGAACAGTGGAAACCCACAGTAGGCCCCTACTGCCTGTGGGCCCCTCCACCTCCTCTAGGAATCAGTTTCAAGTCCCTATACAGTGTATATATATGTATATATATAGAGAGAGAGTAAAAGAGAGAGAGAGAGATAACAAAAGCAGCGGCACTCTGAGACTTTGAAGTGAAAGTCTGTGTGGTTTAATTTATCAACAATATCAGTTCATTCACCCCTTCATCAGGGCCCAAAACTGTTGATAAAATAAACCACATGGTTTTTCACTTCTTCAAAGTCTCAGAGTGCTGCTGCTTTTGTTATCTCTACATGGATCAGGCTTAGTCCCTGCTCAGAAGGGACATGAGCAAGATACCCGGGGGGTAGTCTGAGTGCCGGTACACTGGAATATATATATATATATATATATATACTCTCAATGTTGCAAATGAGGAAAGCAAAGGCACAAGAAAAAGAGGGCCTTGCTCATAAGAGCTAACAGTCTAATGTGGTGATGCAGATAGACGGTAAGCATGTGTAAGAATGAGGCTTTGATAAAGAAGTGGGTCTTGGGAACCCATTTGATGTTTTGTAGAGAGGGGAGAGTTGTAATGGGTGCTGGGCGGGGTCCCGACAGGCATTTACCCGACGATCCCGACTGTCAAAACACTGACAGCCGGGTTCCCGACGGCTGTCGGCTATTTTCCCTCGTGGGGGTCCACAACCCCCATAGAGGGAGAATAGAATAGGTGGCTAGCGTAGCGATCCACCGTGTCCGCAGCATGGCGAGTGCAGTGAGCCCGCAAGGGGCTTAGTTGCGCTCATCATGCTGTCTGGGTCCGGCCAGTCGGGATCCCGACGTCGGGCTAATGACTGTTGGGATCCCGACTGTCGGACCCCTGTATCACACCCAGTTGTGATAGGGAGAGAGTTCCAGTGGTAGAGAGCAGCATGGGCAATATTTTGAAGATGGGACTAAGAGGAAGTTGGAAGTAGAGGTGGCATTCATTTTTGGAGCTAAGTGGGCAGCCAGGGATGAAAAGAGAGATGAGGTTGGAGGTGTATATAGGAGAGAATTGGGTGAGGGCTTTGTAAGATGAGCCTGAATTTTGTTCTGCAGGGGAAGGTGACCCAATGTAGGGCTTGTATGCTAGAAGAGATAAATGTGGCACGTTAGTAGAGGAAGGGGAGCCGGGCACCAGCAATGAGGAGAGATTATAGTGGAAAGAAGTAGGAAACAGGTAGGCCAGATAAGATTACATGTTACAATAGTCCAAATTGGAGATGACCTGTAAGTGGATAATGGTGTTAGTTGCTTCCGTGGTAAGAAAGAGTCTGATCCTGGAGATATTTTTGAGATGAAATGTCAGGACAATAGGTACTGAATGCATTGGCATATTTATAATGGGGGGGCCCACACTGCACACGCTGAACCCATTTCATTAATACTCAAGTCCCCAATCAGCAGCAACAAGAGCAGAAATCACCAGGACCGTTGAGCCATATTCCTGGCATTTTGTGCTTGCACAGTAAAGAGATCAACAAGAAAATGGCCGCTGCATCATTTCCCAAGAGATCTGTACATCCAAATTAGAGCCTGAGCCAAGACCGGCTAAAGAGGAGGGGATCCGGATGCAGGAGGCTGTACACAGGCTTCCTCCTCTCTTAAAATCCAAATTAGGCAGTAAAGTAATAATGAAAGTTTCTACTTTACTATACACTATTCATATGGAATTAATAACTGTTTCATCAAGTCTTTCTTTTATAAATCACATTCCAAATCATTACTTAAGAAAGTGTGATAGACCACCAAAAATGTATTTATGTTTGTGAAGGAGGTATAGTTTGATTTCCCATTGTACCCTTAGTTTAGTTTGATTTCCTTATTTATAATTATTAGGTTTTTTTTATCATCAATTTGACTATTTATATATATATATATATATATATATATATATATATATATAGTGGATGATGGATAGGTGCGGCACTCAGCTGTATCGACATACAAAAAAGACAACAGGACACTGTCGGTGTGTCAACGTTTCAGTGCTTTAATCGGCACTATCATCAGGATACTGATGATAGTGCCGATTAAAGCACTGAAACGTTGACACACCGACAGTGTCCTGTCGTCTTTTTTGTATGTCGATACAGCTGAGTGCCGCACCTATCCATCATCCACTTGACATGCTCAATCGTGAGCTGTGAGGGCACCAGTGCAAGATTATTCAAGCAGAGGGAGTGCCGGTCCTCCACGGATTGTATATATATATATATATATATATATATATATATATATATATACACACATACATATATATATATATATTTAGCTTTTTGAGAATATGGCCCAAAGAGTACTGAAACTACTAAATTGGTATTTATGTGACTACAGACTGCATAGTATATAATCCCAGGGCTGGGAAAGTCATTGAACCTGGAGGGCTTTCTTAAATGTAGCACAAGGGTAAATGCCTTCATGGTCACTAAGAACATTTTTGACCTCTGTCTATTTGGAAAATTCTTCTTTCTGTCACAGTTATCAATCTGCAGATTTTTTTCTGGATTTAATGTTTGGTTTCTTGTAGCCAGATTCTCTATTATGCTGAAGGCCATCTCCTCTCTAACCTTTGCCTTAGGGCTGGATTCAGAGTTTAGCGCAAAAGCAAATTCTTTCAGAATGGGCAAAAGCACGTGCATTGTAGGTAGGGCAAATAATGTTAGGTGCAAATTGTTATAGGGTGCACACACGGTTCCATGTAGTCTATATTTCAATTTCGAATCGATCACGATGCGCGGCCCCGTGGCATCAAAATCGAATAGAATAATAGACTGCAGGCAAAAATATATAGTACAGAATATATAGTCTCGATCGAATCGGGATTGAATAGAAAGTAAATTGCACCATGTACACTTTAAATTTGGATTAGATACATTGTTTCTGCGCAGGGTAAACACTGGCTGCTTTATTTTTACACTGCAATTTAGATTTCAGTTTTAACACACTCCACATAAGTCTAAGGGTGCATACACACGGTGCAAATTTGGCTTTTTTGACTATGCGATTTTCTTTAAACTCCTCGGAGCCCAGAACCACCAATTTTGACTATAAATCTGTGTGATTTTGACTATATTTCTGTGTGATTTTGACTATGGCCCATTGTGACTATACTAGAACACTAGATTGTATACAATATGGCCAAAATTGACTTGCCTTCACAGTCTAGTTTTCTTGCAATACTAACCGGCTGTGCATCAGCATCACAAGCTGTATAGACACTGTGCCATGTATTTGTGGTGGGGGCCGGGGATGGTTGCATGCACGTGGAGCTCTGACCTCCGAGCTCCCATCCTCAGCCCCCAGAGGAGAGGGAGAAGCTGGCTGAGATGGAGGAGGAAGAGGGAAAAGCTGGCAGAGATGGAGGAGGGAGAAGCGCGGACCAGACGGTGGATGGTAGTGGCAGACACGACACCCCCCTGTCGACAGGACAGGCGCCAGCGCTGGCATTATTACTCCACCCCTTCCTGATGATCCACCGGGCCAAGCAGGACCCCCGGCCGCGTCACCAGGCTGCGCCACCCGGCTGAAGACAACCAGGGATCTCTGGCCTGCAGGCCACGGCTATTGTCCTCCAGCAGACTGCGGGAGCCTGCCTGCCCCCCACCCGATGCTCCAGCCCCGGGTAAACCCAGTGGCAGTGGCCCCCGTGGGAGTAGGTACTGCTAATGTATTGGCCCTGCGAGGGCCCAACTCCAGCCCCAGGCCCCACAGACTCTCCCCCGGGCTTATTGACCCTTCCCCCACCACAACCGACGCTGGCAATCCAGGGTCTATGGCACGCTGCACTGCCAAGCTGACTCCTGTGTGTGCTGAAGGGGAGATGTCCGGTTGAGCCCCTCCACTTCTGCAATGCAATGTTAAGATGGCGCCGCTGAATGGCTGTCTAGGATCTGTGCCACTAGCCAAAATATGTACCCTTTGTCTCCCCTGTAGTGTTCCACATCTGTACTTTTCTACTTCCTACCTATCTGGCTGGTGCATTGGCCAAGTGGTGCCACTGAATGGCTGCCTGGGTGCTGTACAGCCCAGTAAACATATGTCCCCCATGTCCGTGTCCCTCATCAGGATACATTTAGTGCAAACATGTACGTGTCCTATATCTGTACTGTTCTTACCTATCTGGCTGTTGCAATCACCAAGTGGCCACTGGTGATTGCAAATTTTTGTTAGTAAATTTCCCCCAATTTGTCATCTGTTTCATCCACAACTGTATTGTAATTAAGCAACAAAATCTACAATTTAATAAACTATAAGATATCTTATCCCTGAAAATAAGCAAAAAGATCATGAAGGGAATGTAATAGGGTAGGAGAGAATCAGCAAGTAAGATATGAGAGTTCTCTGTGATTTTTTTAAAAAGTAGCAACTATTAATACTGCAAAACCATAATGATTTTTACCATTTGAATTATTGCGGCTATTAAAAAAAACAGGATAACACAAAATCTCGCTTTTAAGAACTATCAAAATGTAACAGTGGATGTTGCGTCACTAAACCACCACACCTGGAAACAGAATGAGAAATACCCATACTGAAGTCAATTGGGTTCTAGGAACTCTTCCACACAAGCCATTGGACAATCTCCTACCTGACTACCAGACCTCCAGACCACACAAAATCAAATCAATGCCTTTCAACTGCCCAAAATCATTGCCCCAACATGAATAACCAACCAGGTTGGATACTAAGGTTGGGCTCATTCTGAAACATCTATACATTGTTTCCCTCAGTTCACTGAATGTATTAATGAATAAATATATACAGTATGCCATTCTGAAACATCAGATGCAGCAGGGAAGACCAACACAGGCCCAGACCCCAAACCACTGAACCAGATGACCTCCCCACAACAGGGCCATCTTTGTCCATTTAATTAATAATAAATGAATGGACAAAGCTGTAAGAGAAAAACAGAATTGGCAGCATCAGTAAGCAATCAAAAAGAATAATAGTGACAACCAAAAGAAAGGAGTAATTAGTACAATTCAAGGAGAACATTTTTTTTTTTTCTTTTAAATGCAAACTACCCATGGACCAAGAGATCTACAGTATAAGCCAACTGAAATTAGAAAAATTAAAAAAAGATATAAATAACTAACATTCAAAAAGTGGTGGTGTGAAGTTTTTTTCTTTTACTGGTGAGCAAATAAGGTGAGCAAATAATCTACCACCAGACTCAAAGTCATTTTTCATTCATCAAAACATGGTACATTTTACAAAGGCATTTTCAATTTGAAAATGTACAATAATAATTTAGAAAAATTAAACCTAGAAAAACCAGCAAGCATACTGCAGGGTCAGTGCAAACATTTTGGCTAATAACTTCTAGAGCATGGGTGTCCAAACTTTTTGCGACGAGGGCCAGATTTGGTGAAGTGTAAATGTGTGGGGGCCGACCATTCAGCCTGACAGTCTTTGACTCATTAATAACATCAGAATGGTCCCCCACTCTGCCCCCATTCACTCTATGTCCCCCAGCCTGCCCCTTCACTGTATTTCCCCCTGCCTGCCCTCATTAACTGTATGTCCCCCAGCCTACCCCTCCTTCACTGTATGTCCCCCATTCACTGTATGTTCCCCACTCTGGACCCATTCACTGTATGTCCCCCAGCCTGACCCTCCTTCACTGTATGTCCCCCTTTCTGCCCTCTCCCTTCTCTGTATGTTTCCCAGTCCCTTGTGTGAGAAAGAGGAAGGAGAGGCAAAGCAGGCATTGCAAGGACAGGAGATGCTTGGGCTCCCGCTGCTGCCCTCCTCCGCTCATGTTAAAGGAGCAAGCTTCCCCCTTGCTGCGCCCCTCCCCAAACACTGCTGTCACTGTGATTGTGGAGTACGGTGATATATAATTGCAGCAGCAGGGGTAGGACGCCAAACACATCTGACTGCGGCGGCCGGCACCTCCTTACTGCAGCAGACAGCAAGGTAAAGGCACGCTCGCTAGGGAAGCTTGAAATTACAGCATGGGCCGCAATTGGCCCCCGGGCCTGACTTTGGACATGCCTGTTCTAGAGGATATACATTCCACCAATGAAAGATACCAGGTGAGGCAGCCACCTTGGGCGCATTACGTAGGATTACCCTGGGTGGAATAGGTCACAATCGTACACAGGAAGAAAAAAGATGACTCTCTTTTTGGGGCACAACTTACAAGTATTTTAATATAATCTTCAATTATAAGTGAAGAGACCTGTACTCATATCACAAACTAGGTCGCTGCTTCATGAGGAAGATATTTTTACAGGAATTAATTTTTTAAAGTTTTTTTTAAATGCATATAGCTAAGGGGGTGGGAGTACCAACTGAAATCAGTACAAAAAATTCGTGCAAAGATTTTAGAATGTTACAGCCTTGGTTTAGAATGATCTCAATAATGGGATAGTATCCCATGAGGCATTAAGGTAACCAGGCTGTGATTTATATAAAGTGACAAATTGTGCTGGAATAAAAAAATTATATATATTATAATATATATAATTTTTTTATTCCAGCACAATTTGTCACTTTATATAAATCACAGCCTGGTTACCTTAATGCCTCATGGGATACTATCCCATTATTGAGATCATTCTAAACCAAGGCTGTAACATTCAAAAATCTTTGCACAAATTTTTTGTACTGATTTCAGTTGGTACTCCCACCCCCTTACCTATATGCATTTAAAAAAAAACTTTAAAAAATTAATTCCTGTAAAAATATCTTCCTCATGAAGCAGCGACCTAGTTTGTGATATAAGTACAGGTCTCTTCACTTATAATTGAAGATTATATTAAAATACTTGTAAGTTGTGCCCCAAATAGAGAGTCATCTTTTTTCTTCCTGTGTACGATTGTAATCACTTATGACTCGTGGGAGCACCACCAACGAGAGGTATTGATAGGACTAAGGGTCCTTCTATTATAAGCATGTTGGTCAACCTAAATGTGATAATATACACAAGAGTCAGTGCTAGTCACTCCCCCTTTTTCCTGTCTGGAATAGGTCACATCCAGAAGACATGACACAAAACGGGTGGCTATGGCACCCTATTGCTAAAGGTAATGTTCCAACATACCGGATGTACCCACAGATCTTTACCTAACCTGAAAAAACTCCCAATCATGCCAAATAGCCTCAAAAGCCCACAAAGTAGACAAAGCCAGGGACCTCCATCAATCTGCTAGACATAAGACAAATATGTCACTCAATTTGGATTGGCCTCAGATTCCCAAAATCTATTAATCCAAAAAACGAAACAAAACAAAACAGCACACCTGTCATCCTGTTCTCAACCCCTGGTACATGCCAAGCCCATAAAACAATAAAAGCCCACAAACACTTCAAGACCAGAAACTTGAACAGCCACTGAACTGAAGGGAAGGGGGGGGGGGGGAGATTAGGAAAGTTGATTATTATTGATGTGTACCACACCCAAAGTGTCACACCAAAAATCAATATTTTGATTGGACAACAATTTCCACATTTATTATTGGAAAATGTAAAAATAACAGAAGGTTAGATTGAAAACCCAGTGTCACACTATTCCCCCTGAAAGTACGCTCAAAGCCAATTGCTCCAGTTGCATCGGAGAACAACTGCAATTTGGAATTAGCCACAGGCCATAAAGGGCTAAAGCAGATCCAAATTAAATCAACCGAATACGTAGCCCACATCCACAGATCATCCTTGATAGCCCTCGAAAGCAGGACACTAAGTTCAAGACTCATAATAAAGCCTGCTCAATCTTGCAGCAAAACACCAGCCCCATTGAAATGATGACACACAAAATGAAAAGAACTTCTAGTGGACACAAAGATCATGGCAGCAGAGTAGATGTGGTCTAATTAGATTTTGCAATCTACCGTGCCACAGAAGAGGATGGTCTGCAAAATAAGGGAGCTGTGTCTAGGAAATAACATTTGAACTTGGGTGAAAAAACTGATTGAGAATACAGAACAGCGAGTTGTGGTACATGGAACATTTTCAAATTGGTCAAAAGTTTAACTGCAAGGTTCTGTGCTAGGGCCAATTTTTTTTTAAATATTAATTAATGATCTTGGTGATGGTTTAGAATATTTAAATGGGTTTCCCATTTTTTAAAACCAGGCCCGGCTCTTTGAGCCTGGGGCTGGTTATGCCCGTGGGGGGGACCCCACGCCGTTTTTTACAATTATTTATTTATTTTTAACATTTTTGTTACACTGCAGCCTGCACGGATCTGACATCCATGTAGTCTAAAACCAATACGAATTTGTATTTTAAAATACAAATTTGTATTTTAAAATACGAAGTTGTATTTAAAATACGAATTTGTATCAGAAAAAAATACGAATCAATACGCCATCGGATAATATGAATCAGTGAAATATGACTGATTAGTAAATGATCCTTCGGAATTCAAATGAAAATACGACTACACCAGTGGTATTCATTCGTATTAAGAATCCGAATGCAATTTTTTGTATTCGTATTCTTAGTAAATTCCCCCCAGACCCTGTTTACACTGCAGCTGCAACCTACAGATGAAGCCTTGCTTGTTCAATCGGCCTGGCGCGCCACAGCTTTCAGACCCGATGTGCCATTCACCAGGACAGGGATGTATGAGCATCTCACAGTAGGGGGGCGATTCTCTAAGACAGTGTCTCCTCCGCAGTGGCAGCTTCTTACCGCATCGCTGTGTGAGGGATCTGTCATGGATCCCTCCCAGCATGCCCTGCGGCCGGTGGGTCACTCTGCGCATGCGCAGATGGACTCCCGGGTCACAGACCCGGAAGTCCAGCACTGGCGTCGCATTGCAGGGACAGCTCTTATCGCAAGAGCTGTCACTTGCGTTAATGACCGCATATGTTAGAGAATATGCGGTCATTAAGAATGCGAAGCCCAGCGATACAGGGCTGCGGATGTTAGAACATCCCGCCCTATGCATCTCAAGAAGAGAAAAATTGATTTGGATTTTTTACTATAATTATTTTTATTGCGCAGCTTGTATAACGCTATGTGAAGGCCGAACAATCACACACGCACCTTCTGACAGTATATACTATGTGTGCAGTACACACAAAGAATGAATAAAGATGAGAAAAATTTATTAGGATTTTTAAAATTTAATTGTTTTTTTAATGCGCAGCTTGTATAACGCTGCTTGGATGCAGAACAATCACACACCCACCTTCTAACAATATATACTATGGGTGCACTACACACAAAGAATGAATAATTAAAGAAGAGAAAAATTGATTGTTTTTAATGCGCAGCTTGTATAACGCTGCGTGGATGCAGAACTATCACACGTCAGAACTTGTGGTGTATACTATTGGGGTGCAGTATACAGCAATAAAGAAC
Organism: Crinia signifera; assembly: GCF_055691185.1. Classification (NCBI taxonomy): domain Eukaryota; kingdom Metazoa; phylum Chordata; class Amphibia; order Anura; family Myobatrachidae; genus Crinia; species Crinia signifera. Next base: position 138,187,774 of record NC_139222.1, on the reverse strand, counting down.
AGCAAAATGTATTTTTATACTGTATTTTGTTTTATGGACGGGCCTTGGATAACACTGCGTGGACCGTGGAGGCAGAACTATCACAAACGGATCTTGTTCTGCTTCTGACAGTAGTATACATATTATGTATGGTGTATTGGATTGCAGTGCAGCACACCACAGTGACCACACACCACAATGGGAAAAAAATGAACAATGAAAAGCTGACTGACAGCCTGCCTAACACGCGACCGATCAATTACAATATAAGTAAGTATATATATACATATATATATATATATATATATATATATATATATATATATAGTTGTTTATAGTCTGGCACTCCAAGCTGGGATGTGGATAATAACTGACACGGTGCCTTCCTGCTTAGGCCTTGCGATCCTTCTGTGTAGCGGATATAATCAGGCGGCATTCCTGGAATTTGTGAAAAAACGTGAAAAAACTTTATTCAATCGCCCAACATGTTTCAGGTGACTAGGCCCGTCCTCAGGGATCAAACATCAATGTGTAAATGTCAAATATATAGTGTACAAGAGAACCCGCCCCCACATCTAAATCTAATAATTGGCACCGGGTGCCTCTTACCCGTGGTGATTGTTAACGGAGCCTTCTCACATGCCATTCCCTGCCCGCTGCGTGGCTTCTGTCTTCCAAGGGGACGCCCAGCGTCTCATCCACCCATCCGGCTGGCTCCCCTGACGTCATCAGCTACCGCCATGCGTTCCAGGCAGAGCGGAGATCCCGGCCTCGTTCTGAACACCGCTGGGTATATGTCACCATGGTTACCTAATACAAATAACATATAACCCAAGTGTAAAACAATATGTAAAATATACTGAGAGGCTCTATAAAAGAACAAATTAAGAGGCATTCTACATGCCAGATTGTGATATACAATAAAACAGTGAAACACGTATTTACAAACAGATTAAAAGCTCAGCAGCATTATTAAGCGCAACCATAAACTATAATGTCAAACTAGATGTCTCATTATCATAAACCACTTCTATAATCTGTAGGTAGATAACTATCGGTTAATTGTGGCTGTGCTTTACTTCATAGAGGATCAAAAAAGCAGCATAGGGCTTTTAAACTTTAATCCATTGATGGCAATGTTAACCTGTAAAGAATTATGACCTGTAAAAAGTGATATTCATTTAATCCTCTTGGGGACAATGTATCCAACTGGTGGATCCACCTGGTCTCTGCCTGCAGCAATTTCTTACCCCTATTGCCTCCTCTGTCTAACCTAGGCACATGATCAATGATTTTTAATCTAATGCTTGCTAGATTAGGCTTTTTATCCACACAATGGCGGGCCACCGGTTGCTCGCTGTGGCCCGTGCTCAATGCTTGTCTGATGGCCAACCTATGGTTGGCCATCCGTTCTTAAATTGGTATTCTGTCTTGACCACGTAGTACAACCCACATGGGCAAGACAGAATGTACACCACAAATCGCGTGGAGCAGGTGAGGATGTGAGGATGACTCACCGTGAGGCGTGAGGATGACTCACCGTGGCACCTGTTAACATAGAGCTGCAGGTGACGCAGCCCGTACACTTATAACAACTTCTGGGTTTAAACATAAAGTGGGTGGGGGCACTTTTTTTTGTGAGCTTAGAAACATTTAAGTTTACCAACAGGTCTCCTATATTCTGCCCCCTCTTGAAGGCTGGCATAATTCGGGTCCCGTGTAGACTTTTCAGATCTTTATCTGTGGCTACAATTGGCCACAGATCTTTTACTCGTCTAGTAGTGTCTCCACTCCCTTCCACATATCTGGTCACCCAAGGGATTTTTTTACCCAAAGTTTTTACCTTTTGTGGAGCATTTATATATATATATATATATATATATATATATATATATATACCTGTATATATATATATATATATATATATATATATATATATATACATATAGATATATACAATTAATAAATAACGCAGCACAAACTCCAGCACACAAACCCCTCTGCAGTCTGCACAGCACAAGCCCCTCTGCACTGCACAAACCCATCTGCTCTGCACTGCATTGCCACAAACCCATCTGCACAGCACAACACCCCTCTGAGTCTGCACAACAGCACAAACCCCTCTGAAATCTGCAGTCTGCACTGCACAAGCACAACACCCCTCTGTCTGCACTGCACTCACCCCTCTGCATCGACTGCACTGCACCTCTCTGCACACTATGACACAACACCCCTCTAGCCTGCACAACGCCCAGACCCCACTGCCACGCAGAGCTGTGCTCAGCTGGAAGCGTGACTGTGAAATAGTGCTAAATTCTCCGGACGCCGAGCTTTTATAAACTCGGCATCTTGCGAGAATCCAGCGCCAGATTCCCATCTTCGTCCTTGGGTTTCCGAACAAAGCCGGAAACTTGCAAGCGCAGATCGCGGGACATCGGGCCAGCTATTTTCGGAGCAGTTCCGATTCCATGGAATCCGAACCGCACATCTTTAATTGTAGCTGAGCTATACATTTATATTAGGGATGGCCATTGACCAGTGATGATTTGAAAACATTGATGGTTTATGACCAATGTAGAACACTTTTGCCATCGATGGGGGCTAACCAGATGGTTTCCATCCATCGATGGCATAGCAAAACTGGTGTTTTTTTTTCCAAAGTGCTGGGACATGGAGCATAGCTCTGCCCCCTAACACTCATGAAGCCCCGCCCTTGTGTTTTGATTGGCCCACAGGACAATCAGTCAGAAAAAAACTGGATGACCATCGATAGGTAAAACCCAATACATATTTTAACACTATCAATGACTAGTTGCACTATTGCCATCATTCAAAACCATTAATGGCAATGGCAACAATATCCATCCCTAGTTTATCAGTAGGTGCATTTCCCCACTTTTATAGAATTATATTTGGATTTCCTATTTATCATGTAGCCGTTTGTAGGAGGCAAGAACAGATAAGTACATGCATGTCTCCCAAACAGTCACTGTACTGATTTATATAGGATATGGCCAGGGCAACTTTGTTTACAATAATGGGATTTTCACATTTGGGCATGTCAGTGTAATGACGTGACAGAAACAGGCTTATCTGCATGATCAGCACTCAAAGATCCCTGCCTTTATTCTCTGGTCCTTCAGCCAGGAAGCCTGATAAAACTTGCATCTGCTGTGATGAAACCTACATGTCTCAATCTTACATGTATATAGATCTCCAAATCCTATAACATGAACATATACTATATGTAGTCGGCATACTGTTACAACTTATCATTGTGCTATATGAAACAATATGAAAAGCAAACTGACCCAAAGTCAATTTTAGATTGACACATTGCAGCAAACTGGCACTTTCAGAGGAACAATAAGATTTTTTTTAGAATTCCAATCCATAAACAGAAATGTGAGAATACTAAATGTGAGAAACACAAAAATAACTATGGTGACTATATCAGGGTGCCCATGTTATTACAAAAGACAGAAATTGAACACTAGAGGGGATGGCACCAAGGCAGCCACTATCTAAATGGAACCACTCACTCCCAATAAGAAGATACAAGTAGAAGAAACAAGACAGTGCTTGGAGCGATACAAATACAAGCCAATCAAATTTAGATTAATTCAAATAATTTATATTTTACTCATAAACATAATAAATGGTACTTGTTTCGTAGCACAGCGCCCACGATATTAAGTTGTATGACATCGCATCGCATGCCATATGCCCGCATGCAATGCGATTTTAAATTGTATAAGCCCCTATACGATTTTTAATTGTATAATCACCCTAATGGGTGCTTACACTGTTAAATGCACCCCCACGCCACCCCCACTATCAACGCCAACCCGTAGCGAGGGGACGCGTATTACTTTACATGTATTCTGCGTCCCCTCGCGGGGCTCGCTGGGCTCGCCACGCTTCGGACTATGTAAACTCAACTCCGCGCCGACGTGGATAGTGGGGGTATGAAAAGTTTGGAGGACGCGTACCTCTGCCCCTCGCGGGCTCGCTGCGCTCGCCACACTTCGGGTTGACGTTGATAGTGGGGGTGGCGTGGGGGTGCTTTTAACATTGTAAGCACCCATTACGGTGCTGATACAATTAATTATCTTATAGGGGGCACATTTAACATTGAAAACACCCATTAGGGTGCTTATACAATTTTAAATTGTATACCATTGTATATGGCATACAATGGCATACAATGCGATGGTATACAATTTAAAATTGTATAACATCAGCTGCCATCGCGTAACATCGCATCACATTGCATACCATCCTATGCCTTATGGTATGCGATGCGATGGGCGCCGTGCTAGGAAACAAGTACCTAATAAATAACAAGAAAATATATGAAGTAACTAATATATAAAAAAATATTATATATATATATATATTTTTTATATATATAAGTAATTATAAAAAAAAAATCCTACATGTATAGCCGATGCTATTCAATAAAGTAAGAAGGAGCAGGGGTCTGTAAGGTACATTGGCATTTTCTCTGTTTCTAAAATACAACTAATAATGGAGGATAATGAAGCTCTGCGTGTGATTTAAATGCCGCCTGCCACTCCCAATGCACCCGCCCCCCCTCGCACACCAAATTCGCCTGCACGGCTGCGAATCGATCCCAAGCTACATCGGTATTCCACACCATTAGTGTTCCACCATTGATCCTAAGCTCCATTGGTGTTCCACCATCGATAGCTCCACACCATCGGTTTTCCGCCATCAATATTCCTGCTCCATTGATGTTCCGCCATCGATACTCTACATCATCAGTGTTCCATCATCAATTCTCAACACCATCAGTGATTCCATCATTGATGTTCCTCACCATTGGTGCTTTACCATCGTGATCCAGCTTCCCTGGTATTTGCCTGGTCCACAGCAGTCAGTATTCCAATACTGCTAACAGCTTATCGAGTCTGTATTACTGTACATTGTTCTGCACTTCATCAGTGTTCCTACACTGCACCAGTTATTGCCCAGTGTATATATCTCTGCACTTCCTCAGTGTCTCTACACTCTACCAGCTATCTTAACATCATCATAGTAATGCTTATGACTTACAGCTTGTGATACCCTGCTATATACAGTTCTCATTTATGAAGTCTTCTATTCAGTGGCGTAACTAGAATTTTTTCGCCCTCCCCCCCTGCTGATATCGGCAGAGCCGCCCCCTCCCCCTAGCCCTGCCACCGACCTTCCCAAGTGAAGATAAACACCCCCTTTCCCCTCCGCATGCCGCCGCCGCATTCTGGGTCCCGCAGCGCATATCTTCTCCCGGCTCCTTCTCCTCCTGCAGTTCTATAATGACCATCACAAAATGGCTGTCCCCTAACAGCAGACAGTTTTTTAAGGATGCTAGAGGAGGCCTGCGCCTCTTTTAGCATCCCAAAAAACTGTCTGCTGTATGGGGGCAGCCATTTTTTGATAGTTATTTTTCATTAGAACTGCAGGAGGAGACGGAGCCAGGACAAGATCTGCGCTGCGGTTGGGACCCTGAATGCGGCGGTGGCATGCGGAGGGGTAAGGGGGTGTGTACATTTACTTGGGTGGGTGGGTAGGAAGGCTAGGTAGTAAGTTGTAACTATAGCCCTGCAGATCAGCGCCCACAGTCCCTCAGCGCCTCCCCGCCACCACAGGGGCTGCGGGCTATAGTTACGCCACTGCTTCTATTGTCCACCTTGTTTGGTCTTAATAAAGACTTGTTTCTTTTATTGCTGTGGTCTGGTCTCAAGCTAACTGTCCAGGGTACTTCCTGGTATGCACAACAGCCTCATCAAGGCACCTAGGTTTCCCTCAAGTCAGCCCCTATTCCTGTGGTTACTTCTAGCCAGAGCTAGACCACAGGAGTGACACCATTGTTTGATTACCAGGTTATTGGGGACTATTTTTTAAATAATCTGTGTGAGATATCCATCATAAATGAGTGTTTTGGGCAGATATCGCACAAAATGTTAAGTATCCCCAGAGAGACCATAGCAGATGGAGGGACCGTAGCAGGCATCTCCATATCAGCCGTTGTCTATCCATTTCCAACAGCCAGGGCTGCCAATAGGGGGTGCTGTGGGTACAGCTGTCCCGGGCCCTGGCCTCTGGAAGGGCCCAGACAGCTAATTTTGCCCACCGCAACCAGGGGAGCCGAGAGAGGGGGGGAGCGGGTACTAATTACCCGGGCCCACGCTTGCTAAAGGGGCCCTGCAGGGGCCCTGGTCTGACCCCTCCATCCCTCCCGTGTAGCAACAGTAGCACACACTTATACAGCGTGTGCTGTGCTGACAGCAGGCTCAGCATGAGTGTCTCACTGACCGCATGAGAGGTCATGCTGAGCCTGCTGTCAGCACAGCACATGCTGTAGGTGTGTGCTGCTTCTGAGATTACAGTTTTTAGACTTTTCTTTCACCCTCCTCTAAACATTTTGGCTTCGTGGCCTAAGTGTGGGAGGTTCCCACAACACACACGTAGGCCACGCCCCCAAAAAATTTACCGGGGCCCGACATTCCTCTCGGCTGCCCTGACCGCAACCCCCCCTGACTGCCTCCACTGCACTGCGCTCAGTGCGCTGAACAAAGCAGGTCCTGGAGCACAGACTTATTCAACCCCAGACGCAGGCGGCCAATTAAATGCTGCACCGGCTTTTGAGCCAATCAGAGCTTGAGTGCTGGCAGCCAATCAAAACAGCTGCTGGTACGCAAACTCTGATTGGCTCACCAGCCGGTGCTTCATTTTAATTGGCCGCCTGCATCCTAAGTTGAAGAAGCCTGCGCTCTGGAATGTTCAGACTGCTGCTCAGCAGAAGAGGAGATTGGGGAGCAGGAGCTGGGTTCAGAGGCGTAACTAATATTGTGGCGCCCCCCCGCCAAAAAATTACCTTACCCCTCCGCATGCCGCCGGCCCCGCATTCAGTCCGGCACCGCAGATAACAAAATGGCTGCCCCCGTACAGCAGACAGTTTTTTTAGGGATGTTAGAGGAGGCGGCGGCCTCCTCTAGCATCCTTAAAAACTGTCTGCTATTAGGGGGCAGCCATTTTGTCGTGTCATTTTTCATTACTGCAGGAGACGGAGCCCGGAGGCTATCTGCGGTGCCGGACTGAATGCGGTGGCGGCGGCATGCGGAGGGGTAAGGGGGGGTCGGGGTCTGACCAGAGTGCCTGGGCACCGGGGGTGCCCCGCTGGCGCTTGCTCCCCCAAGCAGCCGCGGTGGCTGCCTTACGGTAGCTACGCCTCTGGCCCGGGTTACTGCAAGTCAAGTGAGGGGGGGGGGGGCTGGAAATGAGTACCGGGCACCAAAATTCCTGATTTCAGCCCTGCCGACAGCAGACACAGCCACCATACATTTCTATATGGGCAGTGAAATATATTTACAGACTTCCTAGCTTGACCCTCCAGGAGGGAGCAGGAGATGTCACATTCGTTCAAATGCTGGTGGAGTTGAATGCATGCAGTTTTTTAAACACCTAAGAGAGGATACTATCTCTCAGACCACAGATGGTCCACATAGGAAAAGTAACTGGTACCATTTAATTTCTATCAGCAGCCTCCTAAAATAATTATTTCAGTGATAAAGTGTATAATATTTTAACAATGTAACATTTACATTTTTTTTGTAATACCAAACCACATAATCTTTTTAATCTATCACATCTTGCAGAGAAGATCTCACTTTCTTATAATTGCTCAATACAATAATTACATCACAATGGACTTTCCAGCATACTGTTAAAGGGAATCAGGGACAGATTAAGGGATGGGGACAGGGGCAGCAGGCCACACATTAGGGCAGTGCTGGGCAATTGTGGCCCTCCAGATGTTGAGGAACTACACATCCCAGGATGCTTTGCATTAGTTTTGCTATGTGGCCATGCTGAAACTGATGCAAGGCATGCTGGGATGTGTAGTTCCTCAACATCTGGAGGGCCACAATTGCCCAGCCCTGCATTAGGGGGTATTTGGTGGCTCAGTTGTTTATTAACTATGGTTGCCGAGGATCTTCTCTGTGCATAATAATTGACAGAGAAGCAGGCATGGGCAGGGGTTAAAGTGGGGGAGAACGGGGTGGAACTGAGTTCCACCACCTTAAATAGTAGGGGGAACTCAGTTCCAACTCCACCACAGCCCTGCACAGTAATTCTTAAGAAAAGCCAGAGGCTTATTGCACGACATATGTGAGTGACGCCATGCTGTCATTGCCGCTAAAGTGATGAAGAGAGGAGAGGAAGATGCTGGAGGGACAGAGATAGATATGTCCAAAAAGGGCATTTACTGTGGACATTTTGTTTAAGGGGTGCTATTGCTGTGGGCATTATGTGTATAAGCGATACTGCTGTGGGATTATGTATAGGCAACACTACTGTGTGGCATACATGTACAAGGAGTACTACTGTGTAGGGTAACTTGAATAAGAGGTGCTACTGTGTGTCATAACGTGAATAAGGGGTGCTCATATATGTGTAATATAAATCAGGGTCACTACATGCAGTGTAATGTAAATATGATTGTGCTATTGTGTGGCATAATTTGAATTGGAGGTACTATTGTGAGACCACTGTCCTTTTATAAAGTATAGGAGTTAATGCACACATTTCATAGTTTGCAGGTGGTGCTAAAATCTATATAGATTGTAAACTTGCGAGCAGGGTCCTTCTACCTCTATGTCGGTTTTGTTATTACCCAGTTGGTTTTATCACTGTTTCTAATTGTAAAATGCAATGGCATATGCTGCACTATAAAATAAGCTGTAAATAAATAAATATAACTCTGGCTCTGGTCTGAGCTCTACCTAATTTGGGGAGACGGGGGAAGGGGGATCTGTGGCAGGAAAAATGAGTTTGACCACCTCTCCAGGACCACTTTAATTAAGCCCTGGGTGGTGGTGGTGGATCAGGATCAGGGTCTCGTGGACTTCCATTTAGTACACCGCAAGACTCTAACCTTGGTTGATTGCTTGTCTGCTGCTCCGGCACTGTCCTTGCTGTCAGTGTTGAGTGTGTGTTGCTTGGTACGAATTTTACTTGTGGGGGCCCCCCAACAGGCTTGATCTGGCCCTGAACGGAATTGCTACCCTAGAAAAGGGAGGGTGGATTTTACAAAAAAAACCATTCCCCAGAGGATGAACCCCATATGTGTCCTAATCTGCAAAATTGAGATTTGTAGCCCATACCCCCCACAAGGGCATAGTGTGGATTCATAGATAAACATTTGATTTAAAATTGTACATAAAAAAGTAGGACTTAAATGAAATATTCGCAAATTATAACGTTACATTTATGCTTTATAAAGTTGCATAACATGATAAACATCTGCAACAACAAATAGATACTAAAGAAAAACAAAATAACTGATTAGTGGGTGATGTTTCTTTACTTTAAAACATGGAAGGAAGTTAAGGTGCATACACTCTGGGTGATTTTGCCCAGCGTGTATGCACAGCGATTATGTCAAAAGTGCTTGCATTGCCCAACAATTTTAACCTGGGTGGTGAACCATTTTCCACAGTAGGAGACTGTGGAAAGTAGTTCAATTGGCTGGTAAAACAGCCTGACGGACAGCGGCGATCAGCGATGATGCAGGAGAGGTCACTGCTCACTGCTCATCGCCCGGTCATACACATTGGCAGATTTTTGAGCTGAGAGTACAGTAGCTCAAAACACCATAAGTGAGATACTTTCAGCCCAAAATCACCCCGTGTGTATAGTGTTGCCAAGTGCAAAAAACTGGCCTGTTATTATTATTATTATCCTTTATTTATATGACGCCACAAGGGTTCCGGAGCGCCCAATTACAGAGTACACATAATCAAAACAGGAAAAAAGTGACTTACAGGTGAAGACAAAATAGGACAAGTACAGGGTAAATGATTATAGGAACATCAGCCGATTACTGCAACATAAGTATCCCAGTGGCAGCAAACAGCATGATTTGGTGCAGTCGAAGACTACTGAAGTAAGAAAGGATAAGCACATGAGGTAAGAGGTCCCTGCTCGTGAGAGCTTACATTCTAAAGAATTGGAATATTGGATTGCTGTCTTCTTTAACATGACTGGTCTAAAGAAATTGTGGACTCAAACACAAGGTTTGGTGACCAGTAATGACACAACAGAATATCATGTACTTTATGCCCAGTAACACCTGAGAAATTGTTACACCCAAGATAGCCCCCACTCCTGTTTCTTTAACAGACATCACAATGGATATAGCTGGGCCCCTGACTTAGATGAGTATTTGCATCATCGGGTACTCTCTGAACTGGGGAGGTGATGGAGCCATAACTCTGGATAGGGACACATCTTTTTTTTTTATAAAAAAGAGGCACCGGCTGAAAGGTGACCTCACAGGAGTGCCGACCTACCAGAATCTTCCATGTAAGGTCTATGGCCAATCCACCCTTGTTACATGGACCTTTCTTTCCAGCAATGCTGCAGAACACTTTATACCAATGGTCCACGTTTTCCAGGTTTCCTAGCTGGTGCACAGCTGTAGTCATTACTAACTGTCACATTTAAAACATGCTGCATTCATTCCTACCATAGATCCACAGTTTGCTTGGAAAACATGCACCGTTGGTAGATCTTGAGGATAGGTTTGGCCACCCCTGCCTTATACTGTACAGACATACATTATCCACAAGGTAAAGACCGTCACATATCACTAATCCCCCTTCTTATTGTACATACATTAGCCTATCCAATGGCACAGACTGGCCGCTCCCCCCAATAATTGAAATAGTAGAGACAGAGTACTACAGGAACTACTCTATCTGTATAATGGCTAGAGAGGATGGATAAGAGACACTTTGGGTGCAGATGGGTGAAAGCACATTTATTTCATGAAAAAACAATCGGTATATAAACAGTGATAAAAATTGACGGTGATGAAAATTGATGATCCTCCCTTACCCAGCAATGGGGGTGGAGCCTAGGGATGGTAAACAGAGTGTTCCAGATGACAAAGAAGGGGACACCATGTTGGCTCCACAGGTTTCACTGGATAGGGTCCTTGTAGAGCAATCCTTTGTGGCCAACGCGTTTCGAGTCTATGAGACTCTTTTTCAAGGCTATTGATTGCTACTGAGTCTCCTCTATTTATGTAAAAAAGTGGGGGCAAACGGTGGCGGGAAATGCTATGGACCTCCCCTGGAAGTAGTCACAGATGTGTATATGGAAAATAATTCCTCCTTGTACGTCCGCTGAAAACGGACATAGCGTCACTTCCAGTTCCGGTTATGATGCCCTGGAAGTGACCCAAGCGTGACTTCCGGTCCTCACACCTGTGACTACTTCCGGGGGAGGTCCCTAGCATTTCCCGCCACTGTTTTCCCGCACATTTTTACATAAATAGAGGAGACTCAGTAGCAATCAATAGCCTTGAAAAAGAGTCACGTAGACTCGAAACGCGTTGGAAACCAAGGATTGCTCTACAAGGACCCTATCCAGTGAGACCTGTGGAGTCAACAGGGTGAAATAAATGTACTTTCACCTATCTCTGCCCAAAGTGTCTCTTATCCATCCTCTCTAGCTATTCATTTCAGGTGTTTTGGGGAAACACCAAGAAACACTTAGGCAGCACCTAGGGGAGCGCAGGGTGATCTGAGTTCCATTTTCCTTTGAACTATCTCTATAATGGTAGATGCCATATACAACTACTAAAGATAATTTTGCTCCAAATACTGTATATGCTCTGGATATAATAACGCACTAAGCTAATTTGATCATTGTTTGTTAAGGAGACACTTTAAGTCCTTAAACCTACCACAGTGAATGTCTCATTTTACAACCTTAGGTGATCATGCAGAACATTGTAATGTTCTGCATTAATTTAATATGCAGCACAATAAACAGGTTACATAGTTGGCACCTGGGTGAGAGATGCATATTTTATCCAGGCTGGCGGAGCCTGAGGGTAGATACACATACATGTTTTCTCTGTGGTGGAGCTCGGCTCTTGTGTTCTATCTTGAGCAAGAGCTGGCTTCATACCAAGGGACATTCCAGTTATCAGATGCACAGTGAGGGTGGCCTGCATTCTTCAGCTACGTAGGACAAGAGAGTGCACAGCCTCCCAGCGGCACATGTACTAAAGGATTACTCAGTAAAAGCACGCAATCTAATTGAACGTCATGGGATAGCAAGAATCACAAGCTCTTGATCACTTGGTATTCTGCTCTTTAGAAAAATAATGTATACCTATAGTTTATACTCAGAATGATATTAGTGTCTCTAGTACAAATACCTGGGTCTCTCATTTATCAGGGATACTAAGCACCTCTTGCTGGATTGAAGATGGGATGTTGTCCATAGTTCCCAATCAGATTCTATTCATATTTATTTAGCACCTTCTACAAGATAACAGAAAGATTCTGATTGGTTGCTATGGGCCTCATTCCATCTTTATTAGAACTCCCATCTTAGCAAATTTACCCCCTAGTGTTTTCAAGTGTGAATCGGTCATTAAGTCAGGAGCTGATGGAATTTCATCACATGTGTCGGAACTAGGAATGCCAATCCTAGGATCGGGATCAGCAGGATCATGGGAGTTAGGGCAAATTCTCCGGGATATCAATCCTGGGATTGGAGCCTCCAGTGCAGGTATTTCGGGATCAAAATGTGTGTTTTTTACCTTTTTCTGCCACGGCGCTGCACTGAAACCATTTTGTGTGGCTGTGCAGCGTGATGTTAGAGGTCACACTGCACAACCAGGCATCTTCCTGTCCTTCTACCATGCCCGATGCTTAAGTACTGCTTCACAGCAGTTCCTGTCATGCAAGTATCAGCAGGGCTCCTAGGATGCAGCTCCTAGGATAGTGTGCTGCAGAGTTCCTTTAAAAGATCAGTGGTCCCATTTTGATCCTGGTGTGAACTACACAGATGCTGATGGAGGGGCCGCTTCAGGGCTTGGTGCTAGGAGGCAGGCGACTCCATTGCCTCTGAAAGTTATGCCCCAGGCAGGCTTACTAGCTGGAACCAGTGTTTCCACTTTTAAATTTCTAGTCTTTCTGGCATCTAGCTGTCCTTCCTTGTCAAAGTTCCCTGTCAATTTTTACATTGAAATGATCATTTAAAGAACCTGATCCAGAATTTAATGCAGTATTGATATGGGACACAAACAGCTGCCTAGGGTGCCAGGATCTGTGTGGGGGGGGGCACCACAGAGTTTGCCTATCACAAAAGTATAGATGTCTATAGGTGGCGGCTGAGAAATGTCTAATATGGCACCTCCACACTTTCACTTGAAGCGCTGGAAAGTGGGTATTGGTGGCAGTGTTGGGTTTCGGGGGGGAGGGGGGCAGTAGTTTGAAGCTTTGCCTAGGGTGCCAAGAAACCTTACACTGGCTCCAGACACAAACAACCAATGATGTAAATGTGCACAGCTGTCTGAGTTGCACTGTGCATGCATCCCAGTGAGTACTCAACTGTGATGCTGATTCAAATTGGATGCAGGAAGAGTGGATTTCAGCAGAAGTTCATGGAAGGTAACTGGGATGGTTAGCCAGACATGGTTGTTATAAAGCTGCAGTAGGCAGTGAAACGCGTCAGTGGACAGCTCTTTCTTCACTCCCAGGAATCACCAGTGTGGACTTACTGGTTCCAGGTATACCAATACCAACCCCTGATATTTTCTATTGTTCCTGTGTGGTGGACACTGCTCCTTGAACTCCCCAGTGGCAGAATTCCATCTAGTCACCAAGTGTGAGGAAACTATCCTATGAGAGCAGACACCACCATTCAACTTGTATATTGAAATTATTGGCGAACACCAGCTAATCTGCCTAATCTGTAATTTCCTTGAGCTACTCAGTTTTATTTATAGGCCTATCACTGATTTCCGAACTAATGCTCTTTAATTTTGAACTCTGACATAGACATTTTCTGTCCACATGGACATTCCTGGAGATACTGGGCTGCACCTAGAGACTTGTCAGACTTGTCTGACTGCACTGCTGGCTCTTACACCATGACAGGAGCCAATTGCTGAGTGCAGTGTCACATTGCAGCACCCAGCTCGCTGTTACTGAAGAGAAGTCAGAGGGTGACACCAGGTGCAATCCGCAACCCCCTAGTTATGCCACTATAGATCATTATCTACAGTGAGAGATATTGTAGTTTGTAGTTTTTACTTTTTTTTTCTTTGCCATTACCTGTCTTATAAGTAGCATTTTTTTTTTTTAATTTGCATGTCTGATAGTTCTGGTTCGTCAGACTCACACGGTTAAATTGATTTAAGGACTATTTATTTATTTATTAACAGTTTCTTATATAGCGCATACATATTCTGCAGCGCTTTACAGAGTATAGTTGAACATTCACATCACTCCCTGCCCCAGTGGAGCTTACAATCTATATTCCCTACCACATGTACACGCACACACAGACATTCTAGGGTTAATTTTATTGGGAGCCAAGTAGCCTACCGGTATATTTTGGATTGTGGGAGGAAACCGGAGTAAAACCACGCAAACACAGGGAGAATATACAAACTTTGCACAGTTAGGGCCATGGTGGGTATCAGCGCTGTGAGGCAGTAATGCTAACCATTATACCATCCGTGCGACTATTACCTACTTTTACCTTTTCGCCCAAAACCCAGTGCGCCGGCCATGCCCACATATTGATATATAAATAGGGGTGTCAATCACGTCCATGAAATGCAGGGTGTGCCTATGGGCGTGACCCGTGTCATCCGCCCAATGCCCTCCCACCTGCTCTGCTCCATGCGAATGGGCCAGCGACTATACAAGTCGCTACGTCCGTTTGCAAACGGAGCCTGCACATGTGCATAAATGCTTATGTGCAGTAGCAAAACATCGCTCCCCTGTGCGAACGTGCAGGGGAGCGATCAAACTACAATGACCTCCTTAATAAAGATCTAAAACCAATAATTGCCGCACATTCCGTGCTCATCTCTACTTGTAATAGGTGTTTGGAGTTTTATATTGAACAACAGAATATTTGAATCCACACAGACATCGATTTGATTTTGTTAATAATAAATTGCATCATCACATTAATGCCAATGCCCTCAATATGTGTATAGCTATAGAAACATTTATTTTGTGTTTAACATGATTTGTTCCATATCTAAAATCCGGTCACACAAAATGGTTTCTTTACATAAAGTAGATTTTAAATTGGTATATCAGCCAAGCAACCTTTACCTGTTCATAAATAACCACGTCTTGTACACTATTCCCCAAACGTTGCTTCACCAGCTGTTATAAACACACAACCATATGTTTCCCATGGCACTTGTCCCCCCGCAGACATAAAACAGATGCCCATATGTTGACAACTAATTCAAACACATAACTGACAAGACAACACAAAATTTAGAAGTTAAATAAGGTAGGTGTGGATCGAAGGGTTGACAGTAATTAGGTTTAATGTCTATGTCTACCCCAAAAGGTGGACATGGGGAAAAAGATGGAAAAAGTAAAAGTTCGACATGGGAAAGGTCACATAAAAAATTGGACATGAGTTTTTGACTTTTTTTGGTGTTAATGTCAACACCTGAGCACTTGGACAGTTAGGATACTGCATCCTCTCACTCCACTACCGCTGCACTCAGCACACTTTACCATTCCCAATCATAGTCTATGTGGATGTTAAAGATGAAACCGGCGGGCGGTGTCTGTCGAATTTCGCAACCTTGCGAGTCAAACAGAATAAGGACCTACAGTAAGGGTAGGAATGTGGTCCTACTGTAGTAAGGAGCTGGTTTTGCAGGGAAAGAGCAAGCAGAAAGACTTTCACTTTCCTTTGTAAGTTTATAACTATCACGATCCGAGTGCTGAAGAAAGCTCCCTTACCGGCTAAGTACTTGTGCATGCTCAGCTTGCATTACAAGTCCCGACGCTGCCGGCATCCTGTGAGCTGTGCGCCTCTCTCCCTGTCATCTCCCGGTCCTCTCAGCGCTGCTGAGTCCACGGCTGCGCGGTGCACCGCTTCCCTCATCACCAGTGACAGCGTCCAGTGCTTAGCATTCTCCCTGTCCGCCGCCATTGCTCCTGGCCACAAGCATGGCAGATACAAACATAATTTTCCGCATTAGGCTAACATGGGGGCTGCCATGTTTTCTCGGTCACATGTCTGCCTCATCCAATGCTAGCCTGGTTTGAGCTCTCACTCCAGTGCTAGTGCTTCAATTGTAATTTGATATGCAAGTGTTGCCTGCTGGTGTTGTCGCTCTGCTGCAGTGTTTCCTCCAGGTGTTCAAGTCCCTGAACCTGTCCGGGCTCACCATCGCCTGTGGCTATCTGGGCTCGCCATCACCTGTGTCCATCCGGGCTCATCATTGCCTGTGAATATCGAGGTTCGCCATCGCCTGTGATCTGTCAGGTTCACCATCGCCTGTGTCCAGCCAGGATTCCATTACCTGTGTCCTTCCAGGCTTGCCTGTGCTCTCTGCCTGCGGCCATACTCATCTGCCGGTTCCAGCCTAGCTCCCAATCGATGTTCCACCATCGACTCTGGTCCGATTCTCCGGCTCCGTTTCCAGCTGTCTCCCATCCGTCCTCCGGATTCCACAGCTACTCACCTGGTCCGATACTCCGGACATCTCAACTCCATTCCTCATCTGATGTTCCACCATTGATGTTCCATCAGTACAAGTTGTAAAGTATTCCATCTCAGTGACTGTACCATTGCCTTACCATCGCATCATTCACTGCTTGTACCACTATCAACCTTCTGTCAATAAATCGGTTGTATTTTACTCTGGGTGCACTGTCATGCAATACATGCACAAGGGTCTCCTCCAACCTGCCAGGTTCCGGTACCAGTCCAGACCCCCACCAGAGGTCTTAAGGAGCCCATACACAGTCCGTTGTGTATGGCTCCGTTCTGTACTATGCGATGCGCGCTCCCGCGCATCACATAGTACGGTACAAAAAGTATGTGCTGCACATACTTTTTGTACTAGGTACACATCGGATCGGATCGCAGTGCATGCACACTGCATGCACTAGGGATGCGATCCGATCCGATGTGTGCTAATTAAGTCCCAAATGGATCCGTTAAACGGACCGTGTATGGGCTGCTTTAGTCTGTCCGACTCAGACCCCTGGTGTGACAATAACTACTTAGGAGAGCACAGCATAGTGACAGGAGTAGGGGAGAACAAGGAGGAATATAAGGAGAGGGGGATTATTATACTAATTACAAATGAGGGGGGAGTGAGGAGCACAAAAAACACACAGCCAACCTGGATTGGGAGGGGAAGGGGGGCTGCAGAGTGACGCAATAAAAAATATAGGGTGTACAATAAAAAAACATGGGTGAGGGCAGTAAAAGTCACTAAAGAACATACATATTGGAGAGCCAATACTAAAAGTAGAATTCTGACAATAACACTCTCTGTTAATTTCTGGTGGTGTGGTGTGTAGAACAGAGCACACTGAAGAGAAGATAATAGTTACAGAGGACGTTGGGAGAGGTGAGTGCCACAATAATAATAAAATTAAAAAAGTAATGGATAAAGAGAGCCCAGTAAGGAAGACATGGGAGGGGGTGGGTAGCGTGGTGTAATTGCAGCAGGTGCATTTTACTGCCTACCTGTCACCCACTGAATTTTTCTTTCTGCCACTGCCTATCCTGTCACCCACTGCTTCTCAGATGCCCTTTCCCTCTCTCCATCATCATCTTCCCATCACTAACTTGGATCACCCACTGCCGTTCCCTCTTACCCAATCCCCATCAACCTCTCCCTCTCACCCTTTTTCTGTCACCCACTGCCTAGTCCTTAACCGTCGTACTCTCACCCACTCCTCGTCATCTCACTGCTATGTGGCATATTCTGAACTTGGGGTGGGGCGGAAGTGTGGGCACAATTTTTGTTTTTCAACTAGGCCCACCACTCACAAGTTTAACACTGAGGTAAGTATACGCTGCAGCCATATTTAATTTGTAAGGTAAAAAAATATGTCATGGCATTAAGGAGGGATGGAGTGAGGGTTATATCAATAAATGAAGGTGAGGGTTATCTAAGTGGGTGAAATAAGGGGTCAGGGAGTAACAGTATGCAAGACGAATAACTGAGGTGTGGGAACATTGTTGTATAGGGTTGCAGTTTTTGGCGAAAAAATGGTTATTTTTATTTATTTTATACCTCACCATGTTTAATATATGTAGAACAAGGGTAGATCTAATGGCATTTTCTATAGCTGTTAATATTGATTTGATACCAGCGTAATAGAAGTAAACGGTCGGTCGGCACGGTCTTTTCCTGGTTCACCTCATACCTCTCCGATTGCTCCTTCTTTGTCTCCACTCCGAGCTCCTCCTCTCCTACTACCCCACAGCCAGTCGGTGTTCCCCAAGGGTCAGTCCTTGGCCCTCTCCTCATCTCCCTCTATACCACCTCTCTGGGAACCCTCATCAGCTCCTACGGCTTCCGTTACCACCTTTATGCTGATGATAACCTAATCTATCTCTCCTCCCCCAACCTATCCCCATCACTCCTGTCCAAGGTCTCCGAATGCCTCATGAACATCTCAGTCTGGATGACACAAAGCTTCCTGAAACTAAACATGGCTAAAACTGAACTTCTAATCTTCCATCCCCTGAACATCCTCTCTTCTCCCACTATCTCTATCAGCTTTGGTGAAACTGAGATCACCTCCACCGACCAAACGCGCTGCCTCCGTGGCATCATTGGCTCTCTCACAGTCTTGCCGCTTTCACATTTTGCGCATCAGACCATTCCCCTCTACTGATGCGACCAAAATTCTCATTCACTCTCTTGTCATCTCCCGCCTTGACTACTGCAACATCCTTCTTTCCGGGCTATCTCTCGCCAGCCTTGCTCCTCTCCAATCCATTCTTAATGCCGCTGCTAGGCTCATCTTCCTCTCCCGCCGCTCTACCTTTGCCTCCCCCCTCTGTCTATCTCTTCACTGGCTCCCCATTCCTTTCCGAGTTCTCTTTAAACTCCTCACACCACCTACAAGGCTCTCTCCTCCTCCACCGCTCCTTACCTCTCTTCACTGATCTCTATTCACACTCCCTCCCGTCCTCTTCACTCCACCGCCGACCACCAACTGACCTCTCACCTAATCACCTCCTCCCACTCCCGTGTCCAAGACTTCTCTCGCGCTGCCCCCCCTGCAATGGAACAACCTCCCACCACCCATCAGGCTTTCTGATTCCCTTACCTCCTTCAAGCACTCCCTCAAAACCCACTTCTTCCGACTAGCCTATCCCTCCTCCTCCTAACCTCTTTCGCTCCTCCTATCCTGCCTCCCCTACCCCTCTATCTGTTCCCATCTGTTCCTACTTATCCTATTGTCTTTCGTTTGTCCACCCACTTCTTTTAAGTCTGTTAACTCTTATGAGTAGGGCCCTCCTTCCTCACGTACTCACCCTACCTCTTTACCTCACCAGTGCTCCTGCCCTGTTCTTCCATTCCTCTACTTCATCTTCAGTCTCCTCGACAATTTCGACACCTACTTCAGAACTGATGATGATTGTAGTTCTACAAGCTATACCCCTATTTATGCTGTATTTTATCAACACACCCTGTACGTTACCTTGTAATTTGTTTTTTGTTTTCTATGTACGGCGCTGCGGACACTTTGTGGCGCCTTATAAATAAACAAACTACTACTACTACATTGATTTAAACAGGATTAAAGATTTTTTCAGTTTAATGTTCAGATTAATGTTGCATTAGATAGGTAGCGCTTAAAAGTAGGTGCAAATGTGCTCTACTGTGTGGTTATAGGAGTACATATTTTCAAAAGATCACTGTGAATGGGAAAGAACATTTTTTTTTAGGAGTACAAATGTTTTAATTGCCCTGGGCACTATCAAAGTCCAAAGTCCCAGTCCATCCCCCCTCCCCCCCTTCTTTTTGCCTAAGTTACGTGAAGTGTGCTCAGATTTCCTTCTGCACTCCAGAAATGTACTGGTAAGTTAATTAGCTCCCGTCCGTGTGTGTGTGTGTGTGTGTGTGTGTGTGTGTGTGTGTGTGTGTGTGTGTGTGTGAAATAAAAAGTTATTAAAGATTTTCTACAGTGATCTTGATGAGGGAGTGGTGTGGTGGCACTGGCAGATAACAACAAAAAAATCAAATGTAAAAGAATATAGGGACATATATATATATATATATATATATATATAGAGAGAGAGAGAGAGAGAGAGAGAGAGAGAGAGAGAGAGAGAGAGTACATTGCCTGCTGCAATTGAGGAATGTTTGGTCTCAAATTGGTGTCTGCTAAGGCAGATTGTAGATACATTGCATTCTGTGCCTGAAAAAATAGCTACATTATTGACTAAATCATATAGTAGCCATACCTTCAAATATAAACTATTTTAGCCTGATTGTCCAAATTCTTTAACCCCAAAAGAAGTATGGCCTATATGAGAAAGCAGGCACAACATTCTGGGGATGTGGGTGGAGTAACTCAAGTCCCAGCTAAAAAGGACAGGAGGTGTGTCTATGGTGAGGCGGCATGTGACCATTCTACTCATCAGTGGGTTTGACAATGCAACTGGTGGTCATGGCAAATTGTTTGCTTGGTGTATTGGGGAAGAAAAATCCCATATAGACACCTCCTTACCACTAAATGAATTGGAATAAACGTCCAGTTCATAAGGCCACAGGACTTTCCCATGAAAATCAAGGATGTATAGATCTGTTCTTATTTGGGAAGAGCTGATTTGGATTTTTTAAATGTTTTAAAGGTATCAACAGCAAACATTTTCTGACAGTCAGTAGGTGCTGTTACAACACCTACTTATGTGAAATGTTAGTCTTGCCTTTTATTATTGTTATGTTTAATGGAAACAATAGCATCAGAGTGTGCCAATTAATTAGAATAACAATTAAACAGTGAATGTATACTTATAACGTGCATTGATTTGGCACCATATTTATTTTCTGCATATTTCAGTCTCCAATGTGTTCCAATTTTCCTAAGGCAATCCTTGTTATTGTCACTGTAAAACTAACTGAGAAAAGTTTATTTCTTCCATTTAAAAGATTGTAAATATGAATAAGCCCTGCACACAGTACAGCTTTACACAGCACAGAGCTGCATTTTCATTCCTAATATCATTGTGTCCTTATTGCATATTACAGAATAAACCATTATAATGAACACTTTTCAGAACTAATCAGGATATTCAGGGGGCAATGGGCATGTGTGCTGGACTAGGGATTGCCACCAATAAATTATAGTTTTACCATCGATGGCATAGATTCAAGCTCCGTCCGTGGCCACTGATGTGACCTGCATATTCCTGCCCCCATACTGAATTAGCCCACAGCCCAGGGCCAGGCTTTCAGGAGCCTAGGAAGGTAAGCCAGGGGGAGGGGAGGTCGGCATTTGCGGTGGGTTGCGGCGGGTGGCGATAAAAGCCCATAGGCTTCTATAGGGTATTGCCACCCAAAGGTGGTGATACCCTGCCCGGCGAAGACGCGGCTGCCGGGTCTTAGTACATTTGAAAACGGGGGTTTTACTGCATTTTTACCTTAGTACATCCCACCCTGTATCTGAGGGGGTGTATAATTATATTAAATGGGGTATCATGTTGTTGGAGGGCATAATAACATTTTGAGGTAGTAATGATTTGGAGTTTTGGGGGTAGATTATACTGTTGTATACTATGTTTTGTTGGGATACAATAAAGTTATTTGATGGCTTGATAAAGCTGTGTGTGAAGGGGCCACTATAGTAATGTCTTGTGGGAGCTGATGAAGGGGTGTATTATTGTTTTACATACCACCATTGATTAAACTTTTTCAGATTTGCAGACTGAGAGTTACTGTACAAATGTCCAGAAGAAGAGGTCAGTTGTTGCTTTAAAGGGAAGTGATCAGTAGTTGTAATGTAGACCTCCATATACATTATAATAAATATATTTTTTTTACATAATTGCAGTCTGATAAAAGTGATGTCATTATTTATGCCTACATATAACAATGATTCACTCACTGCTTATAGTTGTGGAAATGGTTATGCTTTACACACAGAGGCATAGGGGGTTATTCTGTTTGGTACGGTGGGACCTTATACGAGCTGATCGGGTTATTTTTTCATCTGCGCATGCGTATATTTTGCAATGCGCATGTGCGGCGACCTCACACCGCTCATGGACGGGTCTCTCCGTGCGAAAAAACTTGTCCACAAGAACACGGTCATTTTGGGCGGCATGTGGGCGTTTTTATGGGAGAGGCCGGAATAATGAGGAAAACTGGGCGTAAACATGGGCGTACACGGGGGTGTGCACACAAAATGCACGGTGCCATGGTGTATTTTGGCACAAAAACAGGCGGACGTCAAATATAGCTCCAGACCACCCCTAGAGATATCGTATGAGAGCGGACGCCTGGGTCTGCTAATTAACACTAATTACTAGTCAAACACATACACCTGAATGTAATAAGCAATGCTGTAGGCTATTAAGTGAAAACCATTATTTCACTACCTGCAAGCCACACACAGCCCTCAAACACATTGGAACCTTATCTTTCTACACTTCTCAACATGTAAAGGTTGGTTTAATTTTAGGCAATATTCATTCTAATACCTGGTTATATATGTCCAGGTAGTTATTTTATAACCATCTACACCCATTCAGAAAGTGTTTTTTCTACAGGACACTCAATTCACAGGAGTCGACATGTGTCAACTTTTTCACTGTAACACAAACATACCAGTTTTTTATTATGAAAAAGACACATAAACCACGTCTAAGAGCAACAATGATGTTTTTGGACTCAATTTCTACTTGCAATGGTGGAGCAATGTCCTAAGGCCATGGCCTCTATTTTGCACACAACTGTATTTTTTTCCCCAAGAACATACATTATGCACTTTCATATCTGCTATGAACTTTATGTAACACACTCAGTATGTAAGATGCCACCAAGCACATTATTGCAATCACATATCTCTAACAAAGGATCCCAACATCTGCCTATCACACTCTAAAGTCTTATTTTGAACAATATTAGAACATATTTGCATGTGGCGTACGCTCATATATACGGAAAGTGTCAGTGGGAAAATGGACGAGTTCCGTCCATGCACTGTGGCGTACGCTCTGATGTACACCAGGTATTGGTGGCTAAGAGGGAGATCTGTCCGTACACAGTGGCGTACGCTCAAGTGAACGCCACTCCCCATTGTCAGTGTTTGTGACCTGTCCGTGTGCGGCTGTTCTGTGGGCGGACTTACGCTCACCGCGAGCATACAGGAAACGTACGGTGTGACGGACCGTACGTACGAATAACCCCCATAGTTACGACTGAGACATATGTACAGTAGAAGGATGTTATACAGTCCAAGTTCGTCAGAGATGTGGGATGCGACCTGAACTTATATTGGAGGTCAAAAACTGACCTAATTTCAGGGAGGTCAAGTTTTGGTGGTATCTTACCTGAACAGTGAACACAACATGTAATTAATCTGTACCTCTGGGGTTGTGTCCAATCTGTATTTAAAATAAAATATCAGTATTCATTGCATAAAATCAAGGGTTACGCTAATAAACCAAGGTTGAACTAGATGGACGCAAGTCTCTTTTCAGCCTTAACTACTATGTAACTATGTAGCTGGTGGGCTGCCATCAGGTTTACGCCCCACAGTGTTTAGATACTGCACACGAGATGGTGGGACGGTGACAGGTGTGGGCCTGTTCCGCTAACAGGAGCCCATACACGGTCCGTTGTGTATGGCTCCGTTCTGTACTATGCGATGCACGCTCCCGCACATCACATAGTACGGTACAAAAAGTATGTGCTGCACATACTTTTTGTACTAGCTATACATCGGATCAGATCGCAGTGCATGCACAATGCATGCACTAGGGATGCGATCCAATCCGATGTGTGCTGTTTAAGCACACAACGGATCCGATTAACGGACCGTGTATGGGGGGCACTACTACCTCAGAACATATGGGTGACTCCCTTAATTGTGGCAAATCCTACAGAACTCCAGGAAGACCAGCGCAAAGCCCATTTCCTTCACTTAGTGAAATGGCTTGATGACAAAGAGGAGATCAGAAAATAGGCAAGTATGCTTTGTACCATTCTTTATTTAAAGAAAACATTTTTTTTTTTTTTTTTTTTAAAGTTTTATTTTATTTGGCACTATAGTTTCCAGATAACATAGTTTGTGGCTTCCAGGGCTTGTTGGAAAATGTAGTTTGGTACTTGTTTCCTAGCACGGCCACAATCGAGTCCATCGTGTACCTTAAAGTTAAGGTACACGATGGACGCGATGGACCCGATTTCCTTTGAAATCAGGTCCATTTTGCCCGCAAAGGCAAAATCGTGGGCATCGCGTCGGTCACGTGCATTAACATGGCCGATGCGATGGACGCGATTTTGCCATAGGCTTCAATGTTAAAATATTTTTAACATTGAAATCGGGAGCTTCGCGTCGGTCTTGTGCCATTATAATGGCACAAGATGAGATGGACTTGATTAAGTCCATTTTGCATAGGAAACAATGTGAAATGGGCCAATATGACCCATTTCACATTGTATATGGCCCCGTCATGTTTAAAAAGTTACACAACCCCATTGTGAGAGGCACCCCACAATTGCCGCCAACCCGAAGTGTGGCGAGCGCTGCAAGCCTGCGAGGGGCGGCGATGCGCGTCCTCCGACCTTTTCATACCCCTACTATCCACGTCGGCGTGGAGTTGAGAATATAAATTGTGCCGAGCGCAGCGAGCCACCGAGCCCGAAGCGTGGCGAGCGCTCGCGTATACCTGTGAAGTTATACGCGTCCCCTCGCGGGGCACGCTGCTCTCGCCACGCTTCGGGCTCGGTGGCTCACTGCGCTCGCCACACTTTATATTCTCAACTCCAAACCGACGTGGATAGTAGGGGTATGAAAAGGTCGGAGGACGCGCCACGCTTCGGGTTGGCGTCAATCGTGAGGTGCCTTGAGGGGGTAAAATTGGGGGTCTGGGGAATACTTTACATTGAATCCAATGTAAAATAGGGTCCCAGGGGCCCTATTCACATTTGATTCAATGTAAAAATCGGGTCAATCGCATCGCATGCGATTTGGTCGCATGCGATGCGACCGACGCGATTTTTCCGACACGATCACCCCGATACAAATCCGTGTGGCCGTGCTAGGAAACAAGTACCAGTAGTTTAAATTTTGTTTTTCAAACAATATTTTTCTGTTGCATTAGCAGTCCCAACAAGCCCTGGATGCCAAGGCCTACTAGTACCATATCTCCCAACATATGGCATTGTAAAGCAGTAAGCAGTAAGTGGCAGACCCAGAAAAAAAGCGATAAGTGAGTGCACCCTCCAAACCCTGTGGGACACTAAGGGCAGTGGGTGGAATGGCACGATGGTCCTCAAAAAGCAGGGTGACTGACAAACAATGTTTAGGTTGACACTAAAAAGTTGACATGCACAAGGTTGACTTCTAGGATAGATGTGGATGAGTCCGCACACAAAAAAAGGGCTTATAAGCGTTTTTAATTATCAGAAATAACCAACATTGTCTCATAAAGGTTATCAAATGCCTATTTACAGGGTTGGTGGTGCTCCCAATATAAGTTCAGAGAAACTTAGTCACAGGGGAAGTGGGGGCCTTGCAACAAGAATGCAAGAAAAGACTGATATAATCTTTTTGGGGCACTCTTTTATTATCAAATTTATGTGTATGTTGTCGTAATTTAAGAATTAACTTTTATTTAGTATGCCTTAAAATAAAACGTGCTTTATCGTATAAGATTAATCTTTGTTTGAATTTATGCAAATAAGTACACAGATCAATCTTTGTTTTAAAACAAAGATTGATCTGTGTACTTATTTGCATAAATTCAAACAAAGATTAATCTTATACGATAAAGCACGTTTTATTTTAAGGCATACTAAATAAAAGTTAATTCTTAAATTACGACAACATACACATAAATTTGATAATAAAAGAGTGCCCCAAAAAGATTATATCAGTCTTTTCTTGCATTCTTGTTGCAAGGCCCCCACTTCCCATGCACAAGGTTGACACTGACAATAGTCCAACACAAGCAATAGGCGGATATGGCAATGGTTAGAACAGGAAAAGGCAGGTATAATTTTTCATAGTTTTTTCCATTATTTACCATCTATTTGGACTCCGATTGGAAGCGGTAAAGTGATTTGAGCTCAGTGGTAGCAGAGTAAGGCTCCTGGCCCAAAGCATTACAAACAAAGCAGTACAATAATTGGGGGTCCACGTGATTAGGTGTTGACATTGACAGTACACAGAAGTGCAGCTAAGAGCAACCAGATAAGGAGCAGCTGTCTTGTCCGAAAGGTATCATGGCTGCCATGTATAAGGGGCATTACTGGATTTGGCATAATGTGTAAGCAGCATTATGGAGGGTGTCATAATTTGTAATGGGCATTAAGGTGGGTGGCATAATGTTTAATGGTCATTATGGTGTGTGTCATAATGTAAACGGGACATTACAATGTGTGGCATAATATGTGTTAGGAGCATCCAACTAAGCAAAACTGTTAAGTACATTTATAACTACTTATAATTACTAGTGATGATTGCCATTAATACTGCTATTAAGTGGGCATCATTTAACTATTTAAACAGTTTGATAATTTAACACTTAGTACATACTACCTTAGTGAAATACATTTAGCAAATATATCAAAAATAGCATTAAAAATAGCATATTTTAAAGAGAATGTAGCTCTGACTGTATCATTCTGAAACCTATGGATAAAATGATTACATTATAATTGTTACACAAAAGAATGTCCTGCAATTCTTTTCATGCATGCTACCTCCAAGTTTCTGTGATTAAAGCTCTAATTATGTAAGGTTCTGGTTAAGACTGGAGAAGGACCACCAGGAAAGATCTTGATGTTCTCCTGACCTCAAAAGCCACCAGAGTGCCTGTTGGACCACATGATAAGAAGTCAAGGCTCCTATTCCCACTGAGGAGCCATAGCCAAGAGGCTGTTAGATATACCAGCCATTTCATTTATTATGTTAGGTCTGATATTCACCACATAAATCATTTTTGTATGGGAGGGAGTATCTCTGCTTTTAACCTTTTCAGTTTACTAACACACACAGATCGACACACATTTGATACTTATTCTTTTTAAAAGAGACCAAGCTGTATTTACAATATCTAGGGATTCATTTACCACCATCATTAACCTATTTGTACTGTGCAAACTTTACTCCCATGATATGCAAGAAGATCATTTACTAGACAGTTGCTGTTCACTTCCTTTATTTCTCCCTGGGCCAAATGTACTAATCTTGAAAAGAGGATTTTGGTATTTACCATTAAATTAATTTCTCCGATTCCACAGGGGATGCTGGAATTATACTTTACAGTGGGTATAGATATGCAGTAGCTGGGAGCTGGCACTTTACATTTTTCAGTAGTGTGTCAGCTCCTTTACCTTTATACCCTCCCCTTCGTGACTGTGACTAAGGAGAGATGGAAAAAACAATCAGAGAAGGAGATAGAGACAACACAAACAGAACACGCAACATGTGTGAAAGAAATAAAGAAAAACATATAACTGAACAACAGACACTCCACCAAAACACTCTCCTAGGTAGGGAGAACAGCTCCGGGTAGACGTCCAGTATCCCAGTGACACTGGAATTATGCTTTACAGTGGGGACATCGCAGCACAACCTTCCAGGGCAAATACTTGAACACCACCATATCCAATGGTTCAAAGAGAGGGGATTGAAAAAAGGAAAGAACCAGATCCAAGTTTCATGGAGAAGTAGGCAGGACAAATGGAGAATGTAACCTGATTATTTCCTGAAAGAATGTCTACACAATTTCTTGTTAAAGAAAATAGACAGTGCAGAAACCTGAACTTTAAAAAAAAAAAACAATGTGCAATCCAGCAGACAAGCCTGTCTGAAGGAAAAGAAGAAAACGAGATGTCTTGAACCAAAGAGGTCACTCCACGAGCCTCACACCAGGAAACATAAGTCTTCCAGATGAGATGGTAATGCTTTGAGCTCTAAGCATGGTTGGAATAATGGGCAGCGGATCTCCCTTCACCTCAGAAGGGCCCATTCAACAGCCATGCTGATAGTCACCTTAAATCCGGAAAGACAAAAGGACCCTACTGTAATATATTGTCCTGCAGTTGGAAAGGCCACGGGTCAGCCACCAGAAGACATTGAAGGTTCAAGTACAAAGCCCTGAGAGGAGATTCTAGAGCCACCAAAATAATCTTTATTTCACTCTCTCTTTATGCATTGCAGAAGATGAGGCAATAGGGGAATCAGAGGAAAGAGGTAACCGAACTGGAAGTAGGAGGGAGACACTAGGGTGTTGACAGCTATCATGCCAGATCCCTTGTTCGTGAACAATATTGGGACACTTGATGAAAGGCACACTTGTGGAAGGCCCCACTGCTCAACATTTGAGATACTTGCGGATGCTGAGCCCACTCCCCGGGGTCGATGTCCTGCTGACGGCCCCCCAATTGTCCATGCCTATAAAGAATATTGCCGACAAAACCTCTGCGTATTTCTCCATACAGAGTATTTTATTTTCAGGTTCATGAGTGATAGCAAAACATTGCACCTAAATGCCCCCTAAAATTTCATAACCATCTTGCTATATATTATATCCATCTTGCTAATGTATATACATATTATATCTATTTCACTATATGTTACAGATGGAGCGCCTCTCAGCCAGTGCTGGGGTTCACCAGAATGCCCCCACTGGTGATCGCTGGCAGGGGGCGCTCCATCTGACTGGGCATCTCACATCTCACACGCACACGCGTTCCAGGGAAAACATGAACCCTGCCAGTCTCCACTTCAGGGAGACAGGCAGGGTTAGTGGGGGTGCGGGGAGGCGCTGGGGACTGACGGACAGCGACGGGGAGGCAGTGGGGACCGACGGTGAGCTCCGTTGGAAGTGGATAGCTTCCCCTTCCATCGGCTGGCAGGGGCTGGCAGTTGACGATCCGACTGCCAGACCCCCAATGAATGAGAAGGGCTCCATCTGTATATCCATATTCACATTACTGGGATATGTTAGGAACAGGATAAAGGGCCTTATTTTGGTTCATTCTTTCTGACAAAATCCTTCTTAGATGGGCAAAACCATGTGCACTGCAGGTGGGGCAGGTGTTACTTGTGCAGATATAATTAGATTTGGGTGGGGTTTTACTTCAAAGTGAGATCTATATTGCAGTGTAAAAATAAAGCAGTCAGTATTTTCCCTGCACAGAAACAAAATTACTCACCCAAATCTAATTCTCTCTGCACATGTTACATCTGCCCCCCCTGCAGTGCACATGGTTTTGTCCATCTAAGAAGGATTTTGTCAGAAAGAATGAACCAAAATAAGGCCCAAAGAGAGGTGTACCCAGGTGAACCACCGGTACAATTTCATCAACCCATCAACAGGGGTCCATACACAGAACATCGAAAGAATATGGGGTGCATATAAATGGGGCAATAAACGCCATCGGGGCACCGCAAGGCACTTGCTACAATCATACCTTGAGGAGTTTATGTGGCAAAAAACATTGGGTGGGGATGACCCTTTTCATCGCATCCTGCATGCCCTCACACTAAGGACAATTAAATTATTTGTGGACTGATTACATGTTCTTAAATTATCTTAATTGTTTGTATTATCAGTTATTTTATGGTTTCTGAGTTCTTTAAGTAAATTACAGTTCTTAGTCAACACATGTCGTCATTACTGTGTCAGTTGTATGATTTTGCAGGGGTGAATATGTTCCTAAAACACCCCCAGTACCCCCAGCCACGCTTCGGGCTCGGGGGCTCGCTGCGCTCACCACACTATATAAAAGCAACTCCACGCCGACGTTGCAGGACGCGTTCCACAGCGCTCGCCATGCTTCGGGGTGGCGTAGATACTGGGGGTGACGCAAAACAATGCCAGAGGTGCTTACATGCCATAGTAAGCACCCATCACATTTCATGGCATGGGTGCTTGTACAATGCATTATCGCATTGCATCGCATCGCATTCGGTGTCATGCGATTCTATGCGATATTTAATTGTATAAGCACTCCTGTGCATTTAATATGGACATCGCATTTGCTTAGTGGGCGCCGTGCTAGGAAACAAGTACCGAAAACGCTACGGGCCCGTATATATATATTTCCATACTTACCATGCGTTTGGGTTCGCTATAGGTGTTCGGTATAGGTGTTTAACTTCTATTTTTCATCTGTTTTCCATATTTATGCCAACACACCTTGGAGTTGGAGAACCAGGAAGCAGTGGCGGAACTCCCGGAGGCAATGGAGTCAACTGCCGCCGGGCGCCAGCCTTAAAGGGGGCACCGGCTCCATTGCCCCCCGAAGTTCTGCTCAGAGGTGCTGCCTGGCGGTACCCTTACTTTATGCAGCGGTGCCCCTCAGCCCCCTTCCTTCTCCCTGTCACCTGGTTGGCTGCCACTGTACTTTTCTGCAGCCAGCCAACAGTGACAAGGAGTCGGCTGGGAGAATCTACACTCCGCTGCCAGCAGGAGGCTCACAGGGAGCAGTAGAGAGAGAGACCTGGAGGCCGGGGCTTAGCGCAGGCGCTCGCCGGGCAGGGAGCGTGAGCTGTCTGGGGTGCAGGAGGCCAGGTCCCCAGCACCTGCCTTCCGCGGCTCACCCACACTGCCGCTGGAAAGGAGTAAGGTCGCCGAGACTGATGGAGGGAGGCGAGTAGCACCGCTGCCGGTCCCAGCTGACAAGGTTAGAGAGAGTGGCTTAGCGCCTGATTAGCGCTTCAAGCTGGTCTCCTGCCACCACTGCAGCTAGACACGGCCCGTCTCCTGGCCTATCCTGCAGGACAGCATACAAGAATAAACTGTCTCTACCTCCGTGGAGGCACTGCTGCTGCTGCTTGGAAGAACGTAGACCTCTGTGAGTACCCCTCAGAAGCCTTGCAGCCTGCCTTGCAGCCTCACTATACACCCCCCCCCCACCCCTGCAGCTTAACTATACACCCCCCACCCCTGCAGCCTAACAATACAACCCCCACCCCGCAGCCTAACTATACACCCCCCACCCCTGCAGCCTAACTATACACCCCCCACCCCGCAGCCTACCTATACACCCCCCACCCCGTAGCCTACCTATACACCCCCCACCCCTGCAGCCTAACTATACACCTCCCACCCTGCAGCCTAACTGTACACCCCCCACCCCTGCAGCCTAACTATACACCTCCCACCCCGCAGCCTAACTATACACCCCCCACCCTAGCAGCCTAACTATACACCTACCACCCCGCAGCCTACCTATACATCCCCCACCCCGCAGCCTAACTACAGTATATACCTCCCAACCCCCAGCCTACCTATACATCCCCCACAGACTAACCCTAACTATACATACCCTCCACAGCCCATAACCCTAATCATACACCCCGCAGCCTATAACCGTAATCATACATACACACACCCTTCAGCCTGCCTTTGGCGCACACTGTTCTCATGTTAAGTATGGGGCAGGGAGGGCGCATAGTTTTGCACCTGGGCCAACAACTCTCTAGTTCCACCTCGGTCTCTAGCTATTTATCTATGGGGGGGGGCACCAAGTTTTCTTGCCTCCGGGCGACATGGGAGAACTTACGCCACTGCCAGGAAGAATATAGACTATACTACCACTATAACCTAAAGGAACTATTTCTGCATCCCAAAATATTGGAACCCCGTTCTTAAAAATTGTTTGTATTTGTATGTTTTGGGAAGTTAGGTGACTATGCGGGGTTAGTACTATATAGAGGCAGCATTGCACCATCAGGGGTTAGACTCTATAAACTTCTACTGTACATTTGTTGGGACCTGCATTTGGAGGGCATGCTGGTTCCTGTAGTGTCACAAGGAGGATTATGGGGTAATTCCTTATAGGCTGGCTTTCAATTTAGATATATATTGATAAGTGCTGTTATCATGTAGCCTTACAGTAGACAATTATATGGCCCAGAATGGGTTATCATGCAGTGTAGGACTTCCGGTACCAGAGAAGCCTTGACAAGACCCGGAAGCTTATCATATCTTTTGCAAAATATATGTAACTAAGATCTCTGAATGACCCTCTATTATGTTGGTTTTTCAAATCTTATTACTAATGCCCTTTTGTTGTGCTGGGGGTTGAATCCCCCTCCCTTAAAGGACCTGAGGGACATTACTAATTTGACTGAGCAGCTTTCACCTGGTTTCCTTATATGTCATTTGACCCTTTATATACCAGAATACATGCTTCTTTTAAACATTTTTTTTTTAATAGGAAAGCTTTATAGATTATTTAGAATTATTTAAATTTTTAATCTAATTATTTTTTCTGATGGTAATAATTTTGAGTAAAATTATATTCTCAATTAAATGTATTATGTTTATGGCCAAACAAATGTGAAAATAGAATCAGGGTAAGGAAATATTTAATATTTTGTGGTTTTCATTTCATTATGTTTTTAGCTTAGGTTGAGAATCAAGGTAGGAATAGAGTTGTGTCTGGTTTACCCAATCTTTAAGAATATCTGTGTTTAAGCATCGGTGAATTAATGAGTATCTCAGTCAATTTGGCTTAACCATTTGGGCTCAAGCATATTCTTAAAATCTGGACTGTAATGGCAAGGTTTGAGAAACTGGCCTAACTTTCTCGTACTCCTAGAAAAATCATTCAAATGCGTTTTGTCAAATCTAAAACCAGCATCTATACTTATTAGAGAGCAGAGGGAGTTGGAATGAGCTGGAACTTTTTAAAAATGTTATTGTATCCATGTACAAAAATACACTCTTATAGCCTTTTCCTACCAAAATCCCAGGTCTGTGCTGGGATTATGAGCATGGTGTGATCCCATGTTGGTATCCCTTTTACAAAAGGCAGAGACCCAGGAAAAAACCCATGTCATATGTTGCTGTCATTTGGATTAACCATGGTCTTGTGCCCCAGCTCCGAGACTTTGCTCATGACAAAAGATTTTCCCAGGTCCATGCCTTGGTGTGAAAGTTGTATGAAAACAAAAATCTTATTGGGCAGAGTAACCTGGGTCTCCCATTTCGCTGTCTCGGACCCAGAAAAAACTCTGGAAATGATTATGTAAATGGTATGGAATGTGCTTGCCCAGCAACGCTGCAACAGATCCACAGCAGAGGGAACAAAAAGCACCATGGTTCTATCCAATCAGCTCCTGTTAGAAGTTAGTATAGTACTGTCAAACATCTGTCTTAGCTGAAGATGTACCAGGACATCGATAGGTGTCGATTCTGTGGGTGCTTTAGGGCCCGAGCACCCACGGAAATTGATGAGCACCCACCCGCTCAGCAGCGGCCCACCCGACTGTGTCCCACTGCACTCCACATCCCTCGTCGCTGGCACAGGTACTGTGTGGGCATTTATGTATTTGGCACTGTGGGGGCATTTATGAATTTGGCACTATTGCTATAATTTGAATATTGGAGACAACTGTGCTTGCTGCGTAATATAAATCAGTAATATGTTGTGGCCACGCCCCTTTCCCATGAAGCCACTCCCCTATATTTTTGGCTTGAGCACCCACCAGCAAAAACATAAATCGGCACCTATGCCAGGACAGCATTGTTGGTGAGGAGCATTGGCAAGTATAGTTTAATTCAGGGGTAAAGGTTTTTTTTAATTTTACCCCAAAATATAATTAGATATGCTGAAGAATGATGATTTGAAAGGAAGAAAATCATATACAGGTCGGGTCTCTTATCTGTGTATTATGAAAGCCAAAATATTCAGAAAACCGTGGTTTTTCAGAATATTTCGTTTTTTGTTTTCTTTCCCCCCAGTCCCTTTTTTCATACTTATCTCATCGCCCGAAGTCCACGGCAGCCTCCAGGATCCTCTTCAGCGGCATCTCCGGTCACCGGGGAGCATTTTGAATAAGGGATACTCAACCCGTATTATATATATTATATGCATTATTAATTATTTGAATTCAAAATTTTATTGGGGACTGGAAGAACATACAAACTCCTAATTATATATAATATGAATATGCAGACACTTCTTTTTTTTCTTTGCTATTAGTCAGATTATTATATATAACCAACTAGCTCAGTTTAACAGTTATATAGTTATATTGCACACCCAGCTTGAGTCGAGAGTAGTATTATATGCCAGGCTCTGCTGTTAGTACCTGACCGAGTAGAAGCCACATACCTCTCTACCTCCTCCCTAGCTGCAGTGTGCATTTCCAGTGTCTCTCTTTGACCTGGTCAAATGTGTTGGGCCAACACCAGGGGCAGCGGCACTGCAGCGTGCACTACTCACCAAGAGGCGGGTCAGGCAGTGTCCACAGTCCGCGTACTCCAACCTCCTTTACGAGCATCAATCCACCCCATTGCCCGGAAAGAGATGTGACGTGGCACCGTTGTGCCGCTCAACTGCAGCAGCAGAAATACATTGGAAATACATTGGTGGCCACACAGATCCCCCAGACCCAGCCGGAACATAGTTAAAGGGCGTGCTCATCAATCCGGGCAGAGCGTGTCCCAGACACCCATACAATAAAAAGGAGTCCCTGGGTTTTAAAAACAGGTAAAATTATTTGAACTGGAGGAGACACCTGGCGGCCCCCCTAGTTACGGCCCTATGCATGCCCAGCTGTGTCTCAGCAGTGCGACCATCCATTACCCCCAGGAATTTGTTTTTTTACCCCTTTTGGGGTAATTTACCCCTGTTCCCTGACCACTGTAATTGGCCAGTTCAGTGAGAGAGGGCTGGAGATTAAACATGTACTTTGGGGGTTATTCTGATTCACTCGGAAAGGCACAATCACACTCTAATGAACAAAACCATGTGCACTGCAGGTGGCGCTGATATAAATTGTGCAGAGAGAGTTAGATTTGGGCAAGTTATTTTGTTTCTATGCAGGGTAAATAATGGCTGCTTTATTTTTACACTGCAATATAGATATCAGTTTGAAGTACACCACCCACCCAAATCTAGCTCTCACTGCACATGTTACATCAGCCCCACCTGCAGTGCACATGGTTTTGTCTATTAGAGAATGAATGTATCTTTCCAAGTGAATCACCCTTTGTGTGTGAATACATTTTCCCTATAACTCCTATATATCCTCTCATTATAAATCCACCTATTGCTCCATATAATCTTGTCCTAACAATTTTATATCAACATATATATTCTCCCTATTACGGCATGTAACCTCTCCCTAAATATTCTCTACTCTAGACATGTATTTTCCTTGTAGCTATTCTTTTTATGAAATGCATATAAATTCATAGGTCTCACTTATGCTATGCAATCTTTGCTAACTCCTGTGCTATTTACATACAATTCATACTAACTACATTCAATCTGCACTATATAGTCATTGCTGCACTGTCTATTTGGCTTTTCAATTTCAGCTGACCGAGAGCGCGCATCGACATCAAATCAGGATAGAAAGCTAAAAAACATGTTCTATATCCATTCGATGTGTATGCAATACTAATTCGATATGACTATATAGTCAAAATCGAATATGAAATTGTACCGTGTGTGCACAGCATTTGTACTGGCATACAGCTGCAGTATGATAACCCCCCTCCCCCACCCATCCTACAAACCCACTAGATTCTCACACATTAAGCTGATGATGGTGCTGGGAATGACTCCACTGATGCTTTTAATCTTTGAGTTTTATTTTCAAAGGATTAGGTGGTGCACCTGTAATGTAAAATTGGCCACTTCACTGGGATTAAAAGTGATTGCATCAGTCACCAAGGAACACACTCCAAAGTCATCACAGATCAATACCCCGCATTAGTGCTTGAAAAAAATACAATTAGGACATACAAAGTTACAGTATGTTACTTCTGATCCTTCATTATGTTCATGGAGGATATTAAATAAAAAAGTGATAGATGATAAACATAGTGAATGGGCTGATTTATTAATATTTTTTCTTACTAAAAGCATGTGAAAATGTTTTTCTCACACTCCTTGTGCATTATTATCACCTTAAAGTGCTTTTGGAGTGTTCGTGAAAAACTGCTCCGAACACATTTTGTTTAGTAACCAGATTGTATTTGCCAAATTTATTATAGAAAATTAATTCTGGACAGATTAATTTAAAAAAAAAATGGTGGAAAAAAAAGCAAAAAGCGCAGTGAGCCCTGTGATAATAACACCAGCTTCAGAATTCCCGGGGACTGGGCAAGTGTGATTAGCTATGGGTGTCCTCCATGAGCTCTGATCACCGATCCCCAAGTGGTGAGTATGATCAGGGCAGGGAGGGGAGGGTAGTCATAGTGTGGGGCTGGTCATTGCGATGGGCAGGTGGATCTGACAGTGGCAACAGTGGTGGTAGCAGCAATTTCTGCAGAGGGGGTGCATGCAGAGCCATTAGTTGGGGTGCAGAGTGGCATTGCAGGGGCAGAACTTGTGGATTAGGCTGATGATATCACAGCACGTCGGCATCTGAGGGTGTCGTGGATGGTGATAAATCAGCCCCTAAAACATAGTTTTGGTAAAAAATAGAAAAACTATTGTATTATGGCTACCATACATTTGAAATGAAATTTGAGAACATGCTTGTGACCTACAGTTTACACAGATTCATTTTTATTTATTTATTTACAGTTCTTATATAGCGCAGCAGATTCCGTTGCGCTTTACAATTGCAAACAGAGGTAAAACAAACTGGATAACAACAGACTTGGAGGTAAGAGGGTTCTGCTGCAAGCTTACAATCTATAGGGATATAGGAGGGATCAATAATCCAGCCATTACTTACTTTTAGTCATCAGATAATGTACACTTTTTTAAAGTGTCAATGTCGACTGTGTCGACATTCGGGATAAAAACGTAAAAACTCCCATGTCGACCTTTTGACTGTCGAACTATGCCCATGTTGCCCTTCAGGTGTGTCGACCTTGATGCATGTTGACCTTTAGTGGTCGACCTTCAGTCTGTCCACCCTCTGATCCATATCTCCTTGACTCCCCGAGGAGTCTAGTAATCTCCTTGAGGCTGGGCCAGGTGGATACAGCACAATGATGATGTCATCACTCTTTGCCCACCATGGGGGATATACTGGAGAGAAATATTAGGAGGCTGTGTGGTTCATGAAAATAGCTTACGCTCCCCAATACACCTATGGCTATAGAAGCGACTGTGTGCCCAATGATTACAACTGATTTAAGCCTAAGGAATTGCTGACCTACTGAGAATTACAGGGCATATGTGTTGCTTAGTGATATCCAGGCTTCAGCACAGATTGGTAAATCAAAATAACTGAGGTACTAATTAAATCACCTGTGCTCAAGCCTGGCTATCACAAAAACCTTCACTGTAAATGTGTTATACACGCTTCGATTTGCTTTAGATTCTATGTCCGATTCGATTTTCCATTAGATTTGGCATTAGATCTTTGCATTCAATTTGGCATTAGATCTGTACTTTTGCATTAGATATCGATTTCGATATCTAATTCGATTTACATTCAAGGTACAGTGTACACATTTGATTCACTGGATCGAATTTGATATTTCCTTGTCTGCACAGTCTATTTTTCATTTTGATATTGAGATAATGGTAGCGAGCATCGAATCGAATGCAGATCGAAAGCACCTTAAAAAACATTCAATTTCTGATTTTTATTTATGGCCAGCAGTAAATGTAATGGATTCATATCAAATTTATATAGCTCATTAAAATTATTGTTACATATTTAAATTTATCTGTACTATCTGTTTATTGGTTAATAAGTGAAACTGTTCTCTGAGCATATGTCAGTAATTTCAACTGTCAGGGACTTTAAAGGCTTTTAACTTTAACCTCAGGTCACTGCATTCCCTAAATAGTCTCTATTTTCTTTGACATAATAAGATGTCAGGTTAAGTATTCTAAATATAGCGCAAGCACTGCTCTGACCATATAAATGTGTTCACGGCCTTAGAACAGCAAGAAGTGACCAAACAAGCTGCACTAGGGGAAAATACATGTAAGGGGATAGGCTGCGCAATACTGGAATTCAAAATGGCTAACACCTGAACTGAGGAAGATGTGTATAAGCAGGGCCAGTGTGAGGGGGGCGCCGGCGCTCACCCTCTCCACCAGGTGGGGCGGGTGTTGATGCGGCCGCCACTTCGCTCGGGGGGGGGGGTGGTTTGTGGTGGCCGCCGCAGCATCACTTCCGGGGGGGGGGGAGAGAGAGTGAGGGAACAGCGGTTACAGATGCGGCGATAGCTCCGGCCAGTGGAGGGGAATCAGTGGAGTGCGGGCGCTATCCGGGGGAGGGGGGGGTATGGCTTACTCACCTGATAGAGTCCCAGCTGCTTTGTTCTTGCTTTCCTTCTTGCTCTTCTTGAGCGCCGGCTGGAGCTCTGTTGCTGCTGCTGCTTTTGCTGCTCACTACCACCCTCCAGTGGCTGGTTTCCTAGGCAAATGCCTAATGCTGCCTAGTGGTGACGCCGGCCCTGTGTATAAATCCTGCACTCTTGGTCTGGCTTGAGTACCAAGGTTGGGAATGCCTGTGTTAGGGGATACATACAATATCCCTGAATGCCTTGAAGGGAATGCATTGACTCATACTTGCCTACCTGACCCTTTCCAAGAGGGAGAAATTGCTCTGTTCCTGGACTTCCCTGGTAATGTATGATTGCCATCACCTGTGGGGAGCTATTTAATTGATAAGAAAGGTGTTTCACCACAGGTGATGGCAATCATACATTAACAAGGAAGTCCAGGAACAGAGCATTTTCTCCCTCATGCAGAGAGTCAGGTAGGCAACTATGCTTGACTATGCTTAGTTGCCAAAACCAGTAATGACAGTAGCCTTTCGGTTTAAATCAATTTACCTTTTTTAGCACTGGGTTTTGGTATTTCAGTGCAGAAGTATTATTCCCACTAATGTGGCCAAAATGGCCAGTAATTTGCACAACAAAAGCATAAATGTCCATTACAATTTGTATTAACATCAATAGGATCCGTTAAGATGATAATTAGGAGCAGTTATGTCCATACTATTAGAAGGCAGCTGGTTTACTCGCAATGCCAATCATGTGACTTTTGATATTGAGGGCTTCAATCACAATTTCTCCCCCTCCCCTGGAATATGTTCAACCATTATTAAATGTGGTTGAATAAACTATTGATGTGGTTGCAGAATGTGAAACTCTAGTAGCAGTTATAGTGGTTGGTGGAGTTCTTTCTACTGCTTAAAATGAACACAAGATGTGTGGTGATGAGCTCACATTTTATTACATTGGCAAATGCATTAACATCAAATATTTACTATGCAAAGCAAACAACAAAGTTCTCAGAAATATGTAATGTCATACTTGCCAAACTTCAGCCAAATCTCTCCAGGAAATACCATAGGGCAGACACAGGTAGGTGCATAGGTTTTCCTGCTGGGTATTGCATCAGCACTGCCTACTGTTCCTGCAGTATTGCAAATCGAATAATCTATAACCCAGAACACCCACATCATTGGGGAAATGGACAGATCTGGGAGTCTTCCCATTCCTCTTGGGTTCCATTAAAAGCTCCCTGAATTTGTGAGTTACCCCAACATTCCCAGACAGTAGAAACAGTATATTTTTGAGCAGCAATGATGGTGTACTGCCTCACAGCACTGAGGTCATGGGTTTGATTCTCACAGCGGTGTAGCTAGGTGCCATGGTGCCCGGAGCAAGGGCATATTTCGTGCCCCCACTCCTCCCGGTAATGAATTGGGGGCGTGGCTAACATGTGTTGACATGTTACATTTGAAATATATAAAACGCTGTAACGGAATCTGCTGCGCTATATAAGACACTGTAACGGAATCTGCTGCGCTATATAAGACGCTGTAACGGAATCTGCTGCGCTATATAAGAAACTGTAACGGAATCTACTGCGCTATATAAGACACTGTAACGGAATCTGCTGCGCTATATAAGACACTGTAACGGAATCTGCTGCGCTATATAAGACGCTGTAACGGAATCTGCTGCGCTATATAAGACACTGTAACGCAATCTACTGCGCTATATAAGACACTGTAACGGAATCTGCTGCGCTATATAAGATGCTGTAACGGAACCTGCTGCGCTATATAAGACACTGTAATGTCTAGGCAGCCTAGTGATGATAACACCACCACATTATCCCATACCTCCCAACTGTCCCGATTCCCGCGGGAACGTCCCGATATTCGCCCGGGGCCGCCATTGTCCCGCGGTGGGGGGGGACAGTTGGGAGCCCCCCCAGCTTCCCGAGAATAGACGCTGTGCGCATGCGCACAGCGTCTATTCAGCGCCGACGAGCGGCGAAAACGGGGGCGTGGCCGCATTTCGCGTCACCCCGCGAGGCCACGCCCCCTTCCCGCGAGGCCACGCCCCCTTTTCGGGAGCGCGCGAGGCTTCGCCGCGCGGACGTCCCGACCTCCCAACTTCGAAAGTTGGGAGGTATGTTATCCTGTGTCTCTTACTTCTGTATTTGGGGGAATGCTTACTTTAATTAAGGGACAGAGATTTGTAGCTTCCTACCCTCACTCCCCCTCCTCCCTCCCATCTGTGTGCACTCATCAGCGGCAATACCGGGGGGTCAGCTGATGTGTGTGCACAAGTCAAAGGTTAAAGTTAATACTTTACATTACGGGAGGGAGACGCTGGCTGTCGGAGCTGGCAGGTGAGAAGTGTCAGACGCGAGCTGCTTCCCCGGGACTGTGAGCCTCTGATCCTTTGTCTGCAGCCCCGGAGAACACAAGCAGCCTGCACCACCAGCGTCATGCCTGTGTCTGTGTGCTGTGCTCGGACCTGCAGCCCTGTCTGATCTCAAGCAGCGTCCAGCAACAGACATCAGGCTGTAGGTACGCTGAGTAGGACCAGCAGCTAGGCGCCGGGCAGGGCAGGGCAGCTGCCGGCACACACTGCCCGCCATTAGTGTAGTAAGTTATACTTGTAGGGGATCATTTGCGGAGGGGGGGGGGCGGCCGTGGCGCCATTCCACCAATCTGCGCCCGGAGCATGAGCTCCGGTGGCTCCGCCCTCCCTACGCCTCTGGATTCTCACCATGGCCGTAACTGTGCAGAGTTTGTATATTCTACCCATGCTTGGGGGAGTTTAATCTGTGTACTCCGGTTTCCCCCCACAATCCCCAAATATACTGGTAGGTTAATTGGCTCATAAGAAAGTTAACCCTAGAATGTCTCTGTGTTTTTACACATGTGGTAGGGAATATAGATTGTAAGCTCCACTGGGGCAGGAACTGATGAATGTTCAAATATAATAATATACTCAATATTTTGATTGCACAACATTTTGAGAAGGACCACAAATTAATTTTGTAAAGCAATACTTTTTTAATCATAAAATCTGTTTTGCTAATTTAATTATATATATATATATATATATATATATATATATATATATATATATATGTATGAGCTTGACAATGGTCCATTAAAGACCAAAACGTTGCCCTAGAAGACCCCGTGTCTGTCTACTGTTTGTGACTTAAGACCTCTGAGTGCCGCTACTGTCTCCTCCATTGTATCTAGTGCTGATGCACTTTGGATGGCACCGGGGCCCTACACTATCAATTACTCCCCCCCCCCCTTCCCCCGAGAGTGCCAATCTCTCCCCTCACAGGCTCAGTACAGGACCCTTATTCCAGATTAACAGAGATACCGTGGATGTACTCCATATTTGACACATCAGTTAAATATATCCAATCTGACCATTAAAGGTGCTCCCATGAGAGTAATGTGGAGTATACAAGTCAAGACCAGGACACAGGTATTCTCTTGCTTGGGCAGGAATCCACCACAGATGGAGGTATAATACAAATGAAATCATTACTTTTAATAATACAAGTTAAAAAGTCATATTCAAAACTTCACATGACAAATAACATAACATTTTTGTATTGTACTCTCTTGTTTGTAATTTCCAAGTACTGGTGAAGTGAAAGAGTACTAACATTGTATTGTACATGTTTATATGTAAATCCCCATACACCCTAGATGATATTGGTCACAATATCGTTCAGAAAGGGCTTTCTGAACGATATGTGTGTATGCATTTTCCCATGCACATGCCAATGCCAGTCCATCCCCCGCCAGGTCCCGCCACCACCAATATCGGCATTGGCGGGATCATTGTATTGTGTATGGCTTACCTCCCAACACGACCCTCTCCAGGAGGAACACAGGCCCTCATTCTGGTTCACTCGCAAAGGCATATGTAACTTGTGCAGAGAGAATTAGATTTGGGTGGGGTTTTACTTCAAAGTGAGATCTATATTGCAGTGTAACAATAATTTCCCTGCACAGAAACAAAATAACTTACCCAAATCTAACTCTCTTTGCACATGTTACATCTGCCTCACCTGCAATGCACATGGTTTTGTCCATTTGAGAAGGAATTTGCTTTTGCAAGTGAACCAGAATACCCCCACAATGCTCTATTTCTGCACTTCCCTCTTGAAGTATGATTACCATTACCTGTTTTAAACAGGTTAATTTATAAGAAAGGTGTTTCTACACAGGTGATGGTAATCCTAAATTAAGAGTTAAATCCAGAAGCATGACCCTGGAGAGGGTCATGTTGGGAGGTATGGTATGGGCAGTAAGAGATATTACGAACAATGCTGTTAATTTTGGCCCTTCTAAGTTATATCATTAATAATATTATCCAGTGTGTATGGTCAATATCACTAACAATGCACACTCCTGCGGGTCATTAATGAAGTCCTCCGTAGTCTGTACAGGGCAGCTCAATTTAGACTATATTGTCAATGAGTGTATGTACAGAGCGAGGACCCAATGATGTCACTGAATGATATCGCTAACAATATCGTTCAGTGTGTATGCATATATATTTTGCTCTGGAGTTTAAGGGAAATCATTGACTATATCATTCATAAACCTATATTGTCTAGTGTGCATGGGGTATTTAAACCTGGAGAAGTGATAAAGTGGAGAAAAAGTGAAA
The DNA here is from genome assembly GCF_055691185.1 of Crinia signifera. Classification (NCBI taxonomy): domain Eukaryota; kingdom Metazoa; phylum Chordata; class Amphibia; order Anura; family Myobatrachidae; genus Crinia; species Crinia signifera. Next base: position 138,144,886 of record NC_139222.1, on the reverse strand, counting down.
GGAGATAAAGCACCAGCCAATCGACTCTCAGCTGTCATTTTCAAACACAAAAAGTTCATTGGCTGGTGCTTTATCTCATTTCAACTTATTCCACTTTATCTCCAGTTTATCTCTTCTCCAGGATTAATACCTGCCCCTTTATTTGGTATTTGAAGTTTCATACTGTATATGACATATTATTAGAAGCAGTGCTCGAAGTGGGCCAGCACTTCACTTCGAGCACTGATTTTTTTTCTCCTCGGCGGTGGTGGCTGCAGCAGCCAGATGGGGAGCAGGCATCCCGGTGGAAGCAGCAGAGGCAAGGTGGTTAGAAGGAGATCCGGCTGCAGGAGGTGGTTAAAAGGAGAAGTCCCGGCTGGGGACAGAAGACGTCAGCAGCGGCCCTGAGCGGGGGAGGTTGTCTCCGGCGCTCCAAAACTGTGCACACTGTGAGGCGTGTTCCCCAGACAGTCTCCCGTGTCACCCACTCGCTACGCACCATCTGCTGGGACTGACCACCCTCCATTGTCCGCCACCCGCCTTCCTAGTCCTCCTCTCTCCCTCAGTTGTCCGCCGCCTGTGGCTCACAGCTGTAAGCTGGAGCCACGCTTTCTTTACCCCAGCACTCTGGCCTGGAGTCAAAGGAGAGAGAAGAGAGGAGCCTGGATGCAGTGCTGGCTGCGAACCAAAAGGTGAAAAGGTGTGTTCAGTCAGCCTAATGCACTATGATGTGATGCATACCTGATTGGGGGTGGTGTGGGGGTGCGCCACACCCCCTGTAAAACAAACATGTAAACCCCCTTGGCAAAGAAAATGAAGCCACCTGGCATCGAGCATGAAACCCCCTTGGCAACAAACATGAAGACCTGGGCATCAAGCATGTAGGTGAGCAGTAGTTATGTGGCATAATATGTAAGGGGCATCACGGTGTGCGGCACAATGTGTAATGGGCATCATGGTGTGCGGTGCAATGTGTAATGGGCATTATGGTGTGTGGCCTCGTGTAATGGGCATTACGGTGCGTGAAATATGTTATAAGCATTACAGCTTGCAGAATAATGTATAACAGGCATTATGGCATGTGAAATAATGTGGAATGGGCATTACGGCATGTGGTATAATATGTAATGGGCATTACGGCATTTGCTATAATGTGTAACAGGCATTACGACATGTGGAATAATGTGTAACAGGTATGATGGCATGCAGAATAATGTTGAATGGGCATTATGGCATGCGGTGTACTATGTAATGGGCATTACGGCATTTGCTAAAATGTGGAATGGACATTAAGGTGTGTATGTCTGTGGTATCTGGTGTGGTACACACTTAAACCTAAAACACGCCCCCTTTTTCAGTGGCCACACCCCCTTTTCCGGAGCGTGTGCACCTTGTGTGCACGCATAACTACACCCTTTATTTTTCCATACCCCCACTTTAAAATTTCCACTTCAAGCACTGATTAGAAGTAATGTTTAACGGTGGACAAATAAGAACCATTGTGTAACTTTCTCTTGGCCCACTGCATCACACAACAGCATGTCCAGTATTCCCTCACAATAATATATTAATTCAGAATTCTGCATACCTCCCAACATGACCCTCTCCAGGAGTGTAAAAGTGATATTAACATACAGAAAGTATGAAATGCATAGTGTAACTGTGACAACAAGGGAGCTGTGATGGTGGAGAATAGGATCTATAAAATGCAGTACGTTATTACAGGGAGCATAGAAATGAATTGTATCAGTAGTATACAGGTAAGTAGTGCTTACTAGCTACTTATACAACCAAAAGATGGATCCTTCAACCCAGTGGGTGGAGAGTGAGTCCTGGAACTGTATGTTATAATAACAGAACATGTTTTTAATGGGCTTAACTTGTACTGATAAGCACAAAATTCCCTTCTGCCACTTCTTTACCTCATAGTGCTTATTGTGTAAAGACAATTGTTTCACAAATACTTGTATCTACAAATTGGATCCAGAGTTTAGTAGAAAGTAAACTCGTGATGATGCATCTGCTGGTCGCAAGGGAAAAGGCAGATGGCAGGTTATTGATGAATGGAAAGAGAAAACGAGCATCAGACAAGTGAGACATGGAAGGGAAGATTATCATCGCACATGTAGGAAATGGTTCCCATACCTGCTTGGCTTGTTCTAATGACACTTTAGATCCCACATGCTTTCTCCTGAAGGTCAACAACAAATTGAGCAAATTACTGGTTATTAGTAAAGAATTCACAGGTGGTGTATTCAACAGTATTGAGATAGGCCAGGAGCCTGTTCCCCATTACATTCATTTAGTGTGATTGACTCATTTGTCTTTGCTGCTAGTGTTGCCCCTGTCTGCTGACACATACTTGGCAGTTGCACAGTCTCTACCATTGCACGGCCTTGTTAAGATGTATTTGGTTGGGTTAAGGGTGGGCTACAGTGCAATTATATCACAGCTATAATAGAGCCAGGCAGCACTGGTAATGTAGAACAGACACCGATGCTATTCCTTCCTCTATAATCTGCTTTTGTACATACCCTGCAATACAAGTTTACAGAACATTTCAGACACAAAACAAGCAATTTGCATTTATCTCTCTAGGACAAAGCAAATTCATGAGGCGTACGATTGGTTTGCTGCACATTTTTAGTAAAAAGTAAGTGGAAGAAGTTTTGTAAAGAGTATTAATAAACATAACTCAATTGTACCGAAATGCTTTCTTTAGTCTATTGCAAACAGATTATTTTTGTGGTGATCTCCAAGATCTAAAAATCTGGTATTCAAATTTTTCTATAATCAATTTTTTTTTTTTAAACTAAGATAATGCATGCTTGCCTACTTTTCAGTGGGCACCTAGCTTCGGGAAGCAGGGGACAGGGCCGGTGGCATGATGCAATGGGGTGGGGCTTATTATGAGCTGACATTTTTGGTGGCGTGGTAAGTGCAATCGCTTCATCAAAGCCATGCCCCCGCAGTGCAATGCAGGTATTAAAGGCTAGGTGGGGGGGGGGGGGGTTTGAGGGAGACTGGCGGCATTGCAGGGGACTTACCCACTTTTCTGGGTGATCTGGGATGGCAGCCAAGTATGAATAGGGACTGTAGAGGGCAAGGCCACCTCGCTCGGTGTGTCCCTGTATGCGATGTGCCCGTAGAACTTTATGGGCACATCACTAAAGTGCGAGCACTTCACTACACAGCGAAGAGCTCGCACATTACAGGCTGCACCCTAACTGTGCAGCCTAGCTATGAATCCAAATCGCGATCTACAATTTTCAGAGATTCGCTAACAGGTCAGAATTAAGCCTAATGTACACAAACTTTGTTGCATGCACAAAACTACTGTATAATGCTTTTTTTAATAAGGTGTATATGAAATATATGTATTCTGGGCTTATGACTGTATTTCATTATATTATGCGGTACTTGTTTCCTGGCAGGGCGCCCAGTACGCATCAACCCTGAGATGTATCAAGCTTCAAAAAGTGATAAAATGGAGAGTGATAAACAGCCAGCCAATCAGCTCCTACCTGTCATTTTTCAAACTTAGCGTGTGGCATGACAGATAGGTGCTGATTGGCTGGCTGTTTTTCACTCTCCATTTTATCACTTTGTGAAACTTGATACATCTGGCCCTTAGCGTACTGGGCTATTCTCTGTAGTGAAATCACATCGCACAGCGTATAGTACTGTGCGATGCAATGCAATGCAATGCGATGTCCATATGAAGTGCACAGGAGTGCTTATACAATGAAATATCGCATGGGATCAGAGGGCATCATAGACAAGGTGTGATGCAATGTGATATTTCATAGTAGAAGCACCCATGCAATGAGATGTTATGTGTGCTTAGTATGACATGTGATGGGTGCTTACAATTGAAAGCACCTACAGTATGGCATTGTTTAGCGTCACCTCCAGTATCAACGCAACCCCGAAGCGTGGCGAGCGCAGCGAGGCCCGCAAGGGGTGGTGGAATGCGTCCTCCGACCTTTTCATACCCCCACTATCCACGTCGGCATGGAGTTGATTTTATATAGTGTGGCAAGCGCAGTGAGCCACCGAGCCCGAAGCGTGGCGCGCATAGCGAGCCCTGCGAGGGGACGCGGATTACTTTACATGTATTCCGCATCCGCTCGCCACGCTTCGGGCTCGGTGGCTCGCTGCACTTTATAACATCAACTCCACGCCGACGTGGATAGTGGGGGAATGAAAAGGTCGGAGGTTGCGTTCCGTCGCCGCTCGCCATGCTTCGGGGTGGTATAGATAGTGGTGGTGTTTTAGGAACACAGTCACACTTGAAAAATCATACAGCTGACACAGTAATGATGACATGTGTTAACTATGAACTGTATATTTACTTAAAAATTTTTAAAAGCATAACGATAATGATAATAAGAACAATTAATCAATTTTAAACAGTAAAACATTAATTAAGAACAATGAATCACAGTAAAACATTAATTAGTAAAAAATCAGTTAATCATCCTTAGGTAGGAGGGTAAGTGCTTCCAGGCAAAGGCGTAACTACCATAGGTGCTAGGGATGCAGCTGCTATGGGGCCCAGAGCTGAAGGGGGCCCATCTTTACTGTATAAATGATATTTTCTATATACATTTATCGCCAATATTTGGTATATAGGGGCCCTTACAAACTTTTGCTATGGGGCCTGTGAATATCTAGTTATGCCCCTGCTTCCAGGATTCAATGAAATGGGTTATCCCCACCCAATGTCTTTCTCCACATGAACTCCTGGAGATAGGAATGGAGCGTGTGGCGTGCTGTACCTCTTTGGCGCTTATTGCACCATTTGCATGCGCCCCACATTCTCTCTACATTCTGGGTATGCACCCCTGTGGACAGGTCTATAAAATTGAACCGGTGATTTACTTGGGCGTGCTGAAAAAGGTGATAGCCTCCTCCTCCATCTGAGGCAACGTAAATATATTCATTTTATGCAGCCATCTCATAAACTTTAGATTACTTCACCAGCGGCTCTGAGGGATGCTTCTACTCCTGTCAGAATATCACCTCAGAATGATTTCTGAGAGGATCTGACAGGGGGCGGGAATGACAGGGAGCGGGAACGGGAAAATCGCATCGCATTGCATGCTACTATAACGTCATGTGATGCCATTTCACTACATTCGCGTACGTAAGGAAACTGGGCGCCCTGCTAGGAAAGAAGTACCTATTATGCAAATATTCTCAAATAGAAAAAATCTATATATTCTATGTACTTCTAATCCAAAGTATTTTGAATATGGGAGACAACCTGTATACATAATTAGTCAAGTACACCATCATTTTTGAGGAAAAACAAATGGACAAAGTTAAGAAAAACCTGCGACACCCTCCACCCTCCCTCTATCACCTTCCACTTTATCTCCACTTTATCACTTTACCAGGCTTAATGTGCCCCTTACTTCCTTATGCTAGTGCTAGAGTCCACCAGTGTATGAGAAGTATTCTTGCATCTGCATATAGAAGCCCATTCTACCCACTATGTTTATGTCCTCAGCCATCATCCTTAGTATGGGGACTTGCACCCACCTGTGTTATTTTTATTTATGGCACATGCTCAGTATGCAGATGTCTATGAGCACGTCTCCTATCTCTCTCTCTCTCTCTCTCTCTCTCTCTCTCTCTCTCTCTATATATATATATATATATATATATATATATATATATACAAGGGAGTTTTGAACCGGCACTCTCGTTGGTGGAAGATATTGCCCTGGGTGCCTTCCCAATGATTGAAGTAGATTGGAAAAAACAGGCGTCACTCCAAAGGGACTTTTCAAACGACTTTAGTGAATAAAGATTTTTTTCAGCAAACAAATTTGCACATCAACATATCAGTCGACGTTTCAATGCCATATAGACATTTTTCTCAAGACATTTGATGCACATAAAGGTATATCAAAACATGTAAGAATGCTGAACAGTTTAAGTAGCGTCTTACCTGGCCCTGTCCGCCCGGCGGCTGGGTGCACGCCGTCCCGCCCCCCTCGAGGGGAGATCCGGAGCGCGTGACGTCAGCTGTACGCTCCCGTTGCCAGGAGACGCCTGCCGCTTGCGTCCCCAGCCGCCGGACGTCATCCTGTGGATGACAGTGAAATAACAGGGTGAAAACCATGCAATTAATAATGTATGCTTAAACAGTAATGCATGAGCTGCTGCAGTTCAACAAAGGCTGTATGACAAAAGCATATCATGAATATGAAGAAACCTGCATTTAAGTGTAAATATACATAACATTAGAAGGCAGAACACTGGCTGATGAAATATGGAGCTAGTATAGCACATAAAAAAGGGGACAACAATCAGAATAGAACACTCCAATTGAATCTGTCATTGAGTCCTGTTGGCTTGGTGGTTTTTAGCCAAAAGATCCATCTGGATTCAAGTTTTAGTAGAGCGCCGTCACGATCTCCTCCGCGGCGGAGGGGGGGACATGATCAATTAGTATAAATTTTAAGTCAGCAATGGAATGACCTGCTTCTAAGAAATGTCGGGCCACAGGTTGTTCGGCCGACTTGGTCCTGATGGCTTGGTTAATTGCTGACCGATGTAACGCCATACGATCCCTGATTGTACGGATAGTCTTTCCCACGTAATGTAAGTGGCATGGACAATACAACAAATAAATAACATGTGTAGTTAAACAGGTTAACACATGTTTGATGTGAATGGTCTTATTGTTGCTAGGATTGATGAATGATTTGCACACAACCATGTTTTTGCAGGTGGTGCAGTTTAGACATCTATAGCACCCCGGAGCTTTGGATAAAAAGTTAGATGGTGGAGAGGGTAAGTCAAAGCCTGTGATGTCCGTGTGGACCACTCTGTCCTTGATGTTGCGGCCTCTGGTATAGCACGCCATGGGTCTCTTATTATGTAACCCAGGCAAGGATGTATCTGTTTTGACTATCGGCCATAACGCCGTGGTGGCCCTCTGTACCACTGGACTAGATAAAGAGAATTGTTGTTTCCAAGGTACCACTTTGTGTTCATCTCGGACTTTAGACTTAAGCAGCTCCTCCCGGGGTATGGCCAAGATCTCCCTCTGCATGATTTGCAACGACTTGAGGTTGTAGCCTCTGGTGACGAATTTGTCTACTACTTTATTGGTGCTTTCCACAGCTGCGGATTGTGTGCTAGATATGCGTGCCACTCTCATTAATTGTGATTTCGGCAATCCTCTTTTTAATGGCTTCGGGTGATGACTTGATCCCAATAATAGAGTGTTGCGATCGGTGGGTTTTGAATAGACAGTTGTATGCAGAATACTATCGATCAGTGACACCTGTACATCCAAATACTGGATTGATTCTGTTTGGATGTTGTATGTATATTTAATAGGTCCATTGCTGTTGTTAATGGTTGTGATATGGTCTATTAATAGATTGATGGGGCCCGTCCATAGGCAGAACAAGTCATCGATGAAACGACAGTATAGCAACATATGTTGGGCTATGTGCTGTACCTGCAAAAACTTCTCCTGTTCCTCCATAAACATGAAAATATTAGCGAGGCTTGGAGCGACCGGGCTCCCCATGGCACACCCCGTCTTTTGTTGAAAAATGGCTCCATTAAATAGAAAGTAATTTCTTTCCAATGTTAGTGTTAGCAGTTCCAAAAACAGATTGTGATCTACTTCTTTGATGTCATTTGTATGCAGAAATTGTGCTACTGCTGCCACCCCAGCTGATTGGGGGATCGCAGTGTATAAGCTGCATACATCAAGGGTCACAAGGACCGTGCCCGCCGGGATCTGTGCGACACCTTGTAAGCGTTTTAAGAAATCTGTGGTGTCCTTTACATATGTGGTCTGCCGCTGAACATATGGCTGGAGAACTATGTCCAAATATTTGGAGACGGGTTGGAATAGAGAATTGTTAGCCGAAATAATGGGGCGGCCTGGAGGTTTTTCAGGGTTCTTGTGTAGCTTAGGGACGGTGTAGATGACTGGAATAACAGGGAATTTTTGAGTGAGTGCTCTTGCTAGGTTTTTATCAATTAAGTTGCATTCTGTGGCATTCTTTAACACAGTATCAAGCTCACGTTTATAAGTTCCCGTTGGATCCCCCACCAACTTTTCGTACACCAGTGAATCACCCAGTTGTTGTTCAATTTCATTGATGTAGTCCCTCAAATCTTGCACAACTATTGCTCCTCCTTTATCTGCCGACCTGATTATAATATGTCGGTAATTAGACAAGTCCTGGAGGGCTGTGCGTTCTTCCCGTGTTAGATTGTAATGTACAGTACTAGAAGCGGAGTTGAGGAGCTCTAATGAGGAGCTAATCTACAACTTGTCATCACACCAATTGAAGCCTGCAGAAATAGCGGTACTCAAGAAGGGGCTATCATTCATTCCTACCAACCCACACAACGAACTACAGTGGCAAATTGATCGACATCGATTCGACCGCAATTTACGTCTGAAGGAACACTTCCAATACACGGAGCCATCCGATTTATCAGGACCGGTTCAACAATTTATCCAGTCAAGAACAAAATCTCAGTTCGATCCTATATCTGCTAATACCTCTTTACCAACCTTTTCACGTTTAGTGGATGCGTCAGTCTCCAAGTACAACTCCGCTTCTAGTACTGTACATTACAATCTAACACGGGAAGAACGCACAGCCCTCCAGGACTTGTCTAATTACCGACATATTATAATCAGGTCGGCAGATAAAGGAGGAGCAATAGTTGTGCAAGATTTGAGGGACTACATCAATGAAATTGAACAACAACTGGGTGATTCACTGGTGTACGAAAAGTTGGTGGGGGATCCAACGGGAACTTATAAACGTGAGCTTGATACTGTGTTAAAGAATGCCACAGAATGCAACTTAATTGATAAAAACCTAGCAAGAGCACTCACTCAAAAATTCCCTGTTATTCCAGTCATCTACACCGTCCCTAAGCTACACAAGAACCCTGAAAAACCTCCAGGCCGCCCCATTATTTCGGCTAACAATTCTCTATTCCAACCCGTCTCCAAATATTTGGACATAGTTCTCCAGCCATATGTTCAGCGGCAGACCACATATGTAAAGGACACCACAGATTTCTTAAAACGCTTACAAGGTGTCGCACAGATCCCGGCGGGCACGGTCCTTGTGACCCTTGATGTATGCAGCTTATACACTGCGATCCCCCAATCAGCTGGGGTGGCAGCAGTAGCACAATTTCTGCGTACAAATGACATCAAAGAAGTAGATCACAATCTGTTTTTGGAACTGCTAACACTAACATTGGAAAGAAATTACTTTCTATTTAATGGAGCCATTTTTCAACAAAAGACGGGGTGTGCCATGGGGAGCCCGGTCGCTCCAAGCCTCGCTAATATTTTCATGTTTATGGAGGAACAGGAGAAGTTTTTGCAGGTACAGCACATAGCCCAACATATGTTGCTATACTGTCGTTTCATCGATGACTTGTTCTGCCTATGGACGGGCCCCATCAATCTATTAATAGACCATATCACAACCATTAACAACAGCAATGGACCTATTAAATATACATACAACATCCAAACAGAATCAATCCAGTATTTGGATGTACAGGTGTCACTGATCGATAGTATTCTGCATACAACTGTCTATTCAAAACCCACCGATCGCAACACTCTATTATTGGGATCAAGTCATCACCCGAAGCCATTAAAAAGAGGATTGCCGAAATCACAATTAATGAGAGTGGCACGCATATCTAGCACACAATCCGCAGCTGTGGAAAGCACCAATAAAGTAGTAGACAAATTCGTCACCAGAGGCTACAACCTCAAGTCGTTGCAAATCATGCAGAGGGAGATCTTGGCCATACCCCGGGAGGAGCTGCTTAAGTCTAAAGTCCGAGATGAACACAAAGTGGTACCTTGGAAACAACAATTCTCTTTATCTAGTCCAGTGGTACAGAGGGCCACCACGGCGTTATGGCCGATAGTCAAAACAGATACATCCTTGCCTGGGTTACATAATAAGAGACCCATGGCGTGCTATACCAGAGGCCGCAACATCAAGGACAGAGTGGTCCACACGGACATCACAGGCTTTGACTTACCCTCTCCACCATCTAACTTTTTATCCAAAGCTCCGGGGTGCTATAGATGTCTAAACTGCACCACCTGCAAAAACATGGTTGTGTGCAAATCATTCATCAATCCTAGCAACAATAAGACCATTCACATCAAACATGTGTTAACCTGTTTAACTACACATGTTATTTATTTGTTGTATTGTCCATGCCACTTACATTACGTGGGAAAGACTATCCGTACAATCAGGGATCGTATGGCGTTACATCGGTCAGCAATTAACCAAGCCATCAGGACCAAGTCGGCCGAACAACCTGTGGCCCGACATTTCTTAGAAGCAGGTCATTCCATTGCTGACTTAAAATTTATACTAATTGATCATGTCCCCCCCCTCCGCCGCGGAGGAGATCGTGACGGCGCTCTACTAAAACTTGAATCCAGATGGATCTTTTGGCTAAAAACCACCAAGCCAACAGGACTCAATGACAGATTCAATTGGAGTGTTCTATTCTGATTGTTGTCCCCTTTTTTATGTGCTATACTAGCTCCATATTTCATCAGCCAGTGTTCTGCCTTCTAATGTTATGTATATTTACACTTAAATGCAGGTTTCTTCATATTCATGATATGCTTTTGTCATACAGCCTTTGTTGAACTGCAGCAGCTCATGCATTACTGTTTAAGCATACATTATTAATTGCATGGTTTTCACCCTGTTATTTCACTGTCATCCACAGGATGACGTCCGGCGGCTGGGGACGCAAGCGGCAGGCGTCTCCTGGCAACGGGAGCGTACAGCTGACGTCACGCGCTCCGGATCTCCCCTCGAGGGGGGCGGGACGGCGTGCACCCAGCCGCCGGGCGGACAGGGCCAGGTAAGACGCTACTTAAACTGTTCAGCATTCTTACATGTTTTGATATACCTTTATGTGCATCAAATGTCTTGAGAAAAATGTCTATATGGCATTGAAACGTCGACTGATATGTTGATGTGCAAATTTGTTTGCTGAAAAAAATCTTTATTCACTAAAGTCGTTTGAAAAGTCCCTTTGGAGTGACGCCTGTTTTTTCCAATCTATATATATATATATATAGAGAGAGAAAAGTTCTGTAGATGGCCGGCACTCCAAAAATCTGAGTTGTAGGGTCGGGTGCCCTCCCTGGGAGAGAGAGAGTCTCTATCCAATATAGCGTTGCTGCATGGGTGGCACTCCAGAAATCACGACAAATACACAGGTGTCAGGTGACCTGACACCTGTGTATTTGTCGTGATTTCTGGAGTGCCACCCATGCAGCAACGCTATATATATATATATATATATATATATATATATATATATATATATATATATATATATATATATATCCCAATAGTGGTATGGCACCTATAGTATATATAGTATATTATAGTAGGAATAATTGAGACATAGGCCCTTATTCTGGTCGGTGCGGATATATCCGCATGCGTTCGGCCGCCGATGTTTTGTGTCTGCACATGTGCAGAGGCGTCTCTGCGCATGTGCGAGCGGGGCGTACGGCCAAATCCCGCATGATATGTGAACACTCCGAACAGGGGGTGGAGAGGGGTGTGAAGGGCTATTTGGGCTCATTACCATATGCATACGCCCCGCGTTTCATGGGCGTTCCCATGCAAACACTGGGCGTACGTATAGTAATGCGGCCGTGACGCGCGTGTAGGGGGAGGACATATGACATCGCCGGATGTCAGCTGCCCGCCCAGATCCCTGCTTTTGCACGGAAAAATGTCCGTGTGGTCTGAGGTTGCGGGAGCTGGTGGAGCACTCGGTCCTGCATTCGATGGTCTGCGACCATCGAATGATGGGGGAGGTTCCCTTAGATGGAGGAGGTGTATTCCGTGTAAAATACACGTGCGGTCCGTTCGGCCAGCTTCTTACCGCGTACGGACGGAGTTGGCGATCCGTATGGAAGGCGGGGTTTCGCACGCATCGGCCCTGGCCGCATAATCTGATCCGGCCGCACCGACCAGAATAAGGCCCATAGAGAGAACAAAACAATAAAGGAAAGGTGGTGGTGGAATAAGTGGCGTAAGTTTGTCCCTGTTGCCCGGAGGCATGATATATATTGGTGCCCCCCCTTAGACACACACAACCTTATACATAGTATCTGTTCTGAAATATATATGTGTTTTATAAATATCTATATTATAATGAGAGAGAAAGAACACATATACAGACACATATATATTGCAGAACTCAGCCATAGAAGTGATAGACGGCTTTCAATTAATTCATTTAAACTCACAAGGAAGGAGAGGTGCCCCCTTGGGAGCAGGAGCCTGGCGGCAGATGACTCCATTGCCTCCAAAAGTTCTACCTCTGGGTGGAATAAACAAGAGACAAGTGACATAAAGGGGGTTATTCTAGTTCACTCTTTCTGACAAATTCCTTCTTAGATGGACAAAACCATGTGCACTGCAGGTGGGGCAGATGTTACTTGTGCAGGGAGAATTAGATTTGGGTGGGGTTTTACTTCAAAGTGAGATCTATATTGCAGTGCAAAAATAAATCAGTCAGTATTTTCCCTGCACAGAAACAAAATAACTCACCCAAATCTAATTCTCTCTGCACATTTTACATCTGCCCCCCCTGCAGTGCACATGGTTTTGTCCATCTAAGAAGGAATTTGTCAGAAAGAGTGAACTAGAATAACCCCTAAAGTGAGGGGCATACTATCCATCAAAAAAAGGTTTACTTTCGATTTATATTAGAAATCCAAAACGTAGAGAGGGTATTCTTTATGAGTAACCTATAATACAATTAATTTATTATAAGTGAATTCATAGATTATAATAACCAATATTTTAGTAATAGGAGGGGGAGGGAAAGGTACCTACCCCAATATTTAATTCCTGAGTTTGGGTTATACAAGATAAGGTTTCCTTTAAAGGATATAATTGCCTAAAAAAATAATAAAGTGGTTTATAATAAATCTATTTAAATATATAATAATAATAATAATAATAATAATAATAATAATAAGGAATTAAGGTGTTAGTGGCAAATAATGTGCACATACCAATAAGATTAGAGCAGTGTTATTCCTCCAGTCTGATGAGAACCATTGAATCACCAGAGGGATAAGGAATGATACTAAATCATCAAAGTAATTTCAATTATTTTAATTAATTAATTAAAAGTGTTTTAATTAGTTTAAAGATTAAAACAATCTGTTAGTATACTCAATTATATATATATATATATATATATATATATATATATATATATATATATATATATATATATATATAGCAGGGGGTTTTCAAAACGGCACTCAGCAGCATACAGTAATGAAGTTTTTGGTGCAGGTTCCAATGTAGTAGACAGAAAGAGCACTTACCCAACCTTGCAGAGGGAAAGGAGACAGACCAGCACTCAATAAAGTAGTGAAAAAATATGTGTATTGAAGTTTTATCACAGCATAGTAACAATAAGTTATTACAACATCACAGCTGACCCGACAGCTGTTTCAAAACGGATCTCATGTCCAGTTCTGATGAGACCCCTGATGAGAACTGGACATGAGATCCGGTTTAAAACAGCTGTCGGCTCAGCTGTGATGTTGTAATAACTTATTGTTACTATGCTGTGATACAACTTCAATACACGTATTTTTTCACTACTTTATTGAGTGCTGGTCTGTCTCCTTTCCCTCTGCAAGGTTGGGTAAGTGCTTTTTCTATATATATATATATATATATATATATACCCGTGGCTCGCCACTGTTTACAATTCAAACATAATATTTCAAGTATACGGACAATGATTATTGACCATATACCTTTGCCCATCAGAGGGGGTAATAGAAATAAAATTTTGCTCCAGAGAGAGAGTCGCTGGATTTTCTCTCTGGGGACTATGTCCCCTGGGGGGTTAAATGAGACGCTGGGGCTCCAGTGTTTCATTTGACCATCCTGTATTGGAGGGTGTTATGTGATCTTGCTGTATTTGTTTTGTCATATGTTACATGCCTTATTCATTTATTATTATTATTATGTATACTCATGTTTTCTAGTGTTATGTCTCTTTAAATTGCTGATTGATGCATTTAGAAAGTATTAATAGCTACAGATGCTATATCCCATAAGAATGTGGGTGTTTACTACATATTGAGTCTCATGTACATGCGGTTTTTCCATTTTTATATTTTATATTCTGCGATCGCTGTTGTATCAGCGTTTTTATTATATGTAATGTGTTTGTTATTTGTTTCCATAGGAACCGTTTGTGCTGTGTGCAGAAGCTCCCTGTCTCGCGTTGATGACACGCGCCGGTTCTATCCAATTGCATAGTGAAGGCCACCCGGTCACGTGATGTGGAAGTACAGGTCAGTGAGAGGGGCCTGTTCTTTACACTGCAGCGTGCCACGTGCCAGGTGATGCCTGAGCAGTGCAGGCTGGACAGGTGTGTGTCATGATGCTGGTGGGGGATGGTGAGTGCACAGCCAATCGGTGTGGACATGGGGGGAGGGTTTTTTATGTGTGTATGGGTATTTATTGCCTATGTTTTGTTAATGCATTTGTGTCCCTGATGACGGAGGTAACTCCGTAACGGCGTAGGACCGCTGCAATAAAGGACTTTTAAACTTTACTACAAGTCTGTGAGAGTGCCGCCTTTCTTCCTGCTGGTTATATATATATATATATATATATATCCATGGAATGGGACGACACTCTCTAGAAAAGTCCATTAATGCTGGGGTGCACACTCAGAATATTCCTCCATAGGGAGTGTATATGGTGTATACATGGGTACAGGGAAAGGTCACTCGCCAGACTGAATTTTTAAATATTTTGAAAAGAGAAAGAGCGGTTGCAAAGGCAGATGCACACCAAGTGGTACAGGGACTGTACACGAAGAATTTTTTTTTGGTATATATAAAGATATTGCGGTGTGTGGAGAAAGCAGCAACACGATCTGTTGGCATGTGCAACAGATCGTGTTGCTGCTTTCTCCACACCGCAAGGTGTGTACTTGTTCGATGTATATCTGATGGCTGTCAAAACAAGTCTTGATAAAGGCCCTAATTTGGGTCGAAACGTTGACCAGAGTGATGGCAGCATAATTTAATGTGATGAAATAAAGCATATATATATATAGAAAACCGGCATCCTTTGACATGAACGATTCCAATATCTGTAACTGATATTCCATAATATTTTTTTGGGACACAAATCAGGATCCCCAAAAAATGAAACAAATCACAAGACATAGTCGCATGCAAAGGTACATGGATATTTATTAGACTGCAATTTGTGATGGCATTGATTATAAATGATGGAGTGGTTAGACATGTGAGAGAACAGCTTACCACAGACAGCTAGTTGCTATGCTGACAAACAAATAAAACATACAGTATATATGCAGGTCCAGAGAGAGCCAGCTGATCTTATACCTAAATATAAGACTACACATCTCTTCCAGCACATTGAAAGCTCATGCATGGGTTGGACATGTTCATTTTCAGATTTATTGACTTGTAAATTCCTGTAGGTTTTATGAGATGCATTGCCTTATAGTTCTGGCTTCATTCTGTATTTATTCTTAAATCATTACACCTGGAAATTAAAGGCAGCTGACAACTCTACACTTTATTATGTTGCTCCGAAATGGAATACGGTCATTAGGTCGACATGGAGAAGGTCAACTTAAAAAAAGGTTGACATGAGTTTATAATTTTTATTTTTGTATAAAAAAAAGGTGGTTTTTCATACTTTACTATACAAATGGGCATAGAGGAAGTCTATAATAGTGTGCCCAAATCATGGTGAGAAAAGCCTATAGTGGTACACCTAATTTCTGTTGAGTGTATACCCCTCTGGAATATATGGGCTGTGGCGTGTGGTGCAATATGTATTGGATAGTATTGTATACAGTCAGCAGGCTTATGAAATTTGTTTTTTTTGGCTGAGCAAAGAAAATAATCTCTTCCCCCTGATGAAATAAAGATGGCTTGAGATCTCTTTTGGTAAAAAGTTGCAGGAGAACATGTACACACCAAACTTGTTCACCTCTTTATATATTGATTTGAGTTTTTCATTACTATGGTGGGTTAATCATTTCAACAGGTGATACTCATTAGAATACATATTATAGACCTATATGTAAGTTAGTATATGACATCCACAATTATGATTGATAGAGTGAGAGAATTCTCATGCTTAATAACTGATGTGGAGGTGCACCCTTGAGAGTAAAAATGTGTCTCATTTTAATGTGTACAATATATATGTAATATTAGTACTATCAATCAATGGGATTTATCCCCTTTATCTCACAAACATTCATACAACTATATATTTGAGAATGTGCTACATTTCTTGTGTGCCCTAAAGTGTATAGTTCTTCCGGGAATACAGGATGGGAATACAGGATTTTTTTCTATACAAGAATGCCTCAACAAAAAAAAAAGCTTTTTCTTCAGTCAAAAACATTATAGAGTTTTTTTATGCATTATGCAAAGTTGGGGCCAGGGTTGCCTACCCTCCCGGATTGGCCTAGAGAGTCCTGAAACTTGGGTCCCCCTCCCGGCCCCCCGGAATGGTGGGCAACCCTCTCAGATTCTGCTGGACCCCTGCATCTCCCCGGCCACAGTGGTAATTTACCGCGATTTGCGGCTTTCCATGGAGTGGGGCGGAGCTAAATATAAATAGTGTCATTTTAGCCCCTCCCCAAGAACCCGTTATTCACGGAATTTGCCGTACTGGGGGCGGGGCTTGATGATGTCTACATCAGGCCCCGCCCCCCAAAGTGCTGTTGACAGTCTGCTCTCCAATCTTCTCCTGGAGAGGAGACTTTGAATGTAGGCAAGTATGTTTGGGGCTGATTCAGACCTGTTTGTACTAAGACAGCACTCTTAGTACAGCACAATTTTCCTGACCAACACTAGCCCAGCCTGACTGATCCAGCTGTTTTTTAAATTGTTATACTTTTTTTCACTTTTTTCAACAACAAAAAAACACATAATCCTTAGATGCATTTCTATGTAAAGTATCCCTGTCCACCACAGTGTACTTGTGGACTCATATAGCACATTGTTTTCACATCCGCTTTTCATTATTCATATGTTTGAATTTGCCTGACACAGGAAACCTGCCCTGTCATCGGACAGAACGGTGATCCATGGCAACCGGACGCCGCATCCAGGTAACCATGGCTACTTCCCACACTGCCGGATGGACGTCATCCCGCTGCATGCATCCGGAAGTGATGCACGGGGTAAACCCGGAAGCGTCCTCTGGAGGAAGCTTGGGGGAGCGAGACGCTGGGACACCTGAGTCCAGGGTAAACACCTGTTTGTATCCAATTTAAGTCACTTTGTATTCACAGTTTGCTTTGTTCACACCTTGAAAAAGAGGCCCAGTAGCCTCGAAACGTTGGTTTATATGACATTCTTCACTAAAGATTTTACACCTTAAACCCGTGAGTGCCACCCTTTTTTCTCCTCCATTGTTCATTACGTTCTAGGAAGGCAACATGGCAGCGGGAACCGTCAACCAGAGTGCCGACCTACCTCCAAGATATTTATATATATATATATATATGTTTAGTGGGCGGCCTGGCACTCACCCAACGGGGTACAGCTAGCTCCGGGGCCTTCTGGACGCAGTCAATAAGTAAGGAATAACTCACAACAGCGGCACTCGTAAGAAATTTTCAGCGTGTATTGAAACCAAATCCTAGGATTTGGTTTCAATACACGCTGAAAATTCCTTACGAGTGCCGCTGTTGTGAGTTATTCCATATATATATAAAATTTAATGATTTTAGTCATACAACAAGTTAATAAGGATATCATTGCAGTACAGCAGGAGATTGATCAGTGCGAAAGCACTGGTGTCTCCAGTTTGAATAATGATGCTGGAGGGGAGTGGCTTGTCAAGCTGGAGGATGCTGTGTCCAAATTTAAGAGTGAATTGCTTATATTCAAGAAGAGCAAGTATAGGAAAGTTAAGGAAGACTACAGGGATGCTAAAGTATATCCCTGGTTGTCAGATCAACCTATACGGAGAAACTGGAGAGGGGGCTTTGGCAATAGGAGGGATGACACAGAATTCACAGATGTGGACTCCTCTCAGAGTGAAACTGAACTAGCTCCTAGGGGTGCTAAAGCTTCTTTTTTAGGAGAGGGCACGTCCACACGTACCAGGCCAAAAGGAAAAAACCTTGTAGAAGGGGTGGCTCAAAACACAGAAAAAAACAAAGGTCGCAAGGGAAGGGGAAATAATGGTCTTTAATTTATCGGCATACCAACTCACTGAACCTGAATTAGAAGTATTGAACAAAGGTCTTACCTTTGTTCCTACTTATAAACAAAAAACCTTTGACTTGGAGACAGAATTATACCGTTTCCATCGCCAACTTAGATTGAAAGACCATTTTGCTAGACACAAGACTAGTACACCTGTTACCAATGTCAACCATTTTAAAGTGCGTTCGACATTTGATCCCCCCAGCAACAATGCTTCCATCGACACTTTCATGCGGGTTGTCCGCCGAGATATACTGCCCGAATTTAAGAAGTCTCACAAACATAGATCCAACCTTTCACGTGAGCAGATGATGGCATTGAAGTCATTACGTGACAACAAGGCCATCATTATCCGCCCCGCCGATAAAGGCGGGGGGATAGTGGTGTTGGATCATGACAAATATGTTGAAGAAGTCCAGCGGCAGCTTTCGGACTCGACATGTTATAAAAAACTGTGTTTTGACCCCACCTCAAGATACAAAACTGAGATTGATGCTATCATAGGCCTTGGATTATCTAACGGGTGGATAGATGAGGGGATTTCAGAGTTTTTGATACAGGAGTATCCTCGGATTCCCCTCATCTATGTGTTACCAAAAATCCACAAATCCATGGTTTCCCCGCCCGGGAGACCAATCATCTCCTCCATAGGGTCTTTATGCCAGCCCATCTCGCAGTTTGTGGATTTCCACCTCCAGGCAGTGGTGCAAAACACCCCGTACTGGTTAAGAGATACCACACATTTCTTGAAAAAACTCTCAGAGCTTGACAGGCCACCTCCTAACAGCATGCTGGTGACCATGGATGTCACCAGCCTATATACAAATATAGGTCATGAGGAGGGAGTGGCTGCAATTAGACGAACCCTCTGCTCGAGTATACACTACACCGGTCCAGCTATTGAATTTCTGATTTTGTTAATTGAAGTTATTTTGCATAAAAAATATTTTCTTTTTGATAATAGTTTTTATTTGCAGCTTAAGGGGACTGCGATGGGGTCCAACATGGCCCCATCGTATGCCAACCTTTTTATGTATGATTTTGAAAATAACCACATTATATCAGATGTTAACTTTTCCAAATTTATTCCTATGTACGTACGGTACATTGATGATTTATTTTTTGTCTGGACCGGTGGAGTGGAACTCCTGGAGAGGTTTGTCACGCAGCTTAACTCGCTCCCTGGTTCGATCAGGTTCACCCATACAGCAAGTTTTGACTCGATAGATTTTCTTGATGTCTCTGTGTCTGTGATCAATGGACAGTTTGTAACTAAACTTTTCAAGAAACCCACGGATAGAAATAGTGTGCTCCTAGCATCTAGTTTCCATCCCCAGCCCCTCAAAGCTGGTTTACTATATGCCCAACTGCTAAGGGCGGTACGGATTACCTCCCGACCGCAAGATCTTGATGGCACACTTAAGGAAATGAGCAACTGCTTTATTAAGAGAGGCTATGATGCTAAGGAGGTGGAGTGTGCTAGAAGAAGATGTCTTGCACTTAACCGTGAGGAACTTCTCAGTATGGCAATTAAGGATAGGACGAAGGAAGAGAGAATGATGTTCTCGAACACCTATTCCATTATGTCTGGCAAACTTAGGGCGGTGATGATGGAACACTGGCACATCCTTCAGACGGACCCTCTGATAGGAGACATGTGCAAGAAACCCCCGATGTTTTGCTATAAGAGGAGTCAGAGTATTAGACAACATGTGGTCTTTTCTGACATTAGTCCAAGAGTCGACAAGCCTAGCACATGGCTTAGTACAAAAAAAGGCTCCTTTAAATGTTCAGGATGCGTCAATTGTGGATACATCATTACGGGTAGCAGCTGGCAGCATGCACAGACGGGTCAGAAATGTGTTATTAAACATCGCATGGACTGCGACATGAAGTACGTGATCTATATAGTAATCTGTCCATGCCAAAATTTATGTGGGCAAGACTGTCCGATCTCTGAAGGAGAGGATAGCAGCCCACCGATCCTCAGTCAAAAAGGCATTGCTGAAGGTGGACAACACTACCCCCCCAGTTGCCAGACATTTTTCCTACTGTGGACACAAAATGAATCAATTTAAGTTCATGCCCATCGACCACATACCCCCACTGAGAAGAGGGGGAGACCGACATAAGCGTCTACTTCAACGCGAGAGTCAATGGATCTATAACCTCCAATCCTTGGCCCCTCAAGGGCTGAATGAGGAAATAAATATGTCCATTTTTATTTGAGCTGATTTGTGGGTGCACCTGACCGGACCGTTATGGTCTGGTTTGATCAATGACCTATTTCTTGATATTTTTTTATTATTTGTCTTTGTACTTTTCTAGTTCTCCCTTTGGTGTATATATTCTTCTGTTGTCCATTATGTATAGGCTATCCAGCTTAGGGATTTTTGTGATCCTGGACAATGTGGAGGGAATTCTATTAATTTAATGTAGCTGCACACCAGTTTGGTGAATGTGTGGCAGTAATATAAGTTATATATATAACCAATCCCTCACCACATTGTTAGGTTGATCTAAATCTCCCTATTCTTTCTTGCTTATTTTTATTTGACTGCTACTGGAGACATTGGTGTTATAAATGTCCAGTGAATCGCACTTGTATCTAAGCATGCATATTTGTATATATTTAATTCTGGACACCTAATGCTGATGGGGACGCCACGTCGCCATAGCAACCGGTGACGCAGCGCTACTGACTTCCGGCGGGTGCTCCCGCATGTGCAGTACTCCGAGTATCCGGCCAGCGTTTTTAGTTCCACTTCCGGAACTTTGGTTCCTGGCGGTGGGACGGAAGCGCGGCAGGGAGATGCGGCATGTGCATGGCGGGAGCGCGGTGGGAATGTGAGGTGGTACTGCCCCGGTGTTTGGTGAGTTTGGTACATTCCACTGTTTTTTAAGGTCACGTTATTTGTCATTTTGTGGTTACCCTTTGAGAAAGGCGTTTGCACATCGAAACGGTCCGTCAGGACACCTGCCATGGAGTGGACCTTTACTGTGCTGCTGCCACTTTATTGATGTGGACTTGATAAGGCTGCTGTCTACCCATGTTATGATGAGTATCATGATCTTTTCTTATTAAACACCTTCGGTTTTTGCATTATATATGCTGGATGTGCTGGTCCTTCCATCTGCGGTGGATATTTATTTGCTGCATATGTAAACAAGTGTGTATTATACCACGACCTGGCACTCACCTTTGTTAAAGGAGCGGTGTGCGTTCCCTATACGCAACTTATATATATATATATATATATATATATATATATATATATATATATATATATATATATATATGAAAAAGGAATGGGGTTTCAGAGGGCGTCCTCTGAAACCCCATTCCCTTTTCATTTCTATTTCTCGGATCCTGTCTAACAGAGGATCCCTCAGAGGGTACCAATACATCTGGTTTTATATATATATATATATATATATATAGAGAGCTTCTGCGGCCCGGCACTCCTCTTTTTCGGTCAGCTGCCCCGGTGCCCTTCCACAGGGGGATGGATACGAAGGGAATAAAGGATGGCACTCAGGAGACTTGCAAAACGTGCTGTATTAAAACGTGCAAAAGGAGACCAACGTTTCGGGGTGTGTACCCCTTTGTCAAGGTGCTAGTGAGAACCACTAGCAAGCCCGTTTAAACTGGACACTGTTACTTGCACAGCACAAACTGAGGAAGCCGCTGATGACTGCTGAGAGGCGGAGAAACGCGTTTTTGGAGCTGTGTTTGATGCCAGGATATCGCCAAGTGACCCCTGTATACTGCTGCTAAAAATCTGTCTACAAAGTGGGTACACTTCTTTGGCTGCAGCTGCATCCCTCCTCAGCATTTGAGAATATCCAGCTGAGTAGAGGAAGGACTGAGCCCTGACCACACATATAGAGTGGGGACATTTCTATGCAGCTTGAAGCTCTATCTAAAGAGCAGGACTGGTAACTATGCATATAAATCTGACTTGTCAGTGTTGTATTGGGAAATAAGCATATTAGTTTACCTTATATGCCAAGCATCCGTTTGTCTTATGTTGTTTGTCCTGTCTGTCCTATCTATGTTTGAAGTGCACTTCTATGAATTTTTATTATATGTATAAATTGTTATAAATTGTTTTTTAATAAAAAATTCCATTAAGGAAAATTATCATTGTTATTATTATTTTTTCTGAGTACAACTGCGCTTATTTGGGTATGCATGCAGCATAGGCAGCATGCAATTTTTTCGAATTGCTTTATCTGTACAGAGGCACACAACCTCTGTTTTCAAGGAGCTGCAATAGTCCTCAGAATGTCCCTATAAAATATATTTTTTATTTGTTACTAGCACATATTCCTTTTATCCTATCAGCGCTCCTAGGTGACCCCAGGGTCACACTCCTGTTCTATTGTATTTGAATCTCTTTCATTGCAGCGTGATTTGTCCAGATTCATATTTGCACTTTTTAGTTGGGTTTTGTCATAACAGTAAATGTGGCACTATTACTTAAAAAAAAATAAAAAGTATAAAAAATGATCAAAGAAGCAAAAATGTACTTTTTCTTTTCTGGTTTTCATTACTTTCAGGATAACAGGTATTCACAGAACCATAACTGAAATTGCTTAACCCCTTGAGTGCCAACATCTCTGTGAGAGATGAGTAAAATAATTTCTAAAAAAAAAGCCAGCGTCGCTCACATTTGTTATATAAATTCAAATATAAAATGTTGTGTAAAAAAATATGTCCTATATAAGGTAAATATTACAGGTCATTATGATGAATGAAAATGTTTGCTTGGCAATATTTATACCTATGTTGACAAACTCATGTGGCACTTAAAGGGCTAATGATCAGACTAAGCTGGGCAGTACATTAATGAGGCCGGCAAATGTCAGTGCATAGTACATAGCTTTCGGATGATTTTGTTTTCAGTAACCATTACATTAGCATACAAATGAATAATAACAACTGCATCCAGAATAGAGAATATTTGGGAGTATCCTATTAGATCTAAATATAAGTGTTATACTCTGCCTACTGCAGTGGTTCCCAACCCTGGTCCTCAGGTACCCCTAACAGTGCACGTTTTCCAGGTCACCCGGCAGGTGCACTCATTATTCAGGCACATTTGAAAAGATCCACAGGTGGAGCTAATTATGTCACTTGTGATTCTGTGTGTAGACCTGCAAAACATGCACTGTTGGGGGTACTTGAGGACCAGGGTTGGGAACCACTGGCCTACTGAATAGGTCTGGACTGCTTATTTCGGCACTGTGGCCCACAGCAGCTGCCTTGGTATACATAGCATGATCTACCTTAGTACATGCATGGTATACATATATTTTGCAGGGACACTTTTGGCTTGATACAGAGTGAGACATAAAGAAATGTGTATATTTGCCAATATTTAGAGTTGTATGCATTTTGTGATGTGACCTCTATCCTATGTGTGCACCTGGCTTGCTATTAACTCATCACCATCATCTTACGCTTACCACTAGTTGCAATACTAACCCAAGAAACAGGTGTATCTATGCTATGTTCTACTTTCCATAGCATCCAGTTTAATCAGTAGGTTTTCTCTGAACTTTTCCAACGTAAGAACAGCTGTAAGTGTAATACTCAGGAGTAGTGTATGCACAGAACCAAAACACAAAAAATAAACTCCAAAAACAGAGGGGTACATCTGATCAGGGCAGCCGAGAGGGGGAGGGGGGGGGGTTACTAATTACCTGGGCCCAGGCTTGCTGGAGGGGCCTGCCCCCGATAGGAATTGCATCTAAATGCTGTGCGGTCAATATTGATTGACATACAGGGACATTTTCAGTGACAGCTCTTATAAGGCCTGAGAGGGCCCATGTGCAACAGGATTCGCGCTCTGAGCAGTGCAGCCTGGTCCTGACAATCTTCCCTTTGCTACTGATATTCTGAAAGCCCAGTGAAAGCAACATGTAGGATAGACTTGCTGTACAGTGAAGGTTTCCCAATAGATGACACTATCATGCAAACCTCCATCCAGCATATGTATATACACTGATGACAAAACAAGAACCCATGCCAATTGTTTATGAACCCTAAGAATGAGTTTAAGCTCCCACATGTCCTACATACAGAGGGCTGGCAATTTAGTAATCATGGAATATGAAGGCAGAACATTCCTTCCTGTGACTCTGATGGTTTAACAGCCAGACAGATTGCATTCCGCTGGAGCCTGGACCATTTTAAAATGGGTGTGAGACTAACCTCTCCTAAAAAAAATCCTTAAGGAACAGGAGGCTGGAAGAACAGGTAGAACGATGCAATGTGAATAAAATGTCAGTGCTGCCAGTTTGTGAGCATGATTCCCCTTGGGGGATTTAAATTTCCTCTAACCTCACTCAACTATGAAAGAGAAGGGTGTGGTCATAAGGAAGTGAGGTGCAAGGATCTTTCCTGATCCCCGTCCAACATTACACCAAGTCTTGTTGTTCTATAAGTTTGCTCTTTCTGGAAAATGCTCCAATATAAATAAACACTTGTTTCTTTAAGATCCTGCATAATTCTTTCCATGTTTGTCTTAGAGATATATTAAAGGTTGCTTGTCCCTATTAGACTGAAAGGTGTACTGGACACACCGTCCCTGTTTCACCTTGATTCTATGTATTTATTTCAGAATAGATTCCAGATTTTGTATAAATGTTGGTCTTTTCGTAGTCTGAAATAATTTTGCAGAGAAGAATATGGTTAGCTGTAATACTAATATTAATTAACACATGATAGACCCAGATCTAGATGTTTATTGTGTTGCTTCAGTGCTGCAGCATATCTTAACAGTAGAGATTTGTGGGAACGCCTGTGTTTTGGTTTTGGTTCAAATTCATTGGAGTAAATTTACTAAGATGGGAGTTCTATTGATGATGGGTTGTTACTCATAGCAACCAGTTAGATTCTATCAATTATTTTCTAGAAGGTGCTAAATAAATAAGCAGAATATGATTGGTTGCTACTGCTATGAACAACATACCATCTTCAAGAGAACTCTCATCTAACCCCATTGTATTTTGATTTAGCAAAAACCACACTCACATGTTTTAGTTTGGGATCTTTTTTTCTTTTTTTTTTAATTAACCGCTTCGGTAGTATGGCCGGAATTTTTCCGCCCTCAGCTGCACTGCCGGGCATACCACAATATTAAAAAAAGAAAATGTGCCAGCGCTGGCTGTACCAATGATTGGACCAGACGGTTCTCAAAGATATAACAATTTAATAATGAAATAAATAAAATACATAGAAATTATGACAAGTGATAAGGTGAATCTTTAGACGTAAAGTCCAAAATAAATATTAAAACATATATCACCGGGATATTTTTGCTTGTGAGTTATGATGGAAATTTCTCAAGAAAGAACTGACAATGTGGATTCATATTACCATCCTGGTCGGTCTGAAAGATGTTTGTATCCAGACTGGGGTGACACAGCAGTCCTGATTTGCCCTATGGTTTCAAGGGCTCAAGGTTCCCACTTTATGCAATCGACCTCTTGAACGCTGGATGAAAATGAGGGATCATGCAGTTATCCCAAGTATTTGAGTCCAGGCTTTTCTATGGGGGACGTCTGTGGGTGAATTGGACAGGTCACCGCAATTTCACGGAGGGTGTCAGCAACCAGGTTTTTAGCAGCTCCTTGTAGTAGCAACCCATCACAGACTGATTCTTCAAGTCTCCTGAGGCTACTATAATTATGTTCCAAGCCCAGATTTACCCTGATCTGTAGCACTACTGAACCTAGCAATACCCAGTTACAGTTGCAGACTGGTCTCAAGCATCACTGGTTACAACCTGGCCACAAGCACCACCAATTCCAGCCTGGTCTCAAACACGTTTGGTTTTGACCCAGTCCCCTCCCAGTGTCCAGTTATACTGGTTATAGCCTGATGTCCATCTCTCATCTACTGGTAACAGATCGGTGTCAAGTTACACAGCTCCAGCTAAGTGTCCAGTTCATGTACCACAGGTCTCAGCCCAGTGGCCATTTATACTGGTTTTGGCCCAGTGTCCACCTCAAGTTACACTAGTCCCAACCCAGTGTCCAGTTACACAGCTCCAGCTAAGTGTCCAGTTCATGTACCACAGGTCTCAGACCAGTGGCCATTTATACCGGTTCCAGGTTTGTGTCCTGCTTTTGTCTGCTGGTGCCAGCCCAGTGTCCAATTCTACCGGTTACAGGCCAGCATCAAGTCCCAACAGTTTCCGCCCCTGTGTTCAGTTTATCTGCCACCAGTCCCATCTGTTGTTCAGTTCCACCATTTCAGCCTGGTGTTCAGTATTCCTAATCCCTGCGATACTGCTTTCAGCTTGATTATTTGTATACGTTGATTAGAATAATTAACTGTCCTCATAGGTGGATTTAGTAGTCCTTAGGCACATTAGTACCCCCCCCCCCCCCAATAAAAATAAGTTGTTGTCTATGTGGCTAAATAGAATAGAATGTGCCTCCTTATAGTATAGAATAGAATGTGCCTCCCCATCCTTATATTATAAATTATAATTATTTATTTATTAACAGTTATTATATAGCGCACACACATATTTGGCAGCACTTTACAGAGAATATTTGAACATTCACATCAGTCCCTGCCCCAGTGGAGCTTACAATCTATATTCCCTACCACATGTACATGCACACACAGACACTCTAGGGTTAATTTTGAAGGAAGCCAATTAGCCTACCAGTATATTGATGGGGGAATGTGGGAGGAAACTGGAATATAATGAGTCTCCCTCTCCTTTAGTGAAAACTGGAACCCCATGCTGCCTTTAGATCCCATGCATTGCCCCGTTCCAGGTGTGCTTCTGCCTGCATCATGCAGGGATGAAGCTGTCACACTGCCCCTAGGCATGTGCCTCAAGTCCCTAATGGGAAATACGGCACTGACTATTCTCTTTTCAGCTATAGCCTAGTGGTCACACTTCCAGAGCCTACAGTCACATGCTACTGTAATTCTGACTTGTTCAGACAGTATGGATCCTGGCAGTAGTGAGTTGTACATTAAGAAAAATGATTTCCTTGTGTATGCACCTTTTCATCATTGTAAAGAACAATCAAATATGTTATTGTGTAAATGAAGATTTATGGAGTACACTGATGAACTGCAGGGAAAAAGAACATTGTGTAAATTGTTGATCAAAGTCTCATCTCCATTTATGGATCCAGGTAGACAAATGAGTAACAGCACCACCTTCTGAGCATATTAGGAATTGTTGTCTTTTGCTGATAAACACAATGGGTGAGATTTAATAGGATGAGAGATTCAGAAAGTGAGAGATTTGGTAAGAAATCTCCAGGTTTTTTAAAGCGGCAATCATTTACACTGGTTTTGCAGTGTAAATGATTGCCGCTTTAAAAAACCTGGAGATTTCTTTCCAAATCTCTCACTTTCTGAATCTCTCATCCTATTAAATCTCACCCCTTATTTCTAATTGAGAATAAAGAATTACTTTCATCAGTATAAGCAGGCATACTTTTACTTCTGTTCCAACATGTTACACAGATTTCAACAGAAACATCCACAAATTAACATAGAACATATCTATTACTCACAGCCTTAAAGACCAGCATGCAGTATAAGTCACAATATACACAGGCTGAATCTTTCTTTATGGCATAGTGGAGCCAGACAACCACTTATGAGAATGAGCCACAATGTTTCCTTTTGGAAGCCAAGTGTAGTAAAACAGTCATAGACCTTGTTGTGTGTTCCCATTATTCCTGAAAGAAGATGCACATAGAATCTAAATTTAGGAAGAAAAAAAAGTAAAGATTTCCCAGTAGCAAGAGCCATGACTGTTCAAGTAAAACAGAGACATGTAGGAGCCCTAGATATGCGCCCTGGCAAAGCAGTGAGACAGATTTTGCAAGGCTCCAGCAATGATTACCAGCTATGTAAATGAGCTATAATTAGCCTTTGTGTATTTCCTTTTTGTTTGCAGAATACTAAAATAAAAAGTGCTGATTCATGCATATAATTAAAAAATATGCATATGAGGAATTATTCCTCTACTAGTGACCCGCCCTTGCTTCGCACGGGTACATTTTTTTTTGTAACAGTGATGTTTGTAAATAAAAAAATAAGAAAGTAGTGACATAAAATCTCTTTAAAGACCACATTTGTCATTTTACCTTCAGACACGAGTACAGAAAGATTTTTTTTAATGTAATACGTGAAAGGGCCACATGAACTTGGCCATGGGAAAAACATTCCCCACTTAATTCAACTCCAGCTACATTAAGTACTTTAATTACGGTTAAGGCAAAGCAACCTGTTATCGGGAACTGGACTTATTTAAAATTAAATGGTAAATTTGAGGGAATAATTGGGATTCTGGGTATTAAAACAGTTTCTCCAGCTCCACAGCCAGCAAGAATATTACCCTCAATGAGGACGTTTTTTAGTTTTAATTTGCATTGGTGTCCCATTGCATGCCCCCTGCTATCCAACACACACACCCTGCCTCAGCCACCCAACTCTATGCCCTCAGCTCCCCATCACACAATCCCCCCTACCCATCACACACCTCTGCCCCAGCCACCCCACTCTATGCCTCCTGATCTCCATCACACCCACCCCCCATACCCAGTCACCCCACACCCCTGTTACCCATAAACTACCCTCCTGCCCCAGTCAACCTGCTTCATGCCCTTACTCCTCATCAACACAATGTACGCCTGACATGCCCCCTGCCCAAGTCACACACTTTTCTGCCCTCTGACTCTGGACACGTCCGGAAACTGCCTCGCTTGCTGCCGATGGCCGGAGACACTGGCAGAGTGGCATCAATCCCAGTTCCAATTCCCCCCCACAGACTCTGGGACACCTGGTGGCCAAGTCGGTTTCCACTTGCAGCTGCAAGACTCCCGCTGGATCACAAACTGGATCCCACAGCACAGCTACCAGCCTGTGCCGGGCCCTAAGCCTCCGTCTAGTACTGTTCTGAGCTGGGATATGCCACAGACAGCTGTGCGTGGGATGTTATTATTAGCATGGGCTTGAGATCCACATCACTGAGCACGGCCGAGGAATTGGAATAGAAGCGGCCTTGAAAACCTGCACAGTACTCTGGCATGATGCTGCAGCAAGGGCATATGGCATAGACGGGTTACAGGGATTACCATAGGGTATGCGCCGGGAAGATAAATACGCTTAGAACTTCAACTGTACTTCTAGCACTGTGCATTAACTTACACAGCAAGCGGCCACGGCTACACAAGCTAATGCCGTGTTCCTCCCCACTTTATGATAAAAGCATTGTACTCATCTCCCACACAGGATGGGGTGATAGTGACAGGGTGTAGTCCATAATATATGTAGTGCTCACACTCAGGGTGCTGGGCACTGGAGGGCGACAAGGAGCAGGAGAGAAGCAGCCTCCTGCCCATTAACCATCCCAGCCGGCCCGCGGCAACCACCCCACCTCGCCACTCCGTGTAGCAGGTTAGTAACCATGGGTAGCACGCCCACCCCTGGAGCTGGTGGCACCTCTCCCCCGTGTAGCTGGGAAGAACTCCCCCAGTGGAGCAGGCAGGCTTGGCCGCATACAGCACCCCCTGCCCCTGGAGCTAGGTAGCAGCTGCGAGTAGCACAGTCCCCCAGTGGAGCAGGTTTGGTCACAGGTGGCACCCACCAGGCCTAGAAACCTCTGACGCCGCCATCCGCTGCCATCATTCTGTTTCAAATTCGGTGCTCAGCGGTAGTGCCTGTGACTCCCCTCTACGTGGCTGATGTTCAGAGAGGCAGCCGCTGGCAGGTAATGGGAGCAGATCCTCTCAGGCTGTTCTCGTCTGAGAGGAGAGAAGTGCATTGGTAGCGGTGCTCTCTTCAGCCACTGACACAGATTTCTCTATGGTGCAAGCAGGGCCGGTGCAAGGGTTTGTGGCACCCTAGGCAAAACTTCTGTGCGCCTCTTCACATTTGCTGTGCCCGGCCACCCTCAGCCCAAAGCAACTGCTGAGAGGCCGGCCCCGGGAGCAGTGCAGCAGGGGTGATACGCTCCGTGGTGAGGGTGGCTACAACCCGCTGCACAAGTGTCTCCCCTGCCATGACCCATTATATTGAATTGTTGGGCTGAAGAGGTGCCCTCCAGTGGCCGGCACCATAGGCAGCTGCCTAAAGCTGCCTAGTGGTAGCACCGGCCCTCGGTGCAAGGTAAAGTGGCAGGGAGTGGGGAGCTGGCGCCTGTGTGTATCCATGAGCTTGGGTGTGTGTGTAATGGTGTTTGTGCCAGCAAAGTCTACCTATGGGATGGGGTGGGTGGGCGGTCGAGAGGGGACTCAAAGTAATGGCTACCACCATGTTTTGCTGCTGGGGATGGGGATGACTGTGATGCCTGGGACATCTTTCTATGTCTGCCTTTGGGGGGGGGGGAGGGGTCGATGTGATGCTTACTATGTCTTCCTGCTGGGTGAATATTGAATAAAATGCCTGGGATGTCTGCCTATGGTCTGGGGTGGTGTGAGCTACAAATTTTATATATCTGCATATGTGGGGGTGGGGGGCATACATTTGATGCCTGCAATGTCCGATGTCTGTGTATATGGTGTTTTTTGTCTATGGGGGTTATTATGGTCTCTCTGCTGTCTGTCTATTTTGGGGGTGCTATCTGACTAAGGTCAGAGGGAGTGCTGAGGGGGAATGGTAGCTGTGTCTTCTGTTTATAGGTGAAGGGTGTAGGTGTACGTACAGTATGTCTGACTATTTGGGGGGGGGGTGTTTCAAAGGATTTGCCTAGGGTGCTGAGAAAAAGATGATTATTTTGGGAACATAAGAGTGAATATGCTGAGCTTGAAGGGGATAGGAAATAATAATGTGAATGAAAAAGTGAATAAAAAGAAAAAACAAAAACAAAACTGTTATGTGAAATCACACAGTGTTAATGGGATACAGAGTGGCATCCTGTAAAGTTTCTCAGACGTCATCCATGTTTGTAAATATTCCATCTGAAAGGAAAAACGTGGTGTGAGTTAT
This sequence comes from Crinia signifera, assembly GCF_055691185.1. Taxonomy (NCBI): domain Eukaryota; kingdom Metazoa; phylum Chordata; class Amphibia; order Anura; family Myobatrachidae; genus Crinia; species Crinia signifera. The sequence continues at coordinate 138,113,594 of NC_139222.1, read as the reverse complement.
TGATGCACATCAATAAAAAAGGAAGTGGAGTGATGGTGTAATGTAATGATATTAGATAAGGATATAAGGACTAGTTATTTTACTAGTATCCGGGGCGGATCCAGGATAAAATGACAGGGGGGGCACCATGATAAAAGAGGGTTTGGGTGGGGGAGGGGTGGTGTTAGTGGTGCCAGTGTACATACTAAGAGAGCGGCAGAGAGAGGGTGGGAATGGGATTAAAAATAGGCCCTTGCATTTAAAGTATGCAGGCACACCATGGCAACAAAAGTAAAAGATGTAGTTGTGCGCGTGCCGAAGGCGCGTTCCGGAAAAGGGGGTGTGGCCAATCAACAGAGGGTGTGTCCTTGAGTGTAGTGTACCACACCATCTACACATTATGCAACAAAATACTAGACCCCATTATACTTGCCCCTTACACATGATGCCAAATGGAATGAGCCAAAATTCACATAATGCCAAATGGATTGAGCTAAAATTCAAATAATGCCACATGGATTGTGTCAAAATTCACATAATGCCACACGCATTGAGCCAAAATTCACATAATAACACACGGATTGAGCCAAAATTCACATAATGCCAAATGGATTGAGCCAAAATTCACATAATGCCACATGAATTGTGTCAAAATTCACATAATGCCACATGGATTGAGCCAAAATTCACATAATGCCACACGGATTGAGCCAAAATTCACATAATGCCACACGGATTGAGCCAAAATTCACATAATGCCACACGGATTGAGCCAGAATTCACATAATGCCACACAGATTAAGCCAAAATTCACAATACGCTTTATAAACAGGGACATTGGAGGTTATTCTGATCGTAGCGGCCAAACGTGCGTACGTTCGCTATTAACGTACGCTATCCGTACGCGGCCGTTGGGGTTAAGTCCACCCACAACTCAGCCGCATTCGTACGGCCAGAAACAACGGCAAAGGGGAGTGGCGTACAATTGAGCGTACGCCAACGTACACGGACGGGCCAGCCCTTACACTCCGACAACTGGCGTACAATTGAGCGTACATCACCATTTACGGACGTCTCTCGGCCGTCTTCCCACCGACTTCTTGCGGCTATCTGAGCGTACGCCAGCTTGCACGGATGGGTCCCTATTGTTTTCAATAGAAAAGTCAGCTTATGTCACCGCTCGTGAGAGTGAGCGTACGTCCGTGTACGCTGACATACCCTTCACATATATGGACCTGCAAATCTTGCCTTTCAACTATAATTATGAAAATTAATTAATTGATTGAATTAATTAATGTGCAAAATAGTGGCCATGGGCTTAAAACATTGCTGAAACATCCTTTGTAGGTGTTAGATGTGGTTTATGTTATTGTATCATAAATACAAAACCTATGTTTGTATTAGAGTGAACACGTTGACACATGTCGACTTGTGTAGATTGAGTGTGCTACTGTGTAAAGTCTATGGAAGCACGTAGTGAATGTGTCTAACTGTTTAACAAATACCTACCTTAGCATATATAAGCAGGTCTTACAAAGATTCTTACCTTAAATTAAACAAACCTTTAAATGTAGAGAAGTATAGAAAGATAAGCTTCCAATGTGTTTGAGTGCTGTGTGTGGCTTGCAGGTAGTGAAATCATGGTTTGGACTTAATAGACTGCAGCATTGGTTATTACATTCAGGTGTATGTGTTTGGTAGTAATCAGCGTAAATTAGCAAACCCAGGCGCACGCTGGCATGCGGTATCTGTAGGGGTGGTTTGAGATGGCGGTTGGCGGCCGCCTGTTTTGTGTCCGAAATGAACGGTGCTTTAGTCGATCGTGCGGTAGTAGCACCGCTCATTTTTGGTGCACACCCCCGTGTACGCCCATATTTACGCCCATTTTCCCTCATTATTTCGGCCGCTCCCCTCATCACGCCCCTATGCCGCCCCCAATGCCCGTACACTCGCGTACAGGTTTTTTCGCACGTAGAGACCCGTCCGTAAGCATTGTGGAGTGTTCGCGCCTGCGCATTAGCGAATGTACGCATGCGCAGATCATTAAAAACCCCGGGACGTACGCGTACGGCCCGGCCGCACCAACCAGAATAAGGCCCATTGTCTGCCAAAGGCGCGCATTAAACATTTACACCATAATGTCCATTACATGTTAAGTTACACGCCATTATGTATTGCCAAACACCATAATGCCTATTAAAAATTATGCTAAATAAGTGCTGCTTATCTACATGCTCATTGCCAAGGGTTCCATGCTCATTGCCAGAGATTCCATGCTCGTTGCCATGTGGGATTACATGCTCATTGCCAAGTGGGAATACATGCTCGTGGTAAATGGGGGACAGCCGCCACCAGGCAGAAGTGATAGCCACTGACAGTGGCAGAGCCTGGCTGTATTCAGGTCCTGGCTATTTGAAATAATACCCCTTTCACACCAGAAAATGCATTCCCAGGTTGGCCCCTTTTACATCAGCCTTGTCCCTGCATTTTCTGGTGTGAAGGGGAGAGAAAACCATCCCCCCCCCCCCCTTTAACCAGTTATCTTATTTAACCGGCTATATCTTCGGAACCAACTGACCCATTTACATGAGACAATTATCATATTGAAGAACTTTTGAGTGGGCTTTGAATGATTTTGGTCCAGTGAAACTGGAGCGTTTGGTTCCAGAGTAATCTGCCCTCAAAGAACATGAACAGCCATGAAATTACATTTCAAAAATAAAAAAATCGGTTTATCCGCAATATCTCTGGAATCGATTGACCGATATGGACCAGCCTGGTATCATATTGAAGGCCCAGCTATTTGGAAGCTTTTGTGATGCCAGGGGAGGAACTGGTAGTCATTGGAACTGGGTGGGGGTTGGAATTAACGGGTCCCATATTATCCTATGGGGGAAAACGTTACAGCTTTGCCATGTGATATCTCCGGTTCCCAGGGGGCTAGAGACACGGGCTGGGCTCGTTAGAAAGCCCTGGTACTCAGCTACAAGAATAATGACAGGGGGGCATGTGCCCGGGTGCTCCCCCCCCCCCTGAATCCGCCAATGCTAGTATCTATAACCAGAGGACCATGATGGCTATATCTTTATAGGAAAACTGTATAATTATTTTCTTCGCTGCAGCCTCTTGGCCTCGTTTCCTGCTTCAGGAGCTCTCTGTCCCATTCTCCTCTACATACTGTATGCCTATGGCTTCTTGGATCATGCCATCGGCTTTCAGACCATTTGGACTTCCTTGATGGTGTCTTACGAAGTGTTTTGCCACTGGTGTAAGAGTTTCTTTTTGCATTTTTTATGCTAAGGAGATGTTCTGACAGATGTTTTTGACAGGCCTCCTTGTTTTCCCAATGAAGTGTTTCCCACAGGGGCATTCCAAGTTGTATATTACCCCTGGGGTGTCACATTTGATGTATTAGTTGATTTTCCACATTTTTTTTTCAAATCTGTCATTGTATGAGCTTTGAGGCACCATGTATGTGCAAAATTTACATGTGCCACTATTAAAGGATCCTTTCTTGTTGATTCGGGGTTTGTTTTTTCAAAAGGACTGTGGACCAACTGGTCCCTAAGATTATTGCTGCGTCTCCAGCTAATATCTACACGGTTCCCCAAAATTTCTTTATCCATTTTGAGGATGCTCAAATGCTTGTTCAATACATCCTGAATCTCACGCCATTCCTGGCAAAATTTGCCAATGAACCTGACTTTGTCATGTGGATCTGTGCTTTTGTTTTTAGGGACAAGGAGTCATTCTCTGTCATAGGTACGTACTTCCTACCTGGCTCTGCGAATGGACCTCCTACTATAACCTCTGTTTTGAAGTCTGAGGTCTAATTCGTCTACCCTCTTCTCATAGGTGATGTTGGAACAGTTTAGTTTTGTCCGCAGGTACTCACATTTTGGGAGTCCTATGAGAACTGTAGCTTTTTTTTTACGGAATATGTCGGTAGTGATTGACCTGTCAGCTTCAATGTTAATACGGACATCTAGCGATTCAACTTCTTTCTGGCTCATGTGAATAGTGAGCCTAAGGTTGAGATTATTATCGTTCAGTTTGTTTATGAGTTCCATGAACAATTCAATATCTACTTCCCACATGATGAGTAAATCATCTATATATCTCAGCCAAATTAGCACATGTTCTGTGTATACTTTGTTGCTCTCTGTGAAGACATGCTCACGCTCCAACAACCCTAGATACAGGAAGCATACATGGGGGCACAAGTGCTCCCCATCGCGGTCCCCCGTACCTGGAGGTAGAAGTGGTCTTCGCATACAAAATCATTTTGGAACAAAACGCAGAAGTTTGATGATAAATGTTTTAAGTGTGGTGACATAGGGCCTTATTCTAGTTCACTCTTTCTGACAAAATCCTTCTTAGATGGACAAAACCATGTGCACTGCAGGTGGGGCAGATTTTACTTGTGCAGAGACAGTTAGATTTGGGTGGAGTTGTACTTCAAAGTTAGATCTATATTGCAGTGTAAAAGTAAAGCAGTCAGTATTTTCCCTGCACAGAAACAAAATAACTCACAAATCTAATTCTCTCTGCACATTTTACATCTGCCCCCTGCAGTGCACATGGTTTTGTCCATCTAAGAAGGATTTTGTCAGAAAGAGTGAACTAGAATAAGGCCCATACTATCTTAGATGGTAATCAACAAGTTGACTGGCCTTCTCAGCGAGGCCTCCCATGACCGACACGATGGGTCTGCCGGGTGGGTTTTCTTCACACTTGTGAATTTTTGGTATCAGATAAAGGGTTGGAATTTTCACATTTTTTACCTCCAAAAATTCATATTGTTATTTGTTTATGACTCCATCCTTTCTTGCTTGTTGCAGCATTTTCTGGTAAGAATCCAAGAAGTCATTAGTGGGGTTGAAGGTTAGTAGTTTGTACCATGACGTGTCATACAACTGTCATCTCAATTCTTTCCTATATTTTTCTGTAGCCCTCCTTTATCAGAGGGTTTCACAATAGTGTCCCCCTACTCTTTTATTTCTCCGCTGCACTGAGATTATCCTCATAGTAATGAAGATGTTTATTGGTCTCTATTTTATTTAAATCCCTGTTGACCATTTCCAAAAATACTTTGGCTTGCGGGCATATTGAGAGATCAGACGAGAAGGTGGATTTCTTTTTTAACTTAGTGATGACCTTTTCACCATATCGACCTATTGCCTGTTGACCTTTAAACCATGTCAACCTTTAGACCCTGTCAACATATTGTGTGTCAACCTTTAAACCCTGTCTACCTTTTTCATGTCAACCTTTTAACCATGTCAACCTTTTGACCATGTTGACCTTTTTCATTTTGACCATATAACCATGTCGACCATTTACCTATCGACCTATAAACCCTGTCGACCTTTTGACCCTGTCAACCTTGTGACTGTTGACCATTAGTGGTCGACCATATTACTGTCTATCATGAGACAGTCTATAATGTATACCATAACCCAGAGGTTCCCAACCGCGTTCCTCAAGGAACCCCAACGGTCCAGGTATTAAGTATATCCATGCCTGGCCACAGGTGACTTAATTAGTAACTCAGTCAGTCTGATTTAACGATCTGTGCTGAGCCATGGATATACCTAAAACCTGGACCATTGGGGTGCCTTGAGGACCACGTTTGGGAACCTCTGCCATAACCCTTCTAAACCACCCCAATTCTGAGAGTCTAATAGTTTCACAGTGCACATAGTTTTTTTTTTCTATGAAAAACAGAACCTTGGCTCCACAGTCTTCATTTGGGATACATGTTTAGGTATTCATTATATTAATTATAACAAGGGACATGATCCAAGGGAGGGAGGATATCTTTCACCCCAGCCTATAGACTGTCTTAATAAATATATTCCTGTGCTACAACAGCTCTTATAAGAGATAATTAAACCAATAAACATTATTTATATCAAGATCCTGCTGTTTTCCTGTGATTGTGCCTCTTCTTGCACTGCTGTGTTCCTGTTACTTTCTGTGCACTGCTGTGTTCCTGTGATTGTGTTTTTGCACTGCTGTTTTCCTGTGATTGTGCCTCTTCTTGCATTGCTGTGTTCCTGTGATTGTGTTTTTGCACTGCTGTGTTCCTGTGATTGTGTTTTTGCACTGCTGTATTCCTGTTCTTGTGACTGTTCTTGCACTGCTGTGTTCCTGTTACTGTCTTTGCACGTCTGTGTTCCTGTGATTGTGTTTTTGCACTGTTTTCCTGTGATTGTGCCTCTTCTTGCACTGCTGTGTTCCTGTTACTGTTTTTGCACTGCTGTATTCCTGTGATTGTGACTGTGCTTGTGGTGCTGTTTTTGTCTTGTGATCGTACCTGTCATCGCTATGCTATATCCATGTTATTTTTCCTGTCCTTGCTCTGCTGTGTTCCTCCTGTGATTTTACATGTCCTTGATATGCTGTGTCCCAGAGGCAGAACTATGGGAAGCAGTGGAGTCATCTCCCTCCGGGCTCCTGCTTCCAAAGGGGTACTTTTCCTCCCCTGCAAGTTTGAATTAGTTAACTGAAAGCCATCCCTATAACTTCTGTAGCTGACTCCCCCTCCTCCTAGCAGCACCTAGTATGTCACACTGTCTTTATTCTAAACATAAATTGTGCAAATATTACACCATGTATTAGAACCGATGACCTGTTCCATTAGCAGACACCTTACTGTTAGAAGAAAAGGAAATTAACTGGGTGGACTGCGCTTTTTTAAATTAAAAGGAATAAAAGGAGAGACAAAAAAAGAAACATTCACAATAAAAAACACAGAATTTGAGTATGCTTAATAAAAGATATAACAATAAATATCGGCCGGTAGGGTTACATATTAAAAAATGCTAATACAATTCACTTCTGCAAGCAAGCATCAGCATTCCTGATTGAGAATAGATACAGCTCACTCACTGCAATCAACTCAATCCAATAAGATTATGCTGTCTCTTGGTATTAGTAGGATTAGTAGATGTTTCAAAGAAGCAGGATATATTCCTGATTATAAAGTTGTTAGGATAAAGGGATTTTGTTATTAGAGTTAGTGCATATAGTAATCAGGCATTGTTATCCTGATGTTAGTAGGTGTTAGCATTGTTATGCACTGTACTGGCATTAAAACTTTGAACAGTCAGTCCCTTTTTATAAGATACTGTAGTTACAGCTTCAATGTAATTGATTTTTCTAGGCTGGCAAAGCATGCACAACTTCTGTGACTAGCCACCAGTATAAAAGCACCTGTAGGATGACTCCTGGCTGGTTAGCACTTCCACCACACCTTGTCTGGAGACCGTCCTTGGGGTTTAAGTGACAGGTAGTAAAATCAAAGATAATGGTAACGACTGGCGCTTTTCTTCGCCTTCTTTGGTGCTTCCTTAGAGAGCAAAAAATTAAAGCTTTTTTCTCATTTTTTTTATTAAAAAAGTAATTATTCTTGCGCAGTCCACCCTGTTCTTTTTCCTTTTCTATGTGGTTTGAGTATCCATATCTAACTGCCTAAAGACCATCCTATTTGTATTAGGTCTCTAAACTCTGGTTTATAGCACACAGTCACATCTCTTCTTACCTTATAGCTCTATCAGTAAGGTGTTGGGCTCCATTGAGACAGATCACAGGTTCTAATCCTGAGTGTGAATGCTAAGAAACTGGGAATAATTTACGCCACTGTGGTGTCCCTGTTATTGTGCCTGTTCTTTAATGGCTGTATTTCTGTGATTGTACATGTCCATGTTCTCTTGTGTTGCTGTGATTTTGACTTTCTTTGTACTACCTTGTTTCTGTGACTGGGCTTGGACTTTGCTCGGGTGCCGGACGGGGTCCCGACAGTCGGGATCCCGACAGTCATTTACCTGACGTCGGGATCCTGACTGTTAAAACACTGACAGAAGGGTTACAGAAGGGTTACCGACGGCCACTGGCTATTCTCCCTCGTATAGAGGGAGAATAGAATAGGTGGCAAGCGTAGGAAGCCACCGCTGCCACAGCCATACTGTCTGAGTCCAGTCAGTCGGCATCCCAATGTCGGGCTAATGACTGTCGGGATCCCGACTGTCGGAACCCTATACCACACCCCTGTGCTCTGCTGTGTTCCTGTGATTGTGATGATCTATACACTGCTGTGTTCCTATAAATACCAGGGTAAAACTAACAATTGAATTCACCACCCAACTTTCCTACATACCAAGCAGTACTGATTTGCAGTAATAGAGGCTTATTGATGGCAGTGATAACCCTATTTCCTAGTGGTGCTAGGTTGGCATGCAATTCACACTTACAGCCTATAAATGACTTCTGGCTAAGCTGCACCAGTGTGAATACTTGTATCATTATCATCATACAAGTTTTTTTTAAAAAGCACCACAAGTCCAGTAGTGATGGACAGACAAGGGACAATTAAATAGAACATAATAAAACACATAAAATGTAAGAAACATGAATGCACAAGTCTTGTGAGAACAGTTGCTCATCAAGACAGGACCTGTATAAATTTTCAAGACAGCTATAATCATACAGTACAGAGCATGTGCTGTGCGAGTTATACAAATCATGCAAAGATCATAGTTACAAATGGCAAATAGGATGGACATTGTGAAAATAGAGAGGGACAGACATGAGACATAAATTTCAGAGGGCCTTGCCCATGAAAACTAACAGTCTAGATAGATGACTGTAAGTTGCTGAAATGCTTCATTTGTAGACTATTGGGCTGATGCATAGCTGAACAGCTCTAAAAGTAAGTGATTGTATGACCCTACCACAACGACTGAGACAGGTTGACCAAGGCCGGCGCTGACATCACACACCCTCCCTTAAAACGTCTGGGAACGCCTGTGTCTTTTCTGACCCTGCAAGAAAACCCTCATAGATACTTTCTCTACTTCTGTCGCTATTTGAGCTCGCACATAGGGCGGGATGTTGTAACATCCGCAGCCCTCTATCGCCGGGAATCACATTATTAATAACGGCATATGTTCTAACATATGCGGTTAGTAACGCAAGGGACAGCTCTTGCGATAAGAGCTGTCCCTTGCGATGCTGTGCCAGCACTGGACTTCCGGGTCTGAGACCCGGGAGTCCATCTGCTCATGCGCAGAGTGATGCGCTGGCCGCAGAGCATGCTGGGAGGGATCCATGACAGATCCCTCAAACAGCTCTGTGGTAAGAAGCCCATAGGCTTCTGCAGGGAATCCCTTTTGCTGGCGATTCCCTCCGCAGCGCTGCCACTGCGGAGGGGCCATACAGCATACAGAAATGCAGTAAAAACCCCGATAATGGGGTTTTTACTGCATTTCTGCTTTAGAGAATCTCCCCCATGTGCACTACGATATTTATGCATGCATAGTCATTCGATAATTAAGCATATTGCTAAATTGCACATCAGTGATCAACTCTGAATTAGGCCCTTTGTTCCCTATGGTGTACTGCAGTATGGATGCATAGATTTAAAAAATGGCATATTGCCCAAATATTGCCTATGGCTACTGTGTGTCCTGACCTCTAAAAACTTTTATCATTGCCCACTTATTTTTTTGCACATATTATCAGTATATGTCTTTGAATGATTGCTGTCATTCCTGTTTTCAATATAAAACACTTTGACCATGTTGAGCAAATTATCCAATGTCTAATGTGTAATGTTAACTGCAATCCTATAAAATGTTATTTAAAAGTATTACAAAAATGCAGGATATATTTTGCCAAAGCCAACAAGCACTATCGGAAATTTAATTAAGTTTACCCCACGCTGTCCAGTGCCCTCTATTTCCTTGCTTGGCTAGTACAAACAGGATATTGCTCATAAAATTAGAAATTACAGGATTAAGATAAAATCCTTGATTTTGAAAAAAATGTATCTGACTACGTATATTCTAAAATACAAGCCGCCATAATGCTATGTAATGCTGATTGTAATGTAAATAACACATGCAACAGATGCCCTCTTCAATTTGTCTCTGCTTTTATCATGTTATGGAGGCATGAATGGAAGAATTATGTTCCCAGCAACAATATAAGGTTTGTGCGGAATATTTAAAAACTGGTTGTGGCGGTATTTCAAGGCAACATTTTGGGGCAAGCAATATAGGGCCCGATTCAGGATCATTTGCTTTGATGCGAGTTCTGTCTCAGCCCGATAGTCGGGTTTGCACATGTGCATTTCTGTGCATAAGTAAACCATGGCATCAAACGGCTTTAGGCTGGGCTGATCATTGCTGGGAGGGCCGACGACTGACCAGGGTGCTAACCATGTGCACCTCCAATGTTTTATGGACGTCCACAGCTCACTGAACACTGAACAAAGCCCACAGCTCACTGAACACTGAAGCTGGGGTGACAATCAATGTGTGAAACCAGTGATGGTTCCCTTTCAGATGTTTACCACCATCAAGGTTATCCATTAATGGTACCAATGATAGTGACAATCAATGGGTAACCCATCAATGGCCATCCTTAGGTAGTGGAGAAGACAGGGAGGAACAAGAACTTGCAACCTGCCACAGTGCATATTGAGGTGTGGCCTCGGAGTGTGGAAAATTGTGTTCAGGGTGCGAGGCCTTGCCCCATAATCACAAGGCTATGACCCACTTATTACCGCCCAGATGCTTCACTGCACACTAGGAGCCTAATTCAGACCTAATCGCTGCTGTGCAAATTTGCTCAGTGGCCGATTATCGTTAGACTGCGCATGCATCTGGGCTGCAATGCGCATGTGCAACGCTGTCCAGTCAAATATTCCTGCTACTATTTTTGCCATTAGCTGTTTTGCCAAAGTGATTGACAGAAAGCTGGTGTTTGAGTGAGGAAACCAACGATCTCATGGACGTGTTTACAAAATGCAGGCATACCAGAAGAAATGCAGACATGAACAAACGTTTTAAGGGAGGGGTGTGACATCAGCTACAGCCTTGATGAGGCTGCTTTTAACACAGCCGCCAGGTTAGGCTACTCGGACCCTGCGGACAGTGGTGACAAGTGGGGAAATAATTTCATAGTGAGCAGCTTATGAATGGTTTTGGATATACTATATTTGCATGGCTGCAAAGTCTTCTAAATAACTAAATTGACATTTAGCCCCGCCCATCACCACGATACTCAAATCACAGGTGTTCCCCTATGTTGGGGGCAGGGCCTTATTATGATGAGAACAAGTGCACTACAGTGTCTCCAGTCTGGGCTTCTCCCAGAGAGTAAACCCCATGCAGACTAGAGAATAAAAAGATACCTGATAATAAATTATCAAACTCATAATTGATTACGGTACTTATGTAATATCTGGGCTCCCGTTTTTCTTATGAGACCGTGTCCCCTTGCGGGGCTCGCTGCGCTCGCCACGCTTCGGGCACGGTGGCTCGCTGCGCTCGCCACACTATATAAAATCAACTCCATGCGTAGTTGGATAGTAGGGGTATGAAAAAATGGGGTGCATTTAACATGGGAGCCCAGATAATACATAAGTACCTTGATTACTTATATGGGATATGTGATTACTTAATACAAGTTTGGTTATGATATATTACAGTATATACGAACCTCTGGCATGCACAGGGTTAATGTCAGTGACCTTGTGTCCCATGCTGACTGTGTGTACTGTGCAAGTTGAACACATTGTTCTTGTTTATTATTAATAGCGAAGTATTAATGTTTATACAACACCATGCCTCTGTGCCTCTTAAGGGTCTAGCACTTACTAGAGTTACCATGAAGCAATACATGTCAGCTATCTATAATACCACTTTGCTGGGGTGTCTTTATTTGTCAATGAAGACCGTAAGGACAATTAATATGGAGTTATAAAGAGGAGCCCATGTCCAAGAAATCTAGAAGTTTTGAGAAATGGGGACAAAAAAACAGGGAAAGGGTATATGGAGAAACAGGGTGTGTTATATGCAGGGTCGGATTAACAATGGGGTGGATGGAGTCGCAGCTCCACACCTCCACATAAAAAAGGCCCATCATCATGACAGCATAGTTGCCCATAAATCAATAAAATTGCATTTCTATTTTCCAGTTTCCCATATTTGTACATTTATATATTTAGGGAGACATTGGGACTTATAGATTGTGGGTTCTACATGTCTACATGATATTAGCCTCAACACCTCCACTTAACAATAATAACTACTTGAACATTTTATGCTCCAGACCAATGAGGCCCTTAATCTGGAACTGGTTATATGAAGATGTTCTATGGAGTAACAGGAGGAGTTATACAAAGTAACATGCTGTGTGATATGGAGCGGTTCCCTGAAGTAGCAGGAGGAGCTATACAATGGGAGTCATATGGAGTAATATGGTTCTATGGAGTAACAAGCGGAGCTATACAAAGTAACAGGGGGAGTTATATGGAGAGGTTCCCTGAAGTAACAGGAGGAGCTATACAAAGTAACAGGAGCAGTTATATGGAGAGGTTCCCTGAAGTAACAGGAAGAGCTATACAAAGTAACAGGAGTTATATGGAGAGGGTCTATGGCAGGGATTGGGAACATTTGGCCCTCCATCTGTTGAACTACACATCCCAGAATGCCCTGCAACAGTTTTAGCATGAACAAATAGTAAAATGGTTGCAGAGCATGCTGGGATGCGTAGTTCAACAACAGCTGGAGGGCTGAAGGTTCCCCATGCTTGGTCTATGGAGTAGCAGGTGGAGTTATAGGGAGAGGTTCTATGCAGTAACAGGCGGAGGTATACAAAGTAACAGGAGGAGTTACATGGAGAGGTTCCCAGAAGTAACAGGAGGATCTATACAAAGTAACAAGAGGCGTTATATGGGGAGGTTCTATTGAGGAACAGGAGGAGCTATACAAAGTAACAGGAGGAGTTACATGGAGAGGTTCCCAGAAGTAACAGGAGGATCTATACAAAGTAACAAGAGGCGTTATATGGGGAGGTTCTATTGAGGAACAGGAGGAGCTATACAAAGTAACAGGAGGAGTTACATGGAGAGGTTCCCAGAAGTTACAGGAGGATCTATACAAAGTAACAAGAGGCGTTATATGGGGAGGTTCTATTGAGGAACAGGAGGAGCTATACAAAGTAACAGGAGGCATTATATGGGGAGGTTCTATTGAGGAACAGGAGGAGCTATACAAAGTAACAGGAGTAGTTATATGCAGAGATTCTATGGAGTAATAGGAGGGGTCACACAGTGTAACCAGAGGAGTTATGTGGAGTAAAAAAATTGCATTACATGGTGTCATTATAAAGAATAATAGGAGGAATTATATTAAGGTCATATGGAGTAAAAGGAGGAGTTATATGGAGCAATAAGATAAATGATATGGAGTAACATGAGGAGTTACATAAAGTAACAACGGTGAAAGGCAACCTGATACATTTTGTGGGCCACTTGATACAGCCCTCTTACAGTTAATAGGTCCACTCATCGTGCTAAAACTCAATACCAAATTAAGTTTATATATTTAAACATGAGAGAGACACCTATCTGTAACATGTCAACAGGATTTTCAAACCATTTTTAAAATCTGTGACAAACAAATATCACAACAAAGGAGGAAGGAGTTAGGGGTTGCAAGTGGAAGTTTATACTAGAGGGTCACAGGGGGTGTTATTTTGCAGTAATAGGAGGCATTATACAGTATGTAGTCATTGGGGATGTTATTTGGTAGGTTAAATATTAGTAGGGATTATTATATGTATTGGCTATATGGAGAGAAAAAAAGGAATTTAGGGAGAGGTTATATGTAGTAATGGTGGATGTTATTTTGGAAGATTATATGGAGTCATTGTATAAATTACAGGTAATTTGAAATAATTTAAAAGGGCTGTAGGAAGCTGATCTAACAACAGGAAGATACATTATTTGGAGCAGTTTGGGTGGGTGAGAAGATGCAGTAAGTCACTGTGGTGTGCATGTTAAAACACTGCCATGTCATGTTATGAACTGGAAGGAGACATCAGGATAAGAGTAGATCTAACCTTTAGCGTCCAGCCCTGGGGTTGACAAGAGACACAGCTCAGAGATTTTCCTGATCAAAGCAAAATCTACATCTTAACTCCAAGTGCACATTCACGCCTCACCCCTTGTCAGTGGCTTAGTATGACTTGGTAACAGAATCTTCCCAGCCTGGCAGGCAGCAGAACGATTGACAAGTGACAGTTAGGGAGTGGTGAAGAGGTCTACCTCTGCCGGCAGAAACTTCTGTCACCAATAGCTAGACAGTACCATGGTTATGAACATAGAAAGCTTATATCAGAAGAAAAAGAAAAAGGGAATTGCTGGAACAGCGGGCCATTCTAAGCTAACATTAGGGACATAACAGAGTGAGAAGAAACAAACAAAAAAAATTAGAGGCATGACCAGTGCTCCCGCTGAACCCGCAGGGGCCTGGAGGCGCTGGGTGGCTTGTGGGCGCTGGGGGTCTGAAGAAACTATTGTTAAAACGGTCTGGCACCTGTTCTTTTTCAGGGGATCCCCCCTCCCTCCTGCCTCCATCCTGTTTTTATCCCACCTCTATACGCCGTTGAGATATGGTCGCACCTGCTAGCAATAAAAATGTCCCTCCCAAAATGGACACTGTCTTATAGAAGATAGTTATTATGGATACTAAAGGAAGCGCGTCCATTTTGGGAGGGACATTGTTAATGGGGACAGATGTGTCAGACTCCGGCAGTAGCAGGAGGTTCAATGAGCAGGTTCTGGGGTGGGGTGACAAACTTATTCTGGCCGTGGGGCACCATATATATAGATATGCTACTTGGCATGACATATGCAATAATATTCTGTTCACTCTCTCTGCCCAGAGCAACATCACATCTAAAAATAGAACTCCCATCTTAGTACATTTACCTTATATTATTAAGATTTTCACAGAACAGACTTGTATCTACATAGGTGCGATGAAACATAGGGAGAAAAAAAGGGAGTTTTTTTTATTTATTCCGATGTGTCACTGATATTTTTGTTATAGAGTATCCTGTAAACAAAGAAATAAATACTAAAAAAATATTATTATTATTTAGTGCGAAAACACATAGGTGTAGTACTGATATTTTTTATAGGGCACCCAATTGTGAAAACACACAGGTTCAATGAAACCTGTGTGTTTTCACCACCACAGCCCTGAAAAGTCTGCGCTTCTCAGAGATTTAATTTTGCCTGCCTGAGTCTCATGCAAGTTTATCGGGGCTAATACCCATGGTTAATGATCACAGGTAATTGGATACCTCCCAAAGTTAGTAAAGTCAGCAGTTATAATATTTACATAAATCACTTTGAACATTATTTTAAAATCCCTATGTAAATATTCAATTTTAAAAAGTTTTTTTTTTTCATTTAATCCCGTAGATCAAGAAGAAATAATCCCTTTTTGTCAATAGAGAGGAATATATTAAGTAAATTCATAAATCTGCATTATCTTCTCTTTGGTTCTAGGCTGTGGCTCAAATTGTATCATCGTTTATGAACATAAATAAAATGAATCTTTCTCCATGTGCGCTTGTGGGTAATGGGGGGTAATTCAGACCTGATCACAGGGCAACTTTTTACAGCCCAGTGATCAGTTACCCTCATCTCTGCCAGAGTGAAACCCCACTCCTGTTCAATCACCATTGAATGGATCCCCCCTCCCCCCTGTTCGCAGCGCCACTTAAGTTTAAACTTACTCCTCATTGCGATGGTCGAGGGGAGATAGGGGCCGCAGCTGAGGTCAACCTCACATGCTATGTATTTATAAAACAATTAGCACTTCAGCCATGCATATACTGTATGAAAAACAAAGTAAAGACAACTAATAATCCAAATATACATGAACATGCAGCCTGTAATTTCTGGGGAAGCTACTGATATTTGTGAGGCATGAGGCACTCGTGTGAGGCATGGCTACTATGTGTTAACCATAAATGATTTGGAAATGCCGTTTCGGTCAACATGGTTACAAGTATTTTTCACAACATTGATTGCAGGACAAGAAAAGCAGTGGGCACCATTACCAATTCAATAAAGCTCTTGAAGCATGTTCTACTTACCTTGTGAGCATGGCAATAATGTCTCTAAAAGACCAGCCCCTTGGTGCATACCAACTGGGCAATGCAACTATAAAAGATTCCCAATTCATAAAGTACTAGAACAGTGGCAGTGACTAGATTTTTGTAGGCCCTATAGCAAAAGTTTGTGAGGGCCCTGTGTACCACCCAATGGTGAAAAATGTATCTCGCACATGTTGCTTTGAAAGGAAAGGTGTGCCTCTTTTAGCAGTGGGCCCCATAGCAGCTGCACTCCCTGTACCTATGGTAGTTCCGCTCTAGCGCTAGACTAGAGCATGTTCTGCATTTGATGTATGAACTGCAATAATGCCCACCACAGAGCAGCCACTTGGGTATCCCACCCTTCTTCTCACATTTGGCACAACCCCATTGGGGCTCAACTAATAAAATTGAGGCATGAGGCTCTGACTACCACAGCAGGCAATAAACTGTTATATCTTTTCTGTCACTTTTCCTGATGCCTCATCTGAACCTTGCCATGATAACCTTGTAATTTTATTCAGCAACATTACGGTCGGAATGGGATCATTGGGTTGACCAAATTTTGGTCGACAGTCATTAGGTCAACACCGTTGGGTCGACATACTAGAAGGTCAACAGGGGTCTAGTTGACATGGGTCAAGATTGGCAGGTGTCTAGGTCGACATGGGACAAGGTCGACATGTGTCTAGGTCGAAACATGCGTTAGGTCTACATGGGTTAGGTCGACAGTCAAAATGTCAACACAGGGTTTTTCACTGTTTTTTTACCCAAATGTCAACACAGTCAACATCGGCACAGTTTTAAGTGCACCTTGTCCACTCCCTATACTTTGGGCATGATGCCTCGCTACGCTTGGCACACTATGTTATTCTCCCACCACACCCTAGTGGAATGTAGGGCATCAAATACCGCCTGTCGGCTTAAAAAACAGTGAAAACCCCCATTTCGACCTTTTGGCTGTCGAACTAACCCATGTGACACCTGTAGACCTTGTCCCATGTTGACCTAGACCCCTGTCGACCTTCCAGTATGTTGACCCAACGGTGTCGACCTAATGACTGTCGACCATCTTATGGTCAACCCATCGACCGTATGCCTTACGGTCACAGTGATCCAAGAATTCCCTACCCACACTATGCTACATTGGATGCATCTGCCTAAACCCAGAGACTTCCCCTTTATTGTTGTAACACTATCACCTCAGACTGACCTAATCGCTCCACTTTCCGCAACATTGTTCTAACATCTGCTCATAAATACCCTCTCACTCAGTCATGTATGCATCATAGCCTCCGGAGGAAAATCTGTCTGCTTCCTTATGGCTGATAAGACTAGTGGGGTGTTTGGAACCATTGAGCTACAGTACTGTTCAGTATCCTTGCTAGTCTAACCTAAGATATGTGTCCTCCATGCGACTGAGTTTGCCACCTTTGTCTGTTACCCTTTCCCAGCCTAGTGCTTTCTTGCACCTCTTACTTGGTTAATGTGTCTCCTGTTTTTACTTAGTTACTCCCATTTACATCGACTTCATATTGACTAGCATGTCTCTTGGATTTTACATACTATGCCAAATCTGATGTGGAGAAAGACTCAGGAATCTGATTATAAATGGACAAGACTTCAAGATGTGTTGCTACTGGTGGAAGACCAGAAATTGTATGGGTACAGTGGAGAAAACTGGAGACAGTTAGGGCCACCATGGCCCTAACTGTGCGGAGTTTCTATATTCTCCCCGTGTTTGCGTGGGTTTAATTCGGGTACTCCGGTTTCCTCCCACAATCCAAAAATATACTGGTAGGTCAATTGGCTTCCAACAAAAATTAACCCTAGAATGTCTGTGTGCGCATGTACATGTGGTAGGGAATATAGATTGTAAGCTCCACTGGAGCAGGGATTGATGTGAATGTTCAACTATACTCTGTAAAGCGCTGTGGGGGTGGTATCCGGCCATTTCATGGGAGTGTTAACAAAAATGGAGGCGTAACAGAAAAAAAGCTGGGAGTAAAAGCTGGGAGTAAAAGCTGGGAGTGCCGGGTTAAATCCTTAAGGCAAATGTAAACCTGTATTTAGCTTCATAGAAAGTATCAGCTTTAGTAAACATTAGCTGAAATGTAAACTGTTGGGATTGGGAGCGAAAAAGTCCATTATAAATGGTAAATGAGCTTATTTGTGCACAAATTGATCCGCCTGTACATAGTGGGCATCTCTGTCAACATTGGCTTCATTGTGCAACTAGGATCTTCTATTTAGAACAGGGGAAACTGTCAACCCCGGCACCAAAACGACTGAAAAACACCTGTCAACCATTTCTGTGTCAATCTTGTTCCAGTGTCGGCATTGTGCATGTTGACCTTTTGGGGTCAACCTATGGACTAATGTCTCAAAGTTGATCAGAGAGATTTATTTCAGAAGGTTTGTACATTAAAATCATATTACTATATAGTATTGTGACTGAGACAGAATACCCAATATACCAACAACAAGCACACACATATAGCATATGAGCATGTCTATACTTGTTTAGGACACTTGTGGATTATACAGTCAATGGAAGCTTGGATAGAACAGGTCTATATACCAGTATCAGTATCACTTGTATTTATGGCTAAACATGTCTAACCAACCCTTAGTAATATTAACATGAATCTGAACATTATCTTACATGTAAAACCTCAAATAATATATTATGCCAATTTATGCAAAATAGTGCTATATGGGCTGACAGTCGGTTGGGTATTAGTGCTACATAATATTGTAAACTGAACTGTTTATTATTTATAACAACACTTATAACACACATAATTGAACTATGTATATGAAGATAGACAATCATTGGCTGGTAATATTCTAAATAGATCAGATTAAATACTATCACAGAGTTGGCACAAACTACAAATTGTGCATTATATAATTATCTCTCATACCCCTTTTCCACCAAACAAATAATCAAGGTTATTGCCGGTACTTGTTTCCTAGCACGGCCACACCGATTAGCATCGGGATGGTCGTGTCGGAAAAATCGCGTCGGTCACATCGCATGCGATTTGGTCGCATGCGATGCGACCGATGCGACCGATGCGATCCGATTTTTACATTGGATCCAATGTAAAATGGTCCCTGGGACCCGATTTTACATAGGATTCAATGTAAAATAGCCCCCAGACCCCAATTTCAGCACCCCTGATGGTTGAAATGGCCCCTCATTGGTAACGCCACCCCACGATTGACGCTAACCCGAAGCGTGGCGAGCGCAGCGAGCCCGCGAGGGGCGGCGGTGCGCGTCCTCCGACCTTTTCATACCCCTACTATCCACGTCGGCGTGGAGTTGAGAATAGAATAGTGTGGCGAGCGCAGCGAGCCACCGAGCCCGAAGCGTGGCGAGCGCAGCGAGCCCCGCGAGGGGACGCGGATACCTGTAAAGCCCACGAGGGGACGCGGATACCTGTAAAGGTATCCACGTCCCCTCGCGGGGCTCGCTGCGCTCGCCACGCTTCGGGCTCGGTGGCTCGCTGCGCTCGCCACACTATTCTATTCTCAACTCCACGCCGACGTGGATAGTAGGGGTATGAAAAGGTCGGAGGACGCGCACCGCCGCCCCTCGCGGGCTCGCTGCGCTCGCCACGCTTCGGGTTGGCGTCAATAGTGGGGTGGCGTTTACAATGTGGGGGCATGACGGGGCCATATACAATGAGAAATGGCCCATATTGGCCCCTTTCCCATTGATTACTATGTGAAGATGGACTTAATCAAGTCCATCTTATCTTGTGCCATTATAATGGCACAAGACCGACACGACCGACGCGATTTCAATGTTAAAAATATTTTAACATTGAAGCCTATGGAGAAATCGGGTCCATCGCGTCGGTCGCGTCGTGTGCCATGTTAAGGCACACAACGCGACCGACGCGATGGACCCGATGGACACGATTTCTCCATAGGCTTCAATGTTAAAATATTTTTAACATTGAAGCCTATAGAGAATCGGGTCCATCGCGTCGGTCGCGTCGTGTGCCTTATTAAAGGCACACGACCGACGCGATGGACCCGATTTTCCATTTGCCGGTAAAATGGACCTGATTTGAAAGAAAATCGGGTCCATCGTGGGCATCGTGTGCCTTAAAGTTAAGGCACACGACCAAGAAGATTGTGGCCGTGCTAGGAAACAAGTACCTTATTGCCAAAGCTACCCGGTTTGGCATTTGGTGTAAAAGGCTTTAAGAAAAATAACCTGGGTTGAGTTTCCTGGAGTTTTCCCAGGTTGACCCAGAGAAAAACCCAGGTAATGGTGTGGCATGAACAGCACAACCTGGATTATCCTACCCAGGTTACACTTAAAAGCTGCTGAGTGTTTCTGATTGCAGAGGTCCGTCTCAATGGAGTGTCTGTGAGTGACCCGGTCTAACATAGATTGGTGCCATGGTCACATATGGCAGTTTGGTGTAAGAGGGGTATCACAGCGACTGCAAATTAATTGAGTAACATAGTGTTAGAACTGGTGGATACAACCTTGTCTAAGGTGTATTTCAGAGCAATGACCCTTGTGCACCCGGGGTTGAGACCTGTAGAACATAGCAGTGGGTCTTCATGCCTATAACAACTGTCATTTCCCATAAGGTTAGGTGCACCTACTGGTATTGGATGCCACCAGGACTTATGCCGCTGGTGGTAGTACAAGCTCAACCCCAAGTGAACCGAATCAATGCCGGCTGGATGGAGGTTCCGGGCCCAAACAGTCAGCAGGCTAATGCCACAATCTGGGGAAACTTTTTATACAAGTTCCCCAGGCCAAAGCATTAATCCCTGACTGGTCATGTTCAAATTCACTAGTACGAATGATGGTAAATCTGATGATCAGAAAGAACACTATGGCCGCATATGGGCGTGTTCTATCGTAGCCATTCATATCAGTCGAATATGGCTGACCCAGCCGTGTTACATGCAGCCAATCAGCTGCATCACCGGGACCTGGCTGTATTACAGATCAAATGGGTACAAATGACTGCATTCATACCCATTCGATCAAAAGTAAATTTCCCCCTATTAATCTGGTAGTTATATAGCTATTTTAATTTAATATCAAATATAAGAGACAAGAATATTTCCACATGATGGTTTTAAGGGCCTGGTTCAGTGTTGCATGCAAGTCTACTCTGGAACTTTAGCATTGGAGTCATAGGCCAGTATTCAATGCTCCCAAGTCACCATTGTTTTCGGCGAATAGGGCTGTTTTTACTATCTACAGTGAATCTTTTTCACTGAAAATCTGATTCACCCCATTCAATGTTCACTGTTCGCCAAAAGCGAACAGTGAATGCCGCCCAGTTCTCCATTTCATGCTTGCTGCAATTCGCTGGTGTATTTCAATGGGGTTTTCACTGGGATTCCCCGAGAGTGTATTCAATGCTAGGATGGAGAACTGCTTTCAGCATGATTTTCGCCATGATTCACCGTTTTGCATTTGACATCTCTTTAAGGTGAACTGGAATGTGTTCTTTTAAAATAAAGGGGTTTTTTTGTTTTTTTTTCTTGGTGTCAAAAAATCCCACTCATTACATATGCACGAACAGGACCAGTGCAGCGGGACCACTCCACTGCATTCCCTGCCAGATCTCCTGGGGGGCAGCTTCTGCTGCCTGTGTCCCCGGGAGCCCTCTGCAGCTCTGAATCAGCATTAGTCATTTTAGAACATATATCAAGGCCATTTTAGATCATCTAGTGATGGGATACGGTCGACACATGAAATAGGTCAACATGGCTAAGGTCGACAGCATCAGAAGGGCAACACAAGCATTAGGTCAACAATGGGAAGCAATGAGACATGCGAGGGGGACAGGGTACACTGATACGATGTCCATGTCAACTTACGTTGAAATTCGGGACAAAAAGGCTTAAAAAACTCATGTCGACCTTTTGTCTGTCAAACTTCCTATTGTCGACCTAATGCTTGTGTTGACCCTATGATCCATGCCCCTAGTCATATATTCTCTGCACACTTGTAAATAACCATTTACCTTATGTATTTGAAATACTGGTTACAGACCCACTTTGATATGTATTAAGTCTACCTATATGTTTGCATTCATAGATGAACTAAACTGCATGAGAACATAAAGCTACAGTATATAAGGCTTTACAGAGCATGACTACATGGGAATAAGACCCAAACTGACCCCTGGGTTATTATCAGAGGTTGCACCTACTGTGTGTATATACATAAGATATCGTGGCTACAAATCATAGCCTAATGGTAGTTGATACATCTAAAATACTTTAATCAGACTTTCTACCCATTGTGGTATTCTGATAAATTGGATTAACTGATACACAATACCACCTTGATGGTTATTTGTACAACAGGCAAAGCGCCATATGACATAAAACGGATAAAAATCCCCAAATCACCTGCTAGATCTTTAGGCACATTTGCTAAAACCACAACATGGCAACCGAACAAACAATGCTACCTCCGTACCTCCTTGCCTCCCTTGTGCTCTCCTCACCCCCTGCCTGCTCCTCCCCAGCCTCTGGGCATACAGCTCTGCTCCTGCCAGGCCTCAACGAGAATTGGCATGTTGATGATAGCTCTGCAGGCAGGATAGTGTCTGGGTATGTGAAATTAACCCCTGTGTAAATTGTTTATTGGATATTATCATATCATTTTAACATTGTGAGAGAGAGAGAGAGAGAGAGAGAGAGAGAGAGAGAGAGATAGATATATATATATATATATATATATATATATATATATATATATATATATATATAGTAACACGGGTACTGTAAATAAGGACTCACAGGCAGTTTTTCTGGTTGCAACTTGCAACCACAGTGTCTTTCCTGGCATCAGACACTGTAGCACAGCATACACAAGCTTGGACCTGGTCACACAGCTACATACAGAAAACTAAACAAACATAAAAGGTTTTCCCTTCTCTTCCCGTGCTCAAAAGTTATTTTTCTGCATTGGCTTGCAACTACACATGCCATGCCCTCCTAGCACGGCCAACATCCACAGTCTCTGATGATATCAATTGAGACCAGCTCACTGGCCTCTAATACGGCCTACACACATGCCGATATTAAGGCATTTTCTAAGCGATTTTGCTTAGTTTGGCAAAGTCGCTTAGAAAATGCCCTCACATCGGTGTGTGTGGGGACTATATCGTCAGCAATGCGCGTCCCTGCGCGTCTTTATCGCTGGCCGAGTTTGATGAACAGTGTCCATCAATCTCGGCATCGGCAGGGTTCTCCCACCAGAGAACACTGGCGCTGTCTGCTCACTTAGCACACAGAGCTGACAGCTCGCTCTGTGTGTGGGCTGTCAGCTCTGTGTGCTATGCGATAGCGGCGCAGCACAGCCCGACCTAGCATAGATAGGTCGCCCTACACACATCGCTATGTGTGTAGGGCCCATAACAGGCATCAACACTGTTCATTGTGGGTAAATTAGATTTTTAGAACCCTATCCTGCATCTGACTTCCTGCTGTCTTTGGGTCAGCTGGAAACCTGGACTTTTGTTTCTCCAGCTACAGCTGTGCAATTTAGAAAGACTAGAATTACAAATTTCCACTACAGGTGCAGAATGTGCAGGCCCTGGTGGTTGCTGATTCCACCAGAATATAGGCTGCCAGTCCTAGGCATAGGCAAAATAGGCAAATGCCTAGGGCATCTGGAATGCCCAAGGGCATACCTTCCAGGTCTAGGGCCAGCTCTGCTTACAGCGGGCAGCAGTGGGATTGGGACAGCTAGAGGCAGTGTGCGAGGATTGACTTCTGTAACGGAACTGTGTGTGGTGGGATAGGAGGATGTCAGCCAGGAAGAAACTGTAGGAGTTGGGCTGGCTGTGGAAAAAGGAGATCCGAGAGTAGATCTGGGCTGGGTGTGATAGTAGGAGCCAATCCGGTCTGCAGGGGAAAGAGATTAAGGGAGTTGATCCAGGCCATGGGGGGGACAGGAAGCTAGTCCAGGAGGCCTTGCCTTTTGGGCCTGTTGGGCCTGACAACACATGCATCCCAGGCTCCAGACAGACAGTAAACAGGGCTGCATTACATAAATAATGTGCCGTCAGCAAATCCAGCATCGCTCAAGAAGGAAAAAAAACATGCAAGAGTAGCCACAAAACCCAACAAGCCCCGCCCCCCCCCCCTTCCCCATCACAGTGAAAGCAGCTTAACCCTGCATTCACCCCTGGCTCCTATGACTTGATATGCACTGCGCTGAAGTAATTTTGCTACGTCCATACCGCCAGCCAATCCCCAGACCCCCACTGTCACTGCAGTGGCCAGACACCTAGGAAGAGCACAACTATGAGGAGCCAAATGGAACCCGAGCTCTACAAAGCAGCTGCAGGAACCGACTACAGGTACCCTCCACCATGAGGCAGCTGATACTGTGACTGGCAGCAGTGTGCTGTGTTCGTTTTTACGACTATATTTCCATTCTAATGAAATTTCTCTTACCCTCGCTACCGCCATTCATTCTCTCCTAATCTGTTCTTCCTCTCTGTCCCCTGCCTCCCTCCTTTCTTGGTTAGTGTGAGACTGCAACATTGTTTCTTTAAATTGTTACTATGTAATTCTACAGATCCCTCCATCTATGAATGTTATTTTTTATCTTTTTGTCTTCCTAACTTGTTTTCATTGCTTAACACTCTATATATGGGTAAATACATTTCATATTTTAAATTGGTCACTAGAGCTATTTTTCTTATTTAAAATGCTTATATATTTATAGCTGGACTACCAACCCCATCATGTGGTGTATAGCGCTGCTTTCTGTATTATACAGTATAAGTGAATAAGGTGCAATACTGTATAGGGCAGGCATGTCCAAACTATGGCCCTCCAGCTGTTGTGAAACTACAAGTCCCATCATGCCTTGCCACAGTTTTGCTATTAGGGAATACTTAAACTATGGCAAGGCCTGCTTGGGAATGGATGTGTATTTTCACAACAGCTGGAGGGCCACAGTTTGGACATGCCTGGTATAGGGTAACATGTGTAAATGGCACTATTGTCCTATGGCTCTGTGAATGAGGATATCTATGGGTGAGTGGTGCTAAGTAATGCTGGCTGATGGGAGCTGGGTCAAAGGCAGAAGTTGCGGTGCTAGGGGGCAATTGTGGTGACACAAGCAAAAGGTCCACATGCCAATGGTCGGCACATGATAAGGTCGACATGAGTTCATTTTTTTTTTTTTTATCTTTTCATGATGAAATACAATTCAGGTGGACTACGATTGGGAACAGTAAAGTGTGCCAAGCACAGCGGTATGGAGCTAGGCACCCTGCGAGGATATGTGCTATACTAATTAGTGATCCAACAAATTGGTCGCATTGACACAAAAAATAGTGGAAAAATCATGTCACCTTTTAATGTGTCAACTTTTGCATTTGTGTTTGCTTCTGCGTACCTTTTGTCAAGATTGACCTACAGATGGAGCAGCTCCCGTGAAAGCTGCTCCATCTGTAGGTCAATATTGACAAAAGGTATGCCGAAGCAAACACAAATGCAAAAGTTGACACATGAAAAGGTGACATGATTTTTTCACAATTTTTTGAAGCAGAGACGGGCAGGGAAAGCACGCCCCGCTGCCGTGTTGACGGGGATGCACTATGTGTGAGACAGTCGCACATCCCCGTCAGATGGAGCGCCTCTCCGCCAGCTAAGGGAATCTGGTGACTCCCAGCACTGGCTGAGAGCACTCCATCTATAGTTCATGTCGACCTTTTGTTAGTGTCAACCATGTTGTGTCGACTTAGACACTGAAGACCTTTTTATCCACACACTGCACTACAGTCATTAACTCTGCTAAGTAACCTCAAACACAGGAGGAACCTCTGGCAATATTAGGGTTATCCTGAGTGGCAAGGAATGAAACCACACTTGAACAACACCCAGAGGATGCTGGGCAGTTGTGGGCACCCAAATCTAGACAACCCATTTGTTTAATAAGTACTGTAGGTCTATTGTATCTATATTTCTGGATACATGTCAGTATAATGTATATTAACATACAATCGTTCTACACAATAAAACTTGTTTCTATGAATATTTTCATTAATTATTCTGGGCGGGATGCTATATAGCAGAAATGCGGTAAAAACCCCGTTTTCGGGGTTTCTACCGCATTTCTATATGCTATATGGCGCCTCCGCAGTGTCAGCGCTGCGGAGGGAATCGCCAGCTAAAGCTGGCGAATCCCTGCAGAAGCCTGTGGGCTTCTTACCGCAGCGCTGTTTGAGGGATCCGTCACGGATCCCTCCCAGCGTGCCCTGCGGCCGGCGCCGGGGTCTGCGCATGCGCAGATGGACTCCCGGGTCACAGACCCGGAAGTCCAGCGCCGGCACTGCATCGCAAGGGACAGCTCTTACCGCAAGAGCTGTCCCTTGCGTTAATAAAAGCATATGTTATAGCATATGCCGTTATTAAAAATGCGATGTCCGGCGATAATGGGCGCGGATGTTACAACATCCCGCCCTTAATGTTTGAGCATATCGGCTATTTCACACACATTTTATCCAATGTTTTACAATTCTGATTTCACAGAAAAATAAGCATTAGCTATAATGTCTGAATAAACATAATGCCCCTCATATTCACAGTTGGTATAACTATCCTGTATAGGAAAAATATATCTTACAAAAAACATCAAGTGGCTTTGGTAGCGAATTTATAATCACTCAGACGAGTCAGTAAGTATTCGTACATGCACTACAATTGATAGCAGGTTAGATATTACTATGCAAACCAGCATCAGTCCCTGAGAATGATTATGATATTATGGAGCTAAGGAGGATACAGAGTAGGGCCTTGATGGCTAACCTTGACACTCCAGATGTTGTTGAACTACACATCCCAGCATACTCTGTTTCAGTTTTGCTATTTAGCCATGCTAAATCTGATGCAGAGCATGCTGAGATGTGTAGTTCAACAACAGTTGGAGTGTCAAGGTTAGCCACCAAGGGAGTAGGGCATATCAATTGATTAAGGGCTTCGAATCATTAGACCATGAAGAATGGTTAACCAGGCTAGGAATGTTTAAGCTGGAAAAAAAGGTGGTTACGCAGGCATTGATTAATATCTACAAATACATCAAGAGTCAATACAGAGAACTGTCAGTTGATCTGTGTACCATGAGGTGTATGCAAAGGACACGCAGCCATCTCCTAAGGTTAGAAGAAAGGAGGATTCATACCAAATAAAGGAAAGCGTTCTTCACACATAGGGCAGTCAAGATTTTCACAACCTGAAAAGGTTGTTATGGCTGATTCAATTAATATATTTAAGGAAGGGTTATACACATTTTTAGCTGATAAATTCATCCAAGGATACAACCACTAATTAGGTCCAGAAAAGCAAAGAGCACAAGGGTTCTGGCCCAAAATTGTCTTGGAATGCGTAGGAAGGTTCTAGATATTGGACAACATGGCATAATTTTAAAATATAGGTTGAACTGGATGGACTGATTTTTTTTTTAAGGCTCACAAACTATGTCACCTATGTATCCCTCATGCCTCTTCAGCATTCTGACACAGTCACACTCACACTGCAG
Organism: Crinia signifera; assembly: GCF_055691185.1. Lineage (NCBI taxonomy): Eukaryota > Metazoa > Chordata > Amphibia > Anura > Myobatrachidae > Crinia > Crinia signifera. The sequence continues at coordinate 138,086,098 of NC_139222.1, read as the reverse complement.
ATCACATCTCTTATGGTCTATTGCAGAGCCGGCCCTAGGCATAGGCAAACTAGGCAACTGCCTTGGGCAGGGGTGTCCAAACTTTTTGCGACGAGGGACAGATTTGGTGTAGTGTAAATGTGTGGGGGCCGACCATTCAGCCTGACATTCTTTGCATCATTAATAACATCAGAATGGTCCCCCACTCTGCCACCATTCACTCTTTGTCTCTAAGCCTGCCCCTTTACTCTATGTCCCCCAGCCTGCCCCCATTCACTGTATGTCCCCCACTCTGCCCCCATTCACTCTATGTCCCCCAGTCTGCCCCTTCACTGTATTTCCCCCACTCTGCCCCCATTCACTCTATGTCCCCCAGCCTGCCCCTCCTTCATTGTATGTCCCCTATTCACTGTATGTTCCCCACTCTGCACCCATTCACTCTGTCCCCCAGCCTGCCCCTTTCTCTTAATGTCGATCAGTGCCTCCATTCATTGTATGTCCTCAAGCCTGACCCTCCTTCACTGTATGACTCCCATTCACTGTATGACCCCCATTCACTTTGTACCCCACTCTGCCCCCATTCACTGTATGTCCCCCAGCCTGCCCCTGCTCCCTCTTCTCTGAATGGCCATCACTGCCTCCATTCACTGTATGTCCCCCAGCCTGACCCTCCTTCACTGTATGACTCCCATTCATTGTATGACCCTCATTCACTATGTACCCCACTCTGCCCCCATTCACTGTATGTCCCCCAGACTGCCCCTGCTCCCCCTTCTCTGAATGGCCATCACTGCCTCCATTCACTGTATGTCCCCCAGCCTGACCCTCCTTCACTGTATGTCCCCCACTCTGCCCCCTCCCTTCTCTGTATGTTTCCCAGCCCCTTGTGTGAGCCAGAGGAAGGAGAGGCAAAGCAGGCACTGCAAGGACAGGAGATGCTTGGGCTCTCGCTGCTGCCCTCCTACGCTCTGCATGTTACAGGAGCAAGCTTCCCCCTTGCTGCCCCCTCCCGAAACACTGCTGTCACTGTGATTGTGGAGTAGGGTGATATACAATTGCAGCAGCAGGGGTAGGACGCCAAACACATCTGACTCTGGCAGCCGGCACCTCCTCACTACAGCTGACAAAAAGGTAGATGTGCGCTCGCCGGGGCCCCACCTTTAGTGTCCTGTGCTTCCCACATCTGATGCTCTGCCTGCTTCCAGCTGGAGGCTGCGGGCCACTTGAATTGACAGCACGGGCCGCAATTGGCCCCCGGGCCTGACTTTGGACATGCCTGGCCTAGGGCATTTAGAATGCCTAGGGGCACCAGAAGCTTCTGCTGATTAAAATTATATGCACCATGCCTATATTCTGTGTGTGAGTGAGGCTGTATCTGCATATGAAATAGTGTATTCATGGAAATTACTGTAACATAGCATTCCGTATGCAGGTACAGCCACAGTCGCACACAGAATATATTCATGCCACATATCATTTTAATAATCGAAAGCTCCTTGTATGTCCTGGTCATATCACGATGCAAATAAGATGAAATTTCAGCAAAAAAAGGCACCCAATGTTAGCAGAACTGGCCAGGAGCTGCAGGGCCTATTGAGGCAAGATGTATGAGGAAACATCTGTATCCAAGCAGAGGCAGAGGTCACAGTGTTAGCAGCTGTGTGGGTGCTGTCTGCGGGTGGGTTGGTTGTGCAATAGTGTTTGGCATATGTGTAAGGGGCATTATTTGTCATGTATAAATGCATTAATAATGTGCGACATATGTGTAACAGGCATTATGTGTGTCATGTGTATAAGGGCATTAATAATTTGCAACCTATGTGTAATGGGCATTATGTGTGTCATGTGTATAAGGGCATTAATAATGTGCAACATATGTGTAAAGGGCATTATGTGTGTCATTATGTGTATGAAGGGCATTAATAAAGGTTGGCATAATGTGTAAGGGGCATTATGTTTATAAGGACATTAATAATGTGTGTCATGTGTAAGGGGCATTACTGTGTTGTATTATCAGGGGTGCAGAGAGAAAGGGGTAGGGAGTACAAACTACCCAGGTCAAAGTCTGATGGAAGTGCCCAGTGGGGACCCCGGGCCTCCTCCCCTTAAGTGACAGCAGCAGCTGCAGCTCTTCTCCTCTGCCAAGCACACACTGCTTTTGCAGTGTGGCCATGAAGATGCTTAAAATACAATATTTTCTCAGGAATTTTTTCTAAGGGTATAATGTGAATAATGTGTGGAGTAATTTTATATAAGGTAAAGTGATACTACTGTGTGATGTTAAGTGAATAAGGGACACCATTGCATGATATAATGTGAATAAAGTTGCACTACTGTGTGGCATAATTTAAATTGGGGGTACTATTGTGTGGCCATGCCTTTCCCAGCAAGAACACACCCCTGTTTGGGCTGCGCACTGAATGTGTGCGCTGTTTCTATTTAAAATATTGCAGGTAGCAGCACCAAAATGATGACTGCTGTGATGAGGGTTGATGGTGCTGGGAAAGGGGAGCAGGGTCAGAGGCGAAACTAGTGGCGGTGCTAAGGGGCACCATCCAAAATCTTGCCTAGGGCGTCATTTAGGCTAGGGCAGGCTCTGGTCTATTGTGTTGGCGTTTAACTAGCCCTTATACCAGGGCTGGGCAACACCGGCCCTCCAGATGTTAACGAACTACACATCCCAGGATGCTTTGCATTAGTTTTGCTATGTGGCCACGCTGAAACTGATGCAAGGCATGCTGGGATGTGTAGTTCATCAACATCTGGAGGGCCAGTGTTGCCCAGCCCTGCCTTATACTATCTGCCAACTTTGTATGGTAATTGCAGCTATGTCATTGATTTAAAGCTTTTCTACCCGATATGGCCCATCAAATTTGGATCCATCAGTAAGAACTATGATTTAGGCCATTATTAACACTTTAAGTTACCATTGTTCCATATAAGTATAAAGATTTTTTGAAGCCATCCCATACCAACATTACTATTGGTGGTTAATATTAAAGACAATCAATTGTACACATCACCCCCTGAGGAAAAATCTTTCTCTGATGGTGTAATGAGAGCATAAGCTTCAGGAATTGTTGAAATATAACATTGAAGCTCCTTGTATTGCCTGTGAAAAAACGTTTAAATATATTTTTTTTTTATTTAGTTATCAAAAAATGAATCTATTTGAATTTGATTATCAGACCTTCTATTTTAGTGCAACATAATCTGATATATTGTGACTGCCTCTTTATATCAATTGCAATTGATTTTTGGCAGTGGTGGATTAAAGGTTTCAGGTGCCTCAGGCTAATACACATGTAGCTCCCCTTGTAATGCTGCTAAGCACACATGTATGGGTGCTCAGGGACTCGATATTCATACTGTCCATGTGCATGTAACGAAGGTTATACAACTGCCATGTAGGATCTAATGCTTGTGGCTTGGGAAGGAGGCTTTGGCTTAAGGTTTGTAGCCATTGTAGCACAATGTATATAAGTAATCTGGCAGTCACCTTGGGAACTTTACAACCAACACATCAGAATGGGTGATAGCTAACCAGCATGGAATAAATTAGGCCTTAGTATCATTCATTGGCTGTCACCTGCAAGGTGACAGCCAATGAATGATAGCCACCATCCTAGCCACCATAGGCTGCAGCTTATTCAGCCTATTGGGTAATCAGGGACTGGATTGTGGTAAACTTTGGTTTGGATTTTTAGGATTTTGCCCATTCTGACTATTATTATTTTTTGTTACATATCGAGGTCCCCACAACTTCATTATAATGTGCCAGCTATGGCTTGTATGGGATTATGCTGTCCGATAAACTAAGAGGCTTTAGCTGACTAGGTAGATGAGAAGCTCATGAAATATCTGTAATTTAAAAAGTTTAATAGCGCTGATACTTACAGAAGGAAGGGGTCAGGGTGCCGGCATATTCAATACCAATGCAGGCATCCTGTTTTGTGCCAGAAGACTGGCACCAGAATACCAACATCGCTGAAAATGCCAGCCTTGGAATCCCGACTGCCAGCATGCCAAATGTAGCTATGAGGGAGTTGTGATTTGGCACTAGGGGACATTTCACATGTTAACATTGGGAACATGTCTACATCCTGCACTTAGCAACATGTTCACAATGATAACTACCTACATTGTGACATTCTGACTACCTCTACATTAGCATTAGTTTAGTCTATTCTTAACCAAATGACTTTGTAACATAAGTCTGTGACTACAGCTGGAAATACAGTATAGTATTAAGCAAAGACTTTATTCTTGTAGTCACAAGAGCAGCCAATTTAAGGTGTGAAAGTTGCACATGTATTAAACTGTTAGTGGTGTTGCATACATTTTTCCTCGTTTCTACACAATTATTTATGTGTTATTATTACCATTATTATTTCCAGTTATTGTAAAGGATCAATTGGAATATACAAACTGTATCCCACAGAAAGTATAGGCGGACACATAAGAATCTCTAATGGGGAGCAAAGGCCAATCCAATAGACATTGCTGCATGCACACTTTTTCTAGATTTGTTCCTTCTAGACTTACCCTTGCCCACATCATCCTTTTGGCCAACCATTCATTCTACATCACCAGCTCCTGCTCGTTTTCATGTCCCAACTCATACTACTGGGACTTGTGGTTCTACAACAGCTGGCCAGACATTGCTTAGTTACCTCTGCTCTAGAAGGAGAATTACTGTAGCCTTAATAAGTCTTCCACTGTAATTACAGCTCATGTGAAGCATGTATACTGTTTGATGTGTTATCCTTAAGCTAAGGACATCAAAGGAGGTGAAAATGAGACAGTGGGAAGTACAGGGACAGACAGGCATGATGAGGGGGTGAAAAAAATGTAAAGGCAACGGGAAAAAACATACAAAAGTAGTTCAGACACAGACAACACAATCTTCCCATAGCCTGCACATGCTTTGGATCTTACTGTAGGTCATTTGGGGCTGACCACAATGTGTGTATTGTAGTTGTATCACACTGTTCTGACAATATAAAAGATGCGTTGTCATACAGGAATCACAAGTGAAGACATAAAAAAGTTAAATGTTCCTTCAGATATGTCAACTAATTGTTTCATACTTTGTACTCATGTGTGCAATGTCTGAATTGATGTCGGTCCTGAGGGTTCATTTTCTATATGCAAAACAATGGAACATGATGGCTTAAATATCATTTATAATCCTTCAATAAATAACTAAAAACAAAGTACTCTGCATTTTGATACTCATGCGCACATTGGCCCTTATTCAGATCTGATCGCAGTACAAATTTGTTCTCAAAATGGGCAAAACCATGTGCACTGCAGGTGGGGCAGATGTAACATGTGCAGAGAGAGTTACATTTGTTTGGGTGGGGTGTGCTGAAACTGAAATCTAAATTGCAGTGTCAAATATTGCAGCCAGTATTTACCCTGCACAGAAACAAAATAACTCACACAAATCTAACTCTCTCTGCATATGTTACATCTGCCCCAACCATCAGTGCACATGGCTTTGCCCATTTTGAGAACAAATTTGTACTGCGATCAGATCTGAATAAGGGCCAATGTCTGTTCAGGGAGATAGAGGGACTGGGGTCATGGCCAGAAGCTCTCAGAGGGTGATGAGATGGGAGCATGGCTTTGCGATCGCGTAATCCCCACAAAGCCATGAACCCTTTAAGGGAGGCCATGCCCCATTTTGGGGCTGATCGGCTATTGCCGTGCACAGGAGACCCGCTCAGCAAGGTTCACATGTTGGGAGGTATCAATCAATGTATCACTTTATTGGCACATGCATCAGTAAACGCATGTGCCACCAAAGTCTTGCAATTGTGGGTGATTAATTGTTGGTGGCTCCTGTGTGGGCTGGCATACCTGCAGTCCTCCCCGACCTGCTCTCCGGGTGACTGATGTCCAGATTAAACCAGATCCCGCCTTGCGGATGGTGGTACACCGGCCCACCATTTGCAAAGCGCGTACATTTGCACTGGTTTCAAATGGATGTTTTACATAAACATGCACTGATATCTAAGGTTGTTCAGAGCAACCTTAGATCTGCATGCACATTCAGAGGGAAGTGGGTGGGCAGCTGACATCTGATGATGTCAGCTGCCCGCCCCCGCACTCGCGTCATTGGCCCATTACCGTGAGAACGCCCAGCGTTTTCATGGAAACACCCATTATTTTTTTTACACAAAATTTTTTGTTTGAATTTATATAACAAATGTGAGTAATACCAGCTTTTTTTTGGCAGATATTTTGAACATGATCAGCTCCTTACTCAAGACAGCTAGGAACTGATTGGCTTGATCACCATTATATGCAACAAGTTAATACTTGCCAACTTCCAGGGAGGAGTCAGTCAGGTTGTCACTGCCATTGGGGATGCAGCTCGGCACATGTGGAGCTTGCCAGCAAAAATCGCTGTCGATGGCAGGTGGTCGGGGGGAGACTTGCCCACTCTTCTGGGTGGCAGGGAGTGCCAGCTGATTTTCAGGAGCCTCCTGGCCGATCCGGGAGAGTAGAAAAGTATGAGCAAGTTTAAAACTTGTTGCATATGACATAACTCGTTGAGAAAACAGATACAAAGTACCAACCACTCAGCTCATAGCTTCCATAAAAGGACAGTTAGGAGCTAGGAGCTGGTTGGTTGGTACTTTATCTCTTTCTACTTTACCTTGCTCCACATTTTGTTACAGTACATCTTTGTTAAGGTCCGTACACACTGGGCGTTTTTGCCTAGCGTGTATGGTGAGAGATGATGGGGACAATCGCTGGGTATGAAAAACACTCAGACACTGAGTGTTCTTCACCCGTTTTGGCAATTTTCCCGGTTGGTGGACGACTTTCCATAGCAGGACGCTAGGGAAAGCAGCTTACCCCATTACGCAGTGGCCATGCCAGCGATGATGCGGGACCACGCATCAGCACTCACCGATCATCGCTGCCCCATACACACTGGGCGGCTTTCGAGCTGAAAGCAGCTCAGACGTGTAAACTGCTTTCAGATCAAAGTTGCTCAGTGTGTGTGGGCCTTTAGATGGTTAAAGTAGCAAAATGATGTTAGTCTTCCACATATTAGTCGTGGGCATTCTAAAATCATATATACAGACATATATTTTAGAATTAGCTGAACCAAGGGAATTATTTCACTGTAAGTTTAAATATGAACTGTTGGTAATGCTTGTTATCATATAGGACGCTGTACATTAAAACTCTTTTTCAAACTGAAAAAACAAAACTTAAAAACATACAGTATATTCAGGGTTATTTTGAACATGGTCTTTTACTTCAGCAGTTAAATATCTACTGTTTTGGGTCTGTTCAGACTTGTCCTAGAATGGGAAGGCTGTGGTTAGACTGGGGTTCTGCCGCCTCCTCCACTCCCCACCTGGCTCCAGTGCCCACCCCAAACAAAACAATAGTGCCTTTAGGGTGGTAATCCCACACACACTGATACAAACTCCACAGACAGAGTGGAAGTTCAGACACCATCATGGAATTCCAGCAAGAGCTGATGAAAAGATGTGTATATAAGACGAAAACGGTGATTTCTAACAAAGGAAATAGAACAGTAGTATTATTTTAACCATAGTGTAATTGATATTAGGATATTTTACTTGTATATGATGCACAACCTATAACTTGCTCTACATTGGTTTTAAAAGTGAACTATGCTTGCATTCATGTTTGACACTAGAAACTGTCATTGCAATATAGGTAACAGCAGCAGCAGTAACATAACTGTGGCATCCATTTCCCAACATGGACTCAGATCTGCTTGCTGTTTTCGATTTGCGATTAAAGAAGAATCCTATATGCTGAATATACAGTCATTAATCCATATGATGTGACAAGTACAGATGATTACAGCTCATTAAAAAAAATTGTGTGGCAAAAGAGACTAATTACAGCACAACAAGCCATTTCAAGGTACCAAGGACCTTATTCAGATCTGAGCTCAGTACAAAATGTGTTCGGAAAATGGACAAAACCATGTGCACTGCAGGTGGGGCAGATGTAACGTGCAGAGCGAGTTAAACTTGGGTGGGGTGTGCTGAAACTGAACTCTAAATTGCAGTGTAAAAATAATTTAGCCAGTATTTACCTTGCACAAAAACAAAATAACTTACACAAATCTAACTCTCTATACATGTTACATTTGCCCCACCTACAGTGCACATGGTTTTGCCCATTTTCCAAACACATTTGTACTGAGCTCAGATCTGAATAAGGGCCAGTAATTACCATATTTGAGTTCCAGTATTTCTTCACCATTCCATGGAATTTTGTGTTGCACTTTGGGGGTATTTCAGAGTTGATTGGTAATGTGTGAATTCGTAATCCAGAAAGACTGTGCTATGGAATTGAGCCAAAAAAAGTGTCAAAAATAGAGAAAAGATCTAATTGCAAACCCCCTCACAATTTCCCAGAGAGATAGTCGGTGTTTGGGGGTGGTAACCGGCCATTTTTTTAGAGTGTCAGAAGAAAAGAGAAGGTAGCAGACTAGCTTTCGAAGCTTTTGCTTTGAGCGGGCTTACTAGTGTGTGTATGTGTATATATATATATATATATATATATATATATATATATATGGTACTTGTTTCCTAGCACTGCGCCCCGATTTGCTACGTTCGCAAATGTAGTCAAATCGCATTGCATAACGCATAGTACTAGAATGCGATGTGATGCGTGTGATTTTGACGTTCCCGCTCCCTGTGAATCCCGCCCCCTGACAGATCCTGGCAGAAATCACTCTGAGGTGATTTTGTGTAGAGAGAGAAAGCATAAGTGAGAGCTGGTGATTTTTGGAGTGTTACGACTGATTTATCACTGTTATTATCGAGATGGCTGGATAGATTACTATGTTTTCACTGCCGCAGACGGAGGAGGAGGCTGTGGCGTTCTTCCAAGCCCATGGTCTTCTTCCTGTGGCAATGAATTGCGAAAATAGGCACGCCATGAGACTTTCTTTGAAGGAGTCAATGTGGCGCTGCCATGTCCGATTGTGTCGGCTGAAGGTGAGCCTGAGAGCGGCACTCTGGTTTCCAGGGTGCCGCTTGTCGTTTGTGACAATGCTGTGGTTTATTTACTTGTGGGCACAGGAGCTCACCTCTATTAAGTACTGCAGCCAGCAGCTGGACATCTCAAAAAAAAACAACACTGTCCTATATAACCGGTGGATGCGTGAGGCGTTGCGCTCTGGATATAATGGCGCAGCCCCAGCGGCGGATTGGAGGACCGGGCCTAATAGTGGAAGTGGATGAGACCCTCTTTGTGAAGAGGAAGAACAACACTGGCTACATTCTTGCGCAGCAGTGGGTATTCGGAGGGATCTGCCGGGAGACAGGCCTGTGTTTTATTCAAATGGTGCCCATGCGGAATGCCACTACCTTGATGGACTGCATCCAGAGAATGTAGAGGCGGCATGACAATCTAACACTGTTAGAGGGCATATTCTACCGCCCAACTTGAACTGGCTGGATATCAGCACTTGACAGTATACCACCGTTTCAATTTCATTGATCCGGCAACAGGGGTCCACACCCAAAATGTGGAACAACTTTGGGGTGCGTGTAAGTGGAGAAATAAGCGCCAAAGAGGCACTGCACAACATGAGCTGCAGTCCTACCTCACGGAGTTTATGTGGCGCAAAACTTTGAGGGCTGAGGATCAATGTTCCCTCTAATTTTACGAAGGCTGTGTGCGGCAAAAGATTTTGGCTGTGCAACTTTGGAAGGAAATTAACATTTTTGTGCGTCACTTCTATATATAACTGGAAAATGACGTTCAGCATTTGTGATAACTTTACTTCAAAATGATATTAAACATTCAAAACACAGCACACAATGTAGTTAATGGGTGAAACACACATTAATTGAGTCCACAACTGCAAAAAGGGACCACTGCTGCTTTGTGCGCTCTGTTGTAATGTCTGTGCGCACGCTCGTCGAGTTGTGTGCGCGCGCACGTGCGCACAGCTTAGAGGGAACACTGCTGAGGATCCTTTCATGCGTATGATTGAGGCCCTGAAGCTCCTACCAAAGGACTAATAATCACGTAGTAATTTATTATTCTTGATATTTCTCTTCTTCTTGTTTTTTAATAATTTCTGTTACTGATTTGAAACGTGTTATATTTTAATTGTTATTAACACATGTTGTCATTACTGTGTCAGCTGTATGAATTTGCATGTGTGAATGTGTTCCTAAAACACCAGCACTAACCACGCCACCCTGTGAGGGGCAGCGGAATGTGTTCTCCAACCTTTTCATACCCCCACTATCCACGTCAGTGTGGAGCTGATTTCATGTAGTGTGGCGAGCGCAGCAAGCCACCGAGCCTGAAGTGTGGCAAGCGCATCGAGCCCCGTGAAGGGACGCAGATAACTTTACATGTATTCCGAGGCCCGTCGCAGGGCTCGCTGCGCTCACCACGCTTCGGGCTCGGTGGCTCGCTGCACTCGCCACACTATTTAAGTTCAACTCCACACCGGCATGGATAGTAGGGATATGAGAAGGTCGGAGGACGCGTTCCGCCACCCCTCGCCACGCTTCGGGGTTGCGTGGATACTGGGGGTGATGCAAAACAATGCCAGAGGTGCTTACAATTGTAAGCACCCATCACATGTAATACTATGCACAAATCACATGTCATTGCATCACATGTCATAGTAAGCACCCATCACATCTCATGGCATGGGTGCTTGTACAATGAAATATCGCATCACATTTAATGTAGACCTCAAAGAACTACTACACAGTATAGCCAGATAAGACTTGTACCAAGTTAAAAACAGTTGTGGCCTGGTTACCACAAGAAACAAATTTTGTCAACCCAGGCAAGCTCCAGGGCACTGCAGAGGACCACGAACCCCGGCAAGCAGTGTGTCGAAAACTCACACCGGTCAGAAACAAACACCGGTGGGGGCAGCCAGGTACAGCAAGAGCTTGCGTCACCAAGCCCCGCCCTAACACGTTTTGTCACAGACTCTAATGAAGTGTGTCCCAGGGGGGTCATGTGCTCATTACCAGGGGGATTACATGCTCATTGCTAGGGGGATTACATGCTCATTGCTAGCGGGGTTACATGCTCATTGCCAGGGGGGGGGTTACAGGCTCAAGGCCAAGGGTTACTGAACCACAGTGTGCCAACTCTCCCAGAATCTACACTTCCTTGTAGTGCTGAGTGCTCTGTGCTCTACTGACAGATGCTAGAGGTGCAGGAGCACCTCTAGCATCAGTCTCCTTTAAGGTGGTGGCCATTTATGGAGCACAGGGTCTCCATATGGATGTTGACGTAGTTCCCCAGCCAGCCTCTCCCAGCGCAGTGGAAAAGGGAGGAGATGTAGAAAGAGAAGAAGGTACGCTCCCATATTGCAGTATCTTATGTAAAATCCAAGTTTATTCACATTTAGCATGAGCGGATTAGGGCCACGTACCACAATAGGCGGTAAGACCTCACCACAGCACAAAAAGCAGATATACAATAAACTGTTTTACTTCACAAGTACTGGATGTCTCAAAATCACGTACCAAGGCTGGCGGTATGAAATCACCACAGTACTATCAGCGTAAATCAATCAATAGCACGGGCAATCCAGGTTTCACTGACACAGACCCGGCAGGAGTTCTCACTTGATGTAACGTCAAGTAGGAATGCTAGGCCTGAGGGGTGTGGCCTCACATTCTGACTTGACGTTACATCGAGTGAGAACTCCTGGATACTGGATCCACTATCAATAGCTAAGCGTATCGATGAGCATTGTGCGCACATTCGCTCTTTGAATTTGCAGCTGATTTTACCAACGTATGAGAGCCCACACGGGGAAACTAATAATGTATACCACGTGTGTGCTCTCACACGTCAGATGGTGTTTAATGACAAACTTGGTACCTAAATGGGGGTGATAGAATATCAAGAATTTACACGTAACACATGCACACTTAAAGCATCCTGTTTTTTTCTTTAATAGGAAGTTTGTAGAGGGTTCTACTCCCATGCCTGTGATGTCAGTTTTCACCAAAATTCTGCACTGATTCCTAGCATTGGAATAGCATGGCATAATTGTAGTGTTGCTCAGATTCAGATCTGGATCTGATTGTATAATCTTCCAGAGCCCTTTCGAGATCTGGTATATATAACGCGTGGAGGTGTGATATTGCGTTACCCATGGTTACCGTTCTTGTTGGGACTGTCTTGATTTCGTATTGCAGGTATCATTGTTTATTCTGAATATTCTAAGCATCTGGAAATAGGGCAAACCCTAATCTGTATGGATGGGCACTATTGCCAGTGTAAAAATGTGGTACGGTTTGTTATCTTGGTGTGGACAGTAGTACTGATATGAGAAGCCACCAAATTTATAGTCACATCAAGAAAATGAAAAGTCGTCTGATTCTATAAAAAAAAGTGAATTTAACAGGATTGTCTGAGGCATTACTAATTGTAAACAGGGAGGTTAGGTCATTTGTTGGACCTTTCCATAGGAGTAGTGGCTCATGTATATAACGTGTGAAAAGATGATTCTTGATGATATCTCAGAGCTGGAGAATAGAATATACATTTCTACATCGAACATATATTTTAGCATAAATCGGTGCTACTGCCAATCCCATGGTTTGCAAGTAGTATTTGCCATCAAACATAAAAATGTTTTAGTCAAAATTAATTGTAGTGCTCAATCCAGAAATTGGTTGCGTTCTCCTCCATCTCCGGTTGTGCAGTCAGTAGGCGTTTCACTGAAGAAATGCCTGCCGAATGCTAAATAATTGTAAATAAGCTGCCATGGAACCGGGGGAAGATCCCATAAGGAAGTGAATTTATTTAAGAATGTTGTTGTATCAAGGAGATAGTGATCGTGATTCTGGATCAAGGGTTGCAGTATACTATCGAGATACACCACCAAAGGTTTCAAAAGAGACCCCTGCGCCAAGATGATGGGGTCTACCCGGTGGGGGCCATGCATTTATGCACCTTTGGCAGAATATACAATAATGATATAATCAGATACCTAGGGAGTAAGATGTCATGTATTTCCTGATTAATAAGATAATGGGGGAAATTTAATGGGATGAGAGATTCAGAAAGTGAGAGATTTGGTTAGAAATCTCCAGTTTTTTTAAAGTGACAATCATGTACACTTCAAAGTGTAAATCTCCAATCGATATTTATTGATATCCTGTAGCACCAACACCTCCTTATATGCAGGGCTGATGACAATGCGCTCATTTGAGGATAAATCCTTCAATGTCTGCTTTTCTAGTGGGGGATAAATTGTGCCTTATTTTAGCTGTATTTGTAACAGTTGATGTCACCGCAGAGTCCAACATACACATAAAGATCTTAATACTGGGATTATTGGACAAAAGGTCTAATGTGGATTTGGCCTTAAATTGATGTAATTTAGCCGTCGTCATAGAAGGCGTATCGCAAATTGCTGGTGGCTGGACCGGATAATGTTCTTTAAGTTTCAATTAGCTTGAAAATGATGTTTATCAGCAAGCCAATTTAATTTATCAAAGTCCGTTGATGGCAGAAATGAAAATCCTTTCGTAAGGACCTTTCTCTCAAATATTAGACAGTTCATAAATTGATAAATTAAAGATTATGTCTTCTTGGCTCCCCGTTGGGACTTTCCTCCACGTTTCTTATCGTTTATTTTGTTGTCCCCTTCTGGGGTGTCACACCTAAAGGAACAGCCGGTTGTGTCTCGTGAATCAGATGTTTCTACATAGCTGGCAGCACTGTTGGTCTCAATTGTGGTATCTGTGTCTAGAATAATTTTGTTGTCTAAAAAAAAAAATTTAAGTGTGTCTCGTAGTCTCTTTCGACTTTTAAAAATGATTCTTTTTTTAAATTTAATGAGGTCCTTTTTGCAAACTGAGAGTTGATTAGTTAATTTGGCTATCCAATCAGTGTTCTCATCAGATGTTAGGATAGGTAGATTAATCTCTTCGAATTTAGTAATTTTATCATGGTATGCTGTTGTCTCTTTATTGGACTGTTCTATCATCAAGTCCATGGCACATTTGTTAACTATCAAGATCCATTTTGCACAGAAGGCAGAATCGAATCTTCCAATAGTGGGACTATTCTTCACTCTAAATCCCCTAGGAATCTTTGTAAAAGGTGACAGGTTCCACTGATTGGTTCTCTGGTAAGGGCTGCTGGTCATCGAGGCTCCGTGCTGCTCCCATGCAGGAAAGTGATGCTCTCCAAGAGAGGGCAGTCAGCTCGGCAAAGTAGGGTGCACGGATGGCAGATGCGATGCGTATAAGGGGCGTACCTCACTTTAGAAGGCTGTACAGAGGGCATGGCACATGCTATCCCATCATAGTGGCCACACCCCCTGCACAATGCTGGATTCACTTCATCTGGTCCCCTCGGCCTCCCCACTAAATAAGGGGGGAGGCCGAGGGGGATGTTCCGCATCAAGGCCTTAAACTAATATATGCCTTAATGAAATATCAAAGGAGAAAGCGTCTTGAATGCCATTCTTCTCTAACATTCTGAGAGTGTGATGTCTCTGAGCATATGGCACCCAGCTCTGTCCTGTCCAAACAACTGAAAAGCCTGCTCACTATAACACAGGTCCCATATTACAGTAAGGCCTGCACCCATTACACAATGCCTTGACTATAGACATTGTGAAGCAGGGGGTGGGGCCACAATGACAGGATTCCACATAAATCATGCCATTAGGTGCCTAATCCACCCACATTCAATTAGTAAATGGGTGGCAGAAGGCTGCTGCGCACAGGTGGGGGCTGGCTCCAGGAGACTTGCATACTATTCCATGAAGCTGGGAGCGCCATCCGGAAGCCTCTGTGCATTTCCAGGGGTCTATCCAAGCATAACACATACATTAGAAAAGACTGCAGATCAAAAACTGGGCAGTTCAGAAGACAAATATGAAATTATTAATTATTATTATGTTAATACAGTATGTAGGGGACAGTGGTTGGGTATGAAATTTCGATAGTGAAAAATCCTGATAGTCAGGATGCCGACAGTGGCATCTCGCCAGTCAAAAGCCAGAAAGATCTTGGTAAGTTTTTTAACCCTAAACCTATCCCTCCCCATTTGTGACAGATCCTGTGTGTGGTGAGCCCAGGTGCAAAAAATGTGGGCCCCTCACTTCCACCCCAACCCATGTTTACATTATGCAACACAGCAGTGGTTGATGGGGAGAGACAGAGGGTGACAGGGGCTGCAGTGGACATCTTAGTCCTCAGGGGCCATGGTACACTGCACCTGCTGCACTAATTGTAGTTCTGCCTCTGCTACTCCTAACAAACCCCTCCCTCATGCTAACCTTAACCAACCCCACCCCTACAGCCTAGTCCATATCCCCAGTACTTACTGGCAGGATTCTGACTGGTAGGATCCATCAGTTGGTATTATGATAACCGCTGGGATTCCAACTGCTACAATCCTGTCCGCATCGCGGTGACAGACCCATCATTAATATAAACCGGGCCTGCAACTAGCAGTATGTCTAAACTTGGTCTCCAATAGTGAATGTCAGTTACACATTTAAAATAAGTTTAGTGTCATAGAGATATTTATGCAGCCATATAATTATGTTTCCAGCAAAGATTCAAATATGAGTAAATAGATTATTAACCTATTGTTAAGGGCTCAACCCGTAATCCAAACTCTTGCACTTCACACTGTGATCTGTGCAGTGTTCCAGTCATTGTAAGAAATTAAATGAACATATTTCAGTTTCCTGCAGAGCCCACAGTGTTCACCAGCAGTGAAAGTGTTATAGGGAAGCAGCCTGCATTGGGTGGTCTGTATTCTAGGACCCCACAGAAATCAAAGAAAAGACAAAATGAAGGACTAGCATTCAAACACACCCAGTTAGGACTCCGTGTATTCTATGTTTTTTTATTCTTTAATCATCCGAGAAGTTAGTTGAATTTACAAAATCACAGGTTTTGTTACTACTAAATAAACAAAGAGGAAGTTTTAGAAAGCCATAGTGCCGTCATTTATACAGTGCTGCTCCAGCATCCCACTATATGCTGTACTCTGTGCTAACCCTCTCTATGCTTAAGGCCCATACACACTGGGCTACTTTGAGCTGAAAGCAGTTCAGTTTACTGAATGCCGCCCAGTGCCTACGGGGCAGCGATGGGCAGTGGGTGCTATTACCAGCAGACGAGCGGCGGATTGGACAGCTTTCCATAGAATCCTGCTATGGAAAGTCATCCACCCCCGTTCCCCATCATCTCTCATCATACATGCTGCCCAAAAATGCCCAGTGTGTATGGACCATTACTCACTCTACAGCTCTGCTGCTTCTATCCAATTACTTCTTTTTCTCTGATATCCTACAACATTATCCCTGTTTCCCAATACAAAATGTTCTGCTCATAAACTTCCCACTCCACATGTAAAAACCTTTCTCTTTAGCGAAACGTTGAGGATGGAATACCCCCCTTAATATCCTATTGCAGTTGTTGTGCCATATTAAATAATTGCTTCTGGAGAGACACTGGTCTTATCAATATGTACACCATGTATACCAGCTCGCTGCAGGAATAAGCCTATTTACTTAAGGACCATATTGTACAGTGTGGATGTGTCCATGTTGGCAGGCTTTTATACTGTCACACTCTAGTTTATACAATCATAATCTTCTGTATGCAATTACTGTGTCTTCTATAGTATTAAATCTACTCTACCTTTTTCAGCAATATTATTTCACTCTACTCTTCAAAATCCTTTCGTACTATCTCGCTCTACTTAATACAGTCCTAGGAGTAAGTCGCATTCATCGCCAAGGGTGTGATATAAATTTGCACCCTTCTGGTGCTGTTGACTTCCAGCCGTGAGTTAATTGAGCTCAATTAGAATGACCCCCTAGCTTTCTGAAGGTACATCTTACACATTCTATACTGTTACATTCTATTCTTGTCAGCTCCTCACTCATCAGTATCATGCCACGCTACAATGTAAAGTACCATGGGCCAGATGTACTAAGCTTCAAAAGTGATAAAATGGAGAGTGATAAACACCCAGCCAATCAGCTCCTGCCTGACATTTTTGAAATCCAGCCTGTAACATGACAGTAAGGAGCTGATTGGCTGGCTGTTTATCACTCTCCATTTTATCACTTTTGCAGCTTAGTGCATCTGGCCCCATATGTGCTATACCACTTTACACCTGTAGTATTAAATTCCTCCAAAAACAATACCTCCCCATTGTAGGCTTTCCACTGTTGCTATTCATTATGCAATGCTTCACTGATCTGTCCTTTGCCACTGTGCTGTATTATGTTTCATCCTCATCTATACTATCACAGGCTGGTGGCTAACCTTTCGCCCTCACATAGGGCCAGATTCTCTAAGCTTCAAAAGTGATAAAATAGAGAGTGGTAAACAGCCAGCCAATCAGCTCCTGCCTGACATTTTTCAAACACAGTCTGTGACATGGCAGGTAGGAGCTGATTGGCTGGCTGTTTATCCCTCTCCATTTTATCACTTTTGAAGTTTAGAGAATCTGGCCCATATACTGTAATATGTTTTTAATTCCTCCTCACCTATTGTTCTTTTCATCTTCCACTACTCATTATACTCTTCAACTATATTATAAATAACCTTTTTTGAATTATTTATTCTATATTATTCTGCTCTAGTCTATAGAATGAAGTTTATTTATACAGTCCACTCTATCCTACTTTAGAGGCTTACTAGAATCTTTTCATTTAATATTCTCCTATCCCACTATTACATGAGGCTCCTGTAGCCAGCCCAGGCTATAATTCTCTG
Source organism: Crinia signifera (assembly GCF_055691185.1). Lineage (NCBI taxonomy): Eukaryota > Metazoa > Chordata > Amphibia > Anura > Myobatrachidae > Crinia > Crinia signifera. Next base: position 138,068,348 of record NC_139222.1, on the reverse strand, counting down.
CTCTCTATATGGAACAGTTAATATATCTGTCCGCCTCTTTTTCTACTCATCCTACATTACAAGTGGTGCCTGCACAGTCTTGTGGTTTTATGGTGGTTGGGTTTAGGGTTATTTGCAGTTTTACTGTCACCTCAAGGCATGGCTCCCACTATGGAGGATAAAAGCCTTTCCTCTACAGAAAATTCTTCCTTCCACCCATCTTTCTCTTTAACCAAAACCATCTGTGCTCAATATGTTTCACTACTGGAGATTACAGTATTGAGCCCTCTCTGCTAAAGACGCTATCTCTTGTACAGACAGGAAGGCGTCCTCCTAAATGCTGCTGTTTGGTTGGTGTGCAGGATTCATAAACAGCTTACTAGTAGATGAAGACGTTTTATGGGTTCTGAAATGAAGGTAAATGTCAGATCTTTTTGTGCCTGGAGGCAGAGAAGAAGTCTCTAGCATAGACACAGCCATTAATAACTACAGCAGATATTTCCACTTGTCACTTGGACCAGATTGCATAAGTGCTGTAGAAATGTAACTAGAATCATATACAAAATATGAAAAAGATGAATGTTATTAGATTTTCTAAGCTGTGCTACACTCAATAAATGATTTGATCAGTGTCTGTACAATCAGCAATTGTTATTAATATAAATGTCTGCTATTAGTGTGCTTGATATGAGATGCTGGAGATGAAACTGGATTCACCAAACATAGAGGGGCCTAATGCTATCTTGAACTCAATTGGCTGTTGTTGCTGCCACAGTGCATTGATGTAAAAATCTATGTAAAGTTGCAGTGCATCCTGTGCTTATGCTCCCTTTGGTTCTTGTTACCAGTACTTGCACCAGTCTATACTTGATGCAAATGATACGTCTTGCGATCATATTTAGGTTTACGTCCTACAATGTACAGCGCTGAGACACACCCTCTCTTACCTCTGTCTGTACAGCCCATAGACACACCATATCTAACCTATACAGTGCATTCACACCCCTTCAGCCACTAATGGAGATATGCTTTGAATGTCTATAACTCATCCATCATTGTTTCCATCCATGGGCAGTGCAAAAATGTGTTGGATATGTATCACAAACAGGCAGACATCTAATTCACAGACATACACTGAAGCATGAAGTAAATAAATCCCATCCCACCATAACCATGTTCTAACCTACCTTGGGTTAGTTCACTCCCATTCACCAGCCTCCCAATCCGGCGTTGCACTGTCCTTTCGCATTCACACACCACACCCATACTTACTGTTACTAGTAACCCGCCAGGTCCTCCTATTCTGCGGTGTTAGCTTTGGACCTTCTTCCTAGCATTTGGAGTTTTTGGACAGGCCTACTGCACATGCATGTTGGAGAGGAGACAGACCTTAGAGATTTATTACATAGATTCTGCTAACATGTCTAATCTCCTCACTACTCCAACTGACACACACAATGTTGCCAACCATGGGCTACTTTGTTTCCTTCAGAGGCTCAAGACTGACATCCAAGGCTTAGATAGGATGCCCAGAGCTTCAGGAGCTCATCAAAGGAACACCAGTGAAGAGAGAGAGAAAAACAAGGCAAGAGATGGATAGACAGAGAGGAGAGAGAAAAAAATAAAATGGGGACAATGGGTAGATGTATGAAGCATTGATAAGAGAGGGCAACTGAGACAAAGGAAAAGTGGCTGATGGAAACCAATTAGCACTAAAGTAACATCTATAAATTATACAGAGCAGCTGATTGGTTGCCATGGGCCACTTCTCCTCTGGCTCACTTCTCATCCCTTAGCACTGCTTCATACATCTACCCCACTGTGTAGGAGAGACAGGATAAGAGGGGGCTAGAAAGAAAGCGAAATGCGTGGAAAGTGGGTATCGAAGAGGGAAACGGAGGCGAAAGGACACAAACCCCCCCCCCCCCCCAGAAAGTGGCCTCATGAATGACAGGTTGGAAAAGCTAGCACTATATATTTCTTATTACTCAATAAAAATAAAAATGTGATTAAGAAAATATTAAATCATCATAGATGGGAAGAAGTGTTTTCATGCTCCGTTTTTCATATTTTATAGTTATGATATGTATAGGAGTTCAATGAGTCCCATTTGTGAAGCTGTTTGTTTTCCATTTGCTATAGACACCGGTGAGATAGCCATTATTGTACAGCACATCTCGCCATACTGTGGGCTGAGTCAGTATTTATGTGAATGCAGCCTGCTGGACGCATCTGGAGTGATGGTGAATTTTCCATCTCGCATATTTCAGCAGTGTTTTTTTTTTCATCCAAATGTTCTCTTTTGCTCATCATACAAATATATACTCTTACATATAGCCGTCAGCCAGCTCTCTCATCTGTAACTTCCTCCCACCCACTCACATCTACGCTCAGCATCAAACTCAGGCCAAATTTCAGATGTCTAAAAATATCAATAATTAAAGGGTTTAGGGTTTTTTCCTTAGAGTATAAAGCCTATACACAATCTAAATTTACTTATTTCTTTTATTTTAACTCACACAGGGCTGAATCATTCACAATATGTTACAATCATAAACTAAAATATATATATATATATATATATATATATATATATATATAATAATAGCATATTATCTAAACTAAAACTGCTCAATAAAGCACCCGCAAATAAAATCCATCCTTTTGTAAAGATTTGAGCCACAACTAAAACTATGTTGGTGTTACTGGGGACAAGCAGATATTTTCTAAATTTAAGAAATTTAAGAAATTTACACTGTGGCTCAAGTCCTTCCAAATAACCCCTTTTGGTCACATGCGACTTGGCTGTGCTGAACATCTAGGGGGCGATTTACTTAGGTCCGAATTAGCTCCCCTATGTGCGAATGACTTCAAATCTGTGAAAACAAAATAATAATTATCTGTCAGAATGTCTCCGGTGCTCTCCTTTGCTTCTGGTGGTGTTCCTTCATCTGGCTAATGGAGCTGCTATAAGTCCCTGGAACTGATTGGAGGATCCAGGAGTGCTGGGAGGGAAAAGGGCTGCTGGAAGATGTAGTTCTCCCAGTGGCCAGGTCCATTGGGAATTTACACATTTTGGGGGCGACAGGGTGTGGATGCGTCCCCAACATCGGAATCCTGACTATCAGTAGTCCAACAGAGTTTATCAGAGTCCACGCTGCACCTGTTCTATTCTCCTATGGACCTCATGAGGGAAAATAGCCCCTGGCAGTTGGGTTCCCGCCTGTCTGACATTTTGCAGTCGGAATTCCGATATCGGAGAAACGACCACCGGAATACCGAAGGTCAGAGAGTCATTCAGGCCCCTTGTGACAAACACCTGTGGTCAGGACTTCCACTACAAATTCTGGGGCCCATGACTGATTTCTAGTCTACCCCCCACCTCACTTCATTTCACTGACCTCCCGGCTCTTGCTCCCCCACCGCCCTTCCCTGTGCTGCCTGCACTCAGTGTGCTGAACGAAGCCCTGCCAATTAAAATGAGGCACCGGCTGGTGAGCTAATCAGAGTGCTTGTACCGTTAGCCAATCAGAGCGGCTGCCAGAACGCAACTCTGATTGGCTCACCAGCCAGTGCTGCATTTTAATTGTCCGCCGGCGTCTGGAGGCGTAGAAGTGCGCTCCAAGAGCAGGTATTCATTCAGCATGCTGAGTGCAGGCAGAAAAGCAGTCGGGTGGAAAAAATTAGTGGCACAGGCCCTTCCCTCTCTGGGAGGGCCTGGGACAGTTGTATCCATAGCAACCCCCCCTGATGGCAGTCCCGGGCAGCAGTGAGTGCTGAAGAAAAAAGACAGAGTGGTACAGCGCTGTGCTTAATATATTGTAAATTTATTAAAATAATTTCATAACAATAATATTAAAAAATATATATATTCAATGTGGCCAACATTGGGACAAACAAGACTCACAAACATATAATTGAAAGCAAGCTTCCCTCAGATGGACCCCTCAAGGTGTTAATGGGGGTAATTAATAGCAGCATGCGATTAGTTGCAGTTTCTAGAGGGTTAGTATTTGCATAAAAGTTATTGGAATTTTCCCTCTGTTAGTACCGGTAACTTTTGCAAGATAATCCTTAGAACAGTTCATGTAAGTGCACTTTCAATAAGATATACTTAAGTGAGCATCCGGATGAACAGCAGGGGATTTGTTTGTGGTCTCCTGATCGGACCTCTCCGACCACCGATTGTTGATTGATGGTGGTCCTATCTGAGACTGGTCCGGTAATAGTGTCAGGTAACAGCTTCAATCCCAAACCTCTACGCGTTTCTCCGCCTTTAGCTCCGTCAGCGGCTTCCTCAGGAGGTGAATCAATCAGCGCTAAGTATCAAACTTTGTTTTAGCAGTGAGTGCTGGCCTGCTCTAAAATTCAAAAGACAGCCTTTGATTTGCTGAGAGCACTCTCAGCCAATCAGTTGCTGAGAGAACTCTAAACCAATCAACAGCCGGTATGCCTTTTGAAAAAATAAAATTAAAATGATGTTGCCACTTCCCATCTGGTACCTGCCGCTCAGCGCTTCCCGATACGGCCTGGAACCAGCCGCTGCACGGTCACCCACTGGCAACCCATCACTCTTGGCTGGCCGGGACCCGCCACTGCATGGTCACCCCCAGGTGCTCAGCACAGCCCAGAATACCCTGCTGACTGGCCACCGCAGCTCCCAAGGAGTCTTTACATGCAAAAAAATCACATGCAATTTAATGTATGTCAAAATGGCGTATCAAGTGCCAAATGATAAGTGAGCTCTCGCAGGGAGCTTCCCGGGGAAGCACTGGGGAAATTGGGTCCAACTTGTCCTTAGAACAAGTCGGACTAATGTATGGGGGCTTATACACACACACCCATACACCATAATTCCAAACTCTATGCGCCTCTGGATTTCGACTCCTGAGTGACCCAAAAAAGAGCATGGCTTTACGGAAAGGGCACGTGGCTTAACGGAATGTCCATCGCAAAGACATCCCCCCCCCTTTTGCCACTGTGGGGGCATGGCCAAGCCCTCCTGTGAATATGCATTCACAGCTGTAACGGGGGGACTCACAACTGCCCCCCCCCCTCCTCACTGCGGGACACTGCTGACCCTCAGTGGAACACGGGACAGTCACAAAAAATTGTAACTGTCCCGCAAAATAGATACAGTTGAGAGCTATGCATACACACTTAAAACACTCACATGCACTGTATACTCACTGCCGCTGCAGAAGACCCAACTCACGACATTGGAACCAGAAGACCCCGCTTTGAAAGGCGAGTAATTATTGACTAATTAAGCTAATTGGAAACTTACAATTTACTAATTAATCCTTGGGGACAGGGAAGGAGGGGAGGGGGTGGGGTTGTGGCGGGTGCCGCAAGTTCCATTGATTGTTCGTAAAATCTCAGTTTTACTTGAGGTGTGTGAAAAAAATACACTGATTTCTATAAAAATCACTGCATCCCATTTTTAGTCCTCAATTTGCCTAAAAATAGGGCCGACAGTCGAAACAGGAGTTTTTCAAAGTTTTGTGTCAGAGTTCACACCTGTCGACATGGACACTCAATTAGTGTAGCACACACCCTCGCATGGCTCACTTTGCTCTCTGTTCTTCGTTCCCAATTGTAGACCATGTGGATGGTAAAGAATGAAATCAGTAAAACAAATTAGAAACAAAAATTGAAAAATGTCAACCTTTTCATGTGTCGACCATTACCATGCTGATCTTTTTTCATTTCAAGAATTTTAAATGCGTTTTTGCATCATTACAAACCAAAAACAAAAATAACCGGTGACGTCTTTGTCGCACCCGCAAAATGCATCCTTGGGATCGCGGATGCCACTGAGGAGGATTCCAATGGCTCCATGGACACAGTTGGATTCTGAAAAACCACTGTTTTCTGAATATTTCGGTTTTTGGAATATACGGATAAGGGAGACTTGACCTGTATCTTGGAATGAGCTCAATGCAGCATGGCCTCCGCTACCCCCTCCCCCGCACCATCCCTTCATCACTGCCAGTCAATGCCAGCATTCCACCAGCCGCCGACATCAAATCAATATCGGCAGCCACCGGATTGCACCATGTGTACACATACACACCTAACACGGATTTCCCACTGCATATCAGTCTGTGAAGGATCCATACCAGACACACTCTCTGAGAGGGTCTACCTGTGGGAGACAAAGATATTATAAGTCTCCGCCCAGAAATTACCCTTGTTTATCCATATTGATTGGCCGCAAAAGAAGAACATAAAAAAGGCATTCTAGCCTGTTCAAATTTTGAAGTTGGTACGCCAGTAGTGGACTGAAATAGCTTGATCCTACTGATCAACCACATTTTGCTAATATACATCTTTCCATTTTCCACCTCCTAGAACATTACCCCTGAGGAAGTCATTATGACGAAACGCGTTGGGTGTTCGTTTTCCTTCCGCTGTACTGCAATCATGACAAATGAATGAGACAAAGTTTTATATTGTATTTTTATTGCACTTTTATATTAAATTTGTCCAAGACAATACAGCCTGTAATCATTACAGTGATAAGAATTTGGTGGTGGAGGTATTGAAATTCCAGCGCACTCTATCTCTTGTGCTATATATATATAATATATATATATACACATATATATATGCGATGGAAGAAAGAAGGCACTCCAGGGACTTGGAAAAATGCAAAACGTGTATTACACTGCAACAAAAACGGCCAACGTGTAGGGGCTACAACGCCCCTTTGTCAAGGCATACAAGTGGGAAAAAATACAATTCACTCCAATGCTCTATTAGGGTAATTCAGGCGGCACTCGGAAGACTTCCAATAAATGGGAGACCACACACCGGTTCAAGATCTTTCAAGATTTATTCTCGTCATCAGGATAAGAAACAACATACACTTATAAGGTTATACTTAGGTTATTTATAGCCACATCTATGTGAACAAACTCCTCCCCACATAGGGGCGGGAATGACAAGAATTAATTGCACCTGTGTTCCACAGGCCATACACACCTGTGTCTATATTACAAGAAAAAAAAACGGCAGGGAAAAAGGGCATAAACATATAAATACAAAATAAACATAAAAACATGTATAATACACCACTTCTAACAAAGACACATCTAAAAAGTGAAAAAGGCATATAATATCCAAACAACACCATGATAATATAGAACACTGTCTTAATTCCAAAGATGTTGTAAAGCTACTCCGTAGCTGTTCAACCCAAAGGGCTCTCCAATGACCTCTGTTGGTCAGTCGGGGGAAATGCTGTTATCAGAAAAAAGTTTTTTTTTTATTAAATAGATAACGTGAAACAATGTTGCCAATTTTGCTTTATAGAAATGCACTTAGACCACGACTTTCATTTAGACCCATAGGTGACAGGGTCTTTAATGAAAAGATCCATTTTGACTCCATCTGCAAAAGTTTTTTCCCTCGGTCACCCCCTCTAATGTTGGGGGGTACCTGGTCAATGATCCGATATCGGAGGGAGCTTTAAAGGTCTAAATAAAAGTCTTGGTCTAAGTGCGTTTCTATAAAGCAATATTGTCAAGTAATAAGTAATATCTGATAGATAAATCCTGAAGCTCTAATCCCGCAACTAGAAATGTAGAATGGATCCATGGAGATACTACAACAGAATCAGGCTATGGATGCATTGAGAGGATTTCAAGATCAGTAGTAAACCCATCTTGTAGACTGGATAGTTACAAAAGCAACTCTGTTGTAATTAGAGATGTGCACCGGCCACTTTTTGCGGTTTTGGTCTTGGATCTGTATCTGCCTCCAGTTTTGGATCTGTATTCCGTTTCGCCAAAACCGCCCTTTTTGGTTTTGGTTTTGGATCTGTATCCTTTTTTTTTTTAACTCATAAAAACAGCTAAAATCACAGAATTTTGGGTTTTTTTTTGCTCCTGCGCTATTTTTAACCTCAATAACATAAATTTCCACTCATTTCCAGTCTATTCTGAACACCTCACACCTCACAATATTGTTTTTAGGGCAAAAGGTTGCACCGAGGTAGGTGGATAACTATGCTAAGCCACACAAGTGTGCGGCACAAGCAAGTGGCTCATCTAGGAGTGGCACTGCAGCGGCAGACAGGATGGCAGTTTGAAAAACTAGGCCCCAATAAGACCCCTATCTGGCTTGATCACAGTACCGTATAAACAGATGGGGTACAGACAGCAGTCACAGTACCATATAAACAGATGGGGTACCAGCAGTCACACTACCATATAAACAGATGGGGTACAGACAGCAGTCACAGTACCTTATGAACAGATGGAGTACCAGCAGTCACAGTATCATATAAAAAGATGGGGTACGGACAGCAGCCACAGTATTGTATAAAAAGATGGGGTATGGACAGCAATCACAGTACCGTATAAACAGATGTCGTATTTACAGCAGTCACAGTACCTTATAAACAGATGGGGTACGGACAGCACTCACAGTACCTTATAAACACATGGGGTATGGAGAGCAGTCACAGTACCTTATGAACAGATGGAGTACCAGTAGTCACAGTATCGTATAAAAAGATGGGGTACGGACAGCAGCCACAGTACCGTATAAACAGATGGGGTACGGACAGCAGTCACAGTACCTTATGAACAGATGGAGTACCAGCAGTCACAGTATCATATAAAAAGATGGGGTACGGACAGCAGCCACAGTACCGTATAAAAAGATGGGGTATGGACAGCAGTCATAGTACGTATAAACAGATGTCGTATTTACAGCAGTCACAGTACCTTATAAACAGATGGGGTACGGACAGCACTCACAGTACCTTATAAACACATGGGGTATGGAGAGCAGTCACAGTACCTTATGAACAGATGGAGTACCAGTAGTAACAGTATCGTATAAAAAGATGGGGTACGGACAGCAGCCACAGTACCGTATAAACAGATGGGGTACGGACAGCAGTCACAGTACCTTATGAACAGATGGAGTACCAGCAGTCACAGTATCATATAAAAAGATGGGGTACAGACAGCAGCCACAGTACCGTATAAAAAGATGGAGTACGGACACCAGTCACAGCACCGTTTAAACAGATGGGGTACGGATAGCTGTCACAGTACCTTATAAACAGATGGGGTACAGACAGCACTCACAGTACCTTAGAAACAGATGGTATGGAGCTACGGAGAGCAGTCACAGCACGTGGGACAGAGACATTTTTTTTTCTTTTTTTAAACTTTTAATAATTTTATTAATTTAAAAAAAACAGTGGGGTACGGCCTGCAGTCACAGCAGTACCTTATAAACTGGTACGGAGCTGCGGACGGCAGTCACAGTACCGTATAAACAGATGGGGTACGGACAGCTGTCACAGTACCTTATAAACAGATGGGGTACGGACAGCACTCACAGTACCTTATAAACAGATGGGGTACAGAGCTACGGAGAGCAGTCACAGTACGTGGGACAGAGAATTTTTTTTTATTTTTTTAACTTTTAATAATTTTATTAATTAAAAAAAAAACAGTGGGGTACTGCGGTCACAGCAGTCACAGCAGTACCTTGTAAACTGATACGGAGCTGCGGACAGCAGTCACAGTACCCTCAGTGGTGCAAGTAGAATTTTTTTCTTGGTGGTACTGATAGCCTCCACCAAAAATGGGCATGGTCATGTGTCATCAGGGGGCGTGGTCACACAAAGCTAGAGGAGTGACTAAATGACAATAGAGGCGTGGACACAGGAGACAGGGAATGAGAAACAGGGAATGACTGGGGGTGGGTTGGCTCTTGCTTGTGGGAGAGCCGGGCAGCTTGTGCTTACAATAGTGGAGCCTGCTCTTCATGCTGTCGGCGCTGCTGATGCCTGTCAGTGTGACAGGCTAAATCAGCAGTAGCCGGTAGCTGCATACAGCACCAATCATAACGTTGGGTGGGCGGGCTGCGGGTGCATTATATTTAGACTTAAAATGAAAATAGAAATGACAGTGGATCAGGGGTAAGTGGTACTGCGTACCTACAACATATTTCTTACAGGTACTCCGTACCACGCCGTACCCCCTTACTTGCAACACTGAGTACCCTATAAACAGATGGGGTATCAGTAGTCACAGTAACGTATAAACAGATGAGGTACGGAGCTGCGGACAGCAGTCACAGTACCCTATAAACAGATGGGGTACCAGCAGTCACAGTAATGTATAAACAGAGGTACGGAGCTATAGACGGCAGTCACAGTATTGGCATATACTACACACAGTGGATGTACAGTATGCAGTGCACTGCACACACTGGGATATGTGGAGTTATACACTATAAAACAATACTGCTGGTGGTGCTACTAAACTTAAATAAAATTAAAACTTGTGGCCACTGCCTAAAGTGCCTATGAAACAAAGCTGGTGCCCACTGCCTATGAAGCAACAAAGCTGGTGCCTCTGCCCACTGCCTATGAAACAAAGCTGGTGCCTCTGCCCATTGCCAGTGCGTTTAAAACAAAGCTGCCCACTGCCCATGAAACAACAAAGCTGCCCACTATCGCTCAGAGCTGCCCAATGTAGTTTAACTTTTTTTTTTTTTTCTTAAGTAAACTTGTTTGACTTTGCACTGAGCACACCAGCGGAGCGTGCTGTTTTCCCGTCTCTGGATCCCAGATAATGGCGACGAACCGCGGGCTTGGCGCCTTATATGAAATCCAGGTCTCGCGAGAATCCGACGTCGGGAAGGCGCCGTTCGGCCTCGCTTTGGGATCTTCGGGAATTGCTGAGCCGCGCCTCGGTAATACTCGGATCCCCAAGTTCATAGCAGTTCGTATTCTTCAGAATCCGGACCGCACATCTCTAGTTGTAATAGATCTGGAAATTACATCCAAAGCACTTGGGGATGCAAGCAACATAGGGCCTTTTTCTAGTTCACTCTTAGAGGCAAATTCCTTCTTAGCGGACAAAACCATGTGCACTGCAGGTGAGAATTAGATTTGGGTGGGGTTTTCCTTCAATGTGAGATCTATATTGCATTGTAAAAATAAAGCAGTCAGTATTTTCCCTGCACAGAAACAAAAGAACTCACCCAAAGCTAAATATCTCTGCACATGTCACATCTGCCCCACCTGCAGTGCATATGGTTTTGTCCAGCTAAGAAGGAATTTGCCTCTAAGAGTGAACTAGAATATGGCCCATAGTGTTACTTTTAGTAAGAAGTCTCTGTGTGGAGGCATTAAGAGCCTGGATAATCTGCTGTGGGGAACAAGCCATCGGTAATGTGTTCAATCAGCAGTGCAGATGTTTCAGCACAAAAGGAAGGTGATCAACATAATTTGGTGAGTGCAAGTAGTCCACCAGAGATTAGTAGCAGGAGTTGCAAGGAGATTAACAATGAAGTAGCAGGCAGCCAATATGCAGAAAAAGCTCCTAGAGAGATTGTCAGAAGGATACAGTAAACGTGTATGCCGCGGCTACCGCAAAGCAGGAAGGACCTACCTTTCTTTTGAGCAGAAATTACCTACAGCGGTAAGGTTGTAGCAGCAATCCCACCACCAAAACTCACGACAGGAATCACAACGAAGATAGACCATCAAATGATAGCAGGCACACAAGCCAGCATCCAACTGACAGCTCCAATTACCAACCAGGGCGTGTTGAATATGGGGAGATCCTGAAGACTATCAGGGAGGCAACAGCAATGAAATTGTGGCAGTCAGAGTCCCACACACAGCAGAGAAAACAAGCGGGCACTTTAGAAGCCAGACACAAGACCCCAGTAGCGGAGCAGGATACAACAGCAGGTAAGTATTTGTTACTCACTATCTGAAGAAGCCACTGAGACCCTAGGGAGGCAGAGAAACGCGTCATATTGCAATTTTTTTTATTTTCTGAGCATCCATATTTCTGGTGACCATACGGGATCCCCCCTGCCTAACTGCAGATACCACCACCCATCCCCTAGAGATTGGCCGATCCGGGGTGCTATCATTATAGCTACACAAAGAAGCTCTGAGTTCCGGAGACTGTATCATCAATAAGGACAATAAAATCTATCCAATCGGGGTGGACAACAACACGACAGGTATTGGGAGAATTCTCTCGTTTTATTTTATCTTTTTTTCTGTCTGGCCAGACAAGAGGATAGAGAGCACTGGCCTCTACTCCTCATTAGTGGACAATTTTACACTTTATTGGAATCCTACAATACATCAATTCAAGGTTTAACCAACTTCCTTTGGATCCTACAAATCCACATATACAGGACTAAACCAATTAACCCTGTGAGTTCACTAATGAGACTATGATTAACACAATTCTCTTTTTTTTTTAAACTAATCATATAGTTTAGTAAGTTTTTATTTGTATATTTAACAACAACAAAAAAAAAATATATATATATATATTTGTAAAAAAACAGAGAAGAGACGCACCAAATGAGCAATAAATTTAATAACACATTTACTGAACAATAAAGCTCACATACATTGCAGTTTAAAATGATGTGCTTGCCAGCCTAGTAGTTTTCAGAGTCACCGCAGACCCCTCCGGCCAATGCACACCGGACACCGCTACTCAGCTGCAGACCACTGGATCCTAGACCAAGACGCCGGAGCCTCTCACACGGACGAACAGGAACAAGCAGGACTTCAGGTGGAAGACGGATGTCACTACGGGCGTGGCTTATTCTTGTCGACGTAGTGACGTCCGTCTTCCACCTGAAGTTCTGCTTGTTCCTGTTTCCTCCCACAATCCAAAATTATACTGGTAGGTTAATTGGCTCCCAGCAAAAATGAACCCTAGATTGAATGTATATGCATGTGGTAGGGAATATAGATTGTAAGCTCCACTGTGGCAGGGATTTCTGTAAATGTTCAAATATTCTCTGTAAAGCGCTGCAGAATATGTGTGCGCTATATAAGAAACTGTTAATAAATAAATAGTGCATACCAAATGAGAGCTTGTTTTTGATGATGATGATAACAGTGATCATCATAAGAATTTTTTTGTTTTTGATTCAGTCAATATTAAAAGCACGTTTAGAATTATAATTTTATAATTTTGGGGGTAAATTTGGACTTGTATGTCATATGGGTAGCTAGTATTTGGTTTAAAAAAGCAATGCTGCTAAATTATTATCTATTTTATATGACTGATTTATCTACATGATTCTTATCTATCTTATACAGACAAGAGGAATCTTCCAAAAGAAATCTATCTAAAACTGTGCAGAACTGAAAGAACAACAGCTATAAATCTTGTAGGCAGGATCGTGTTCTTTCAGTAGATTCAACTGTCCTATGAATAATGAGGGAAGATTATACAGAGGTGATGATTACTGAGGAAGCAAACAGAGGAAGCTGTGATACATACATGTTTGGTTTAAGACATTGACATGGACACAATACAGTGAAGAAAGCCATGAAAGGAAAAAATAAGACGTAACTGAGAGAGAAGGATGTAAATGTTTAACGAGTCCTAAGCTTAATTCTTTCAAGATATCCCCCCTACAAAGAGCACGGCCAACCATAAAATATAAATGGGACAGACAGCTCCTTACATTTTATGTAGAATGTCTGAGGTGTCACTAAATCCACAGGCAAAATCTATTGTCGCTTATGGAATAAGTGTAATTAGAACCAGAATCAACATTACTAAGACCCTATCCAAGTTTAATAGTTAATAGGGATCTGAAATATAAATTTTCCTCCTATTCCCAACCCACAATACATTTTTCAAATTTCTGTTATACAAATTTGGATACAGCTCTATAATACCCCATGTCAGTGGTTTCCAATTTTATTTTTTTAAATGGTACTTGTTTCCTAGCACGGCGCCCGTCGTGGGTAAGTTAAGTTAAGGTATGCGATGGACCCGATCGACGCGATTTTGGGCTATTTTTAGCCTTTTTCCGACGATTAAAATCGGGTCCATTGTATGCCATTATAATGGCATACAATGCGACCAATGCGATGGACCCGATTGAACAAAGTTAAATGTGCCAATGTACCTGATTTTTTTATTGTATACCCACCCTGATGGCTAATTTGTATGTGAAATGCCCCATTGTGAACACCACCCCACGATGAACGCCAACCCGAAGCGTAGCGAGCCCGCAAGAAGCGGCGGTACGCATCCTCCGACCTTTTCATACCACCACTTTCCACGTCGGCGTGGAGTTGATCTTATATAGTGTGGTGAGCACAGCGAGCCAGAAGCGTGGCAAGCGGATGCGCAATACCTGTGAAGTAATGCGCGTCCCCTCAAGGGGCGCGCTGCGCTCGCCACGCTTCGGCTCGCCACACTATATATAATTTACTCCACGCTGACGTGGATAGTGGGGTTATGAAAAGGACTCGTACCGCCACCGCTTGCCATGCTTCGGGTTGGCGTTCATCGTGGGGTGGCGTTAACAATGGGGGGCACTTGACCCATCCGGGTGGGTATACAATGAAAATTGGGGTCTGGGGGGCATTTAACATTGGTTCCAATGTAAAAATCGCATCGATCGCATCGCATGCGATTTGGTTGCATGCGATGGACGCGATTTTTTAGGACCCGATGGATACAATTAAAATCGCTGGCGCCGTGCTAGGAAACAAGTACATTTGAAATCTCAGCGCTCTTGAGTATAAAAAAAATAAAATAATTCACAGCACCCCTATGCCAAACTTTTCTTAGTCCAAAAATTATTGGAATTGGTCCTGGACCAACCCAGGGCACAAAAGGTGAAATTTAATAGGAGAGATTCAGAAAGTGAGAGATATGGCAAGAAATCCAGTTTTTTTTTTAAAGCGGCAATCATTTACACTTCATAATCAACTGGGTTTGCATTGTAAATGATTCCGCTTTAAACAAACTGGAGATTTCTTACCAAATCTCTCACTTTCAGAATCTCTCATCCTATTAAATTTCCCCTCAATTATCAAAACCACTGCCCTGTTGCATTATACAGTTCTATCAGTACTTTACAATGTCTCAAAAGTGAGGTTGTCAACAATGCCCATTTTCCTATGTATTTAGTGACAGGGGTGCCGTGGCCAGTGTGCACGGAAGCGCACCCTGACAGCCGCCGGCACACGCCCCGTGCTGAAGGTTACTGTCTAGGACAGGGGTTCCCAAATTTTTGGGAATCGTGGCACCCCGAAGCATCAGAATTATTTTGCGGCACCCCTAGGCTACAGGTTTCTCATTGAGAAAGTTAAAAACAAATATTAAGTTAAATACAGTATATTGTGTTTATATCTCATCCTTATTATCAGTAATGTGGTAATGTACAGGATTCACTTCTGTTTGTGCACAATTTAACTATGATGTTGGACATAAGTAACTTGAATTGATCCTGGACCACCAACCCAGGACACCCCTGCAAGTCCTCCAAGGCACCCCAGGGTGCCACGGCACACAGTTTGGGAACCCCTGGTCTAGGAACAAAGGCCGGGACAGCCACTGTGGCTGTACAGACAGCTAGGCTAGGGTTGCTGCTGCCGAATACTCAATGTGGATGTGCAGCGCCAGCCAGCCCCTCCTTTCTGCATATGTAATTAGCAAAGTGTGCTGGGGCAGGACGACGCACCCTCTAACACTGTGTGGAGGGCTGCGGGATGAGATTTGAAGCATACTGTACACCACCGCATCTTCCTCGGTTATGCTGTCTGGTCAGCGGCCCCACAGATAACAAACATCTGCTTAATAATTAAGTTGAAAACTAAGAAATGTTGCTGTGCGTGCTTCACCTTCTGATGGAACATAAGCACATTAGAGATGCAATACCGAAGGAGGTGCGATGGCCGCAGCGGTAAGTTTTTGCTCCTCAGCTCCAGCAAATAGCAATTTAATACATTCCAGTGCTAATTATTCCTGTTTCACTATGAACTCTGTGATATCTGTTAACGCTGAGATAATGAACTCTTTCATGCAACATCCAATTTGTTGTATATTAAGTTTGAATTGTGGAGAAAAAAATATTATAATTAATAACTGTACTGGGGGAAAGAAGGGGATTATCCTGGGGAAACGGAAACACTTGAGTCGTACAAAGCCGAAAAAATAAGTAATGTAATAAAAGCAACATGTAGCTTTGGCTCCACCTAGTGATAAGACTGAAGCGTAGCAGTTCTCCTTTGCATGATTAGAAAACAATTATGGTTTCCACATGTTGTTCAATAAATCCGAAACTCAAATGTATTATATTAAAAATCATAAACTGTTGAAATCATTCCCCTTGTGTTAGAGCTGTCCCATTGTTTTGTGGTTTTGCAGCAGAGGTAGATGCTGTTGCAACAGCATAGAAATGGCAGCAATGGCACCGTAACACGCTATCCTCGTAGCCCAATCTCACCCTGGATCCTCAGATTCTGACCGCAGTACATTAAGGGGTTGATTCTGGTTGACTCGCAGCTTTGCAAGTCATTTAAATGTCCCCCGCAGAGCAAATCTATCCACACATAAACATCCATTCACAGCTTCCATGTGGGGGTGAAATCATTCAATGGTCGCAAAAACACAGGGCATCGAATCAATTAGAATCAGGGCCTAATTTATGTATATACAGTAGACACACTTACTGTGGATGGACCTGCAGCTAATTGGATTAAGCCCATGAGTTATACATAGCTCCCAACAGTCCCACTTACTGCGGGAAGGTCCCGGTATTCTGGGAATTTCCTGCGTCCCGTCCGAAGCCGCCATTGTCCCGCGTGGGGGGGGGGGGGGGCAGTTGGGAGTCCCTACAGCCTGTCAAGATAGACGCTGTGCGCACAGCATCTATTCAGTACCGCAGAGCGGTGGAAAACTGAGGCATGGCCGGTGGACGCGTCATCCCACCAGGTCACGCCCCCTTTTCAACGGCATCGCCCCCTTTTTGGGAGCGTGAGTGGCTTAGGCGCATGAGAGTCCCGATTACCACCTTCAAAAAGTTGGGAGGTATGGTTATATCTAACCCATAGCTTATTCAGATGGAGTTTGTGTGGAGAATCTATTTGAGGCTTCAGATATGCTCCTAAAACGCCTTTCCATTCAAATCATAAATTCTTCCAAGAGTTTTCTTGGTAAATATCACACATAGGCATGATTTATATTAAAGTGGAAACCGTCTGAGCAAAACCTTACAATCACTAAATAGAGTAGATTTTAAAAGCGACTCATTTAGGGGGAAGCTGTAAAATCTGGGCAATCGGGATCCAGTTAAAAGACAAACCATGGAATCCCAGTATTACAATTTGGCCTTAGTGGTGGGTTAGGTTGCGGGAGGGGATGGTTAGGGTTAGGCTGTGGTAAGTATAGATTAGGGATAAGTGTATGCATAATCTTACACTTCAGGAAATGTATAGCGCATCTGTGAACATCGCTCAAGGATCCCTGTACCTGAAAAAGCGGCACCTTGTGGCGAGACGCCATGAGATCCAAGTCTGGCTCTCCCCATCTCTTGGCTATCAACCAAAATACTTTGGGAACTACCAACCACTCCCCTAGGTGTACATCTTGGTGACTTATAAAGTCCACCTTACAACCTAAAACTCCTGGAAGGAACACTTCTGAGATGGCTGGTACATGACATTTGGCCCACTGGAGATCTTTAAGATATCCTTCACTGCCTTTACACTTTTAGTTACGCCCTGGTAATTTCTGTATGCCACAGTGGTCGCGTTGTCCGATTGGACTTCAACTAGTCTGCCCTGTAGCAGACCTGGAGACAACTGCAGTGCATTGAAGACCGGTTTCAACTCCAAAACGTTTATAAGCAGTCAGGATTATGCCAGAGTTCACCTTCCTTGCAAGGACTGGGATTCTACTACTGCCCCCCAACCACGCAGACTGGCACCTGTGGTAAGAAGTCCCCCTTGTGTAATTAAAAAAAGGCCGTCCCACTGTGAGGTAAGCCTCGTCAAGCCACAAGGTCAGGTAGGACCGCACCATGAGTGACTATAATATACTGCTCCCCAGTACACTTAGTCCCAGGTGAATTATAGTGACCACACACAGTATATAGGAGAAACAGCAGTTCACTAAAGCTAGCAAAGTCACACAGAGCAGATATGAGGTACAACAAGTACAATCTACTGTAATTAGGCACTATATCAACTACACCGTATGCAAGTGGCAGGGTAGGACACAGTGCAGTAAAAGCAAAAGTTTACAGGGGAAATTTGCCCAGTGTTCTGGAGAGTCTGCACAGCCTGGAAGATGGTAGTCAGGGTTTTAGAGCGAAGAGGGCTCAGACGGTGCAGCGTTTAGGCAGGAACACCAGAGTGAACTGGTGCCTAACGCCAGGGGGAGGGACTGCAGGCAAGCTCACCTCACTCTTGCTGGGTTTCCCTCGGTATGAGAGCCTGTGATAATGGAGATCAATCCCCTGCCTAATGGCAATTTATCTCCACCTGTGTTACCCTGGTGGTATAATGGAGTCCCTGCCTTGGGGGGCAGTGTCCACACCAGCACTGTGGACCGCCTCCCAAGTGCCACAGTCAGCAATTTCTGCACTCTGGAGAGATCACTTACCCTCAACGATCTCCGCCCAGTGTACTGGAGGAGCTGCGCTCTGGAGGCACTAGGTGCTGAGCGATTCCTCTGTCTAGTCTGCCTGGTAACGATGGAGCTGCAGGAGGTGATGGACACCGGTGGGGGTGTCAGAACAGCAGCGCTGGAGTCGCTATGACTACCAGCACTATGCTTGCAGTATAAAAATAATAAAAAAAGCTTGGGATTACCTGAAGCAATCCCGGGAGGCACAAACAAAAAACAGAGGGTCCTGTGCTAGGAGGGGGGTGGGGGTTATAGGGGAGAGGAGCCAAGCATGATGGAAAGCTTAAAAGCTTAGGAGAATGGTTCCCGTTTCTCTGGATCTGCCTTGAACCCCAATGTCACCCTGTGAGACCAGGAACCCTGAAGAAGAAATGATCAAATCAACACTCATTTTTGACAATGCACGATCACATGGAGTAAATTGCATTAGATTTGTGTGGAAGTAAATCGATTGATCAGTAAGCAATTAAACTTTTATTCAGCTCAGTTATTGGTTTGTACTCATATTAACCCATTCACTTGAGCTAAATTTGAAAATGACAGAAGCACAGGGATCTTGTTATCACACCTACAGTATCCATGTACAGTACAACTTGGTTCATCCATCTACCATCTGTTTAGTCAGCTTGCGCAAACTAAGCTATGTTGCAATTCATATAAACACCCAAAACACAAATCTATTTGAAAGAAGAGTGCATGCTTTATTGAGTAGGCAATATACTGCTATGAATAGAACAAGTCACATAACAGCCTACAGCAAAACACATAAATAAAAGTCTATTTTGCCAGTGCAAATAATCTGTAAAGCTGCAAATGAAAGCTCTTCTCTATAAGTATCAAGGCTGCTACATGTTCTGGTAGACAAAGGGTTAAGGGTGCAGTCCCCCAGACACACTATAAACCATTGCACACTATGTGCAATATTAGATAGCATGCACTGCAAGAGTTCACGTTTTACTAGTTGCTAAAAAGCGATGACATTGATTGAGTCTTCATCCATAAATGAACATGTTAAATAGAATTTTTTGGGAAGTTTCACATTTCATGGATTGCACGACAGTGTTCAGTCACAGCAGTAAGGTATGACAAGTAACAAATGTAGAGATCTAATAAAAGCTGCCGTTATTTAAAGGATAATTTATACTGTTCTAGTAGATAAAGGAGTAGATCCATGCTGCACATTGTAGAATATGTAAATTCAGCGATTACACTACCCACCTAATGATTATATAAAGTATCGATATCTGTGCTTTTATAAAGGTCAAGGAATGCAAAGATGAAATTGAAATGCCCTATTCTGAACACTAGTGGACATTATAACAGTGGTCCTCAACGTGATTCTCAAGGCAAACCAACAGTCCAGGTTTTATGGCTATGCCTGGTTATTCACAGATGGTATAAATCCAGATGACTGAGGTACACATGAAGTCACCTGTGCCTAAGCCTGGATAGCCTTAAAACTAGGGATGGTCAATGTTGGCTTTGCCATTGACGTTTGCCATCGATGGTAAAAGTGTAACTGGCCATCGATTGTGCATAACTATGACCATCAATGTTTTTACGTATCAATTGTCATCCATTTTCTTTGACTGATTAGCCTGTAAGCCAATCAGAATAAGGGGGAGAGGCTTCTCATGTGTCCTGGGCAGAGCTTTGCCCCGTGTCCCAAGAAAAAGCAAAACAAAACTATTTGTTTAAGTTTGACATCGATGAAGGGAAACCATCTGGTTCTCCCCCATCGATGGCAAAACGATTCAACATCGGCCATAAACCATCAATGTTTTCTGATCATCGATGGACTATGGCCATCCCTACTTAAAACCTGGACTGTTTGTGTGCCTTGAGGATTGCAATTGAGGACCACTGCATTATAACAGGATTGTTAATAGATTTCAGAATACTGAATTGAAAACAGCATTTATTCACTGATGTTTGGGGATTAAAAGGAGAATTCAAAGAGACAACATTGTCTCTCAGTAAAAACCTCAATTGTTTTTTTTTTTTTATTTGAGGGGGGTTTAATTAAATGACTGCATAAATAAAATAAATTTGCATGCAGAAAACATGTTGGATATGGGATAAGTTCTCAAATCCATGTGTTTCCACAATCGCAGACACAGAAAACACGGCACTTATCAGGAATTTCTTTTCTTTATGAAAAAAAATCTCGGATACTGGCAGCTTGTTTGGCAAATTTGACAACACCCATGGGATGAACTAAGTGTATTAGAAATGAAATAAAAGTATTTAATGACCATAGAAAAACGCTAAGCTAATGAGTTGAGTAGATCATATAAATCAAGATCTAATATCTGCAATAAACTATAGTAGTAGTGGTGCATAAATCATAATACACAAGGTTTCATAATGCATACAAGTGCAATGATGACATTACAACTTAACATTTATAAATTATTTACAGTATTAATATATACTATATCACAGATCTATTAGCACAGACATTCTAATATAATCTTGTAGGTTATAGGTTTTCAGTATTTGACACCCTGCTGCAACTCATGTACAATCAACAATACCCACAAGTACAGCTCATAAATGATGTAACAAATGTTGTTACTTACAAAATAAGTTCCCTAAGCTTTCATAATTTGAAGTTGCATGACACAATAATGTACAGTAGATGATGTTACAGTATATGTATTTCAAGAATCGCCAATTCAAATCTCTAATCTTATATAAAAAAAGCCTAATGCCAGGGCCGTAACTAGGTTGGTGCAAATTGTGCCACCACACACAGTGCTGCAGGGTAGGGGGTGCTGATTTAATTACGGTACTCTAACTTAAAGCCTCGCTCCTCTTCGTAACCCAGCATATCCTGACTGCCCCTGTTGTCTTCTCCCATCTATTGCTAATACCTATATTAAACAACATTCATGGACTTAGCTTGAAAGATTGTTGTTATTCAGTCACAATATGTCCTTTATTAGATCGAAGAAGCGAGATGCAGGATAAATAGGGTGTTTTACTAGAATGCAAAAGGTTATGGGCTTGAATTCTGGTTATGGAAGTATTCTGAGATCAGATGAATGTGGTATGAAGAGGGCTCATGTCCAGTTATAGAGAAATTAGATAGAGATAGATAGATAGAAAAAAAAATATATATATATATATCTATCTCTCTAGATCAGCGGTTCCACACCTGGGATACTCGTACCCTTGGGGCACGCTGCAGACCAATTGGGGGTATTTGAAAATAATAATGGTAATGGCGGAAGAAGTAGTCTCCCGATGGCAAAAGAAGCCCTCAATTGCCATGGAGACGAACCACATTGTGTCATTTCTGGTTCCATCTGTAGCATCTTCCACAGTCCACAGCCAGCAAACAGACACAAAAGGGAGCAGTTTCCTGACCATACACTACTCCTTCGCTTCTCCTTAATATATGGACACACATACCGCTCACTTTCACTCCACTTGTCAGTACTGTGGATATTTCAAATTGAGAAAAGAGGGATGGGAACCACTGATCTAGATGAAATCTATGGACACTTCATTTTTCTGCTGTAATGCATAGGCTGCTGTGAAGAATGCTCATGGAGGCCTAGGACACAAACAGCTAATCAGACTATAGAGGCATTTTATGTATATGAAGGTTTGCTTCTGTACACCAAATGTAAATTAGAAGTGGAAATATGTCAGCTTAGGGAAGTATCTCACTGGAAAAGTTAGAACATAAATCATACTAGCGAAGATCCTAAACTCACTCATCTTTTTATGTTGAGAAATGGCATTTTGCAACAAAAATAAAGTATCCAAGATGACTAAGATTCAGATACAAAACTCTAGAATGATATACAGACAGGGTTTTATGCACAACATCGCTCCGTGTGTAGGGGCATAGCGATTAATATGCAGCACGCTGGATAAACCAAGTTAATTGCTGGGGTCAGGGCCAGTTTTCTTATGCAGAACACTGGCCCTGACAGATCGCTCAGTGGCACATCGCTGTGCAATGCTGTGTGCTGAGCGATCTAGCATTGCTTAGAACACTCATTTGCCTGTGTGTGGGCCACTTTCCTCTGCATGTACAGGAAGTGGTGCATTTTTTATATAACACGTAAACAAGGCAAAGCAAAGGCAATTGTTTTTTTCAGTCTCAGGAAAGTAACACCACATATTACAATGTGTATAGGTTTAGCAATTTGGGGACTTTTAGGGAAACTGCAATTAACTGTTACCTAGTATTAAAGATGCAGGCTATGCACAGCACATTGCTAGATAGAGTGTACTCCAAAAAACACTATAATAATTAATTGATGAATGCATACCAAACGCAGGGTAACCTGCTTTTTCAAAAACCTCAAAATGCACCCTGCCCTTTTTGTGTAGGTACTGTGTGCCCTTAAGCGGTTTCCCACCGCGCGGACATGCCGCTGAGAACTTTTGGTGTGTGCTATCATGTGTAATGGGCATTATGGTGTGTGGTATAATGTGTAAGAGGCAATCTAGTGTGTGCCATAATGTGTAATTGTCATTACGATAGAATATGTAAACGGGCGTAGCAGAGTATGACAACAGTATGACATGGGTGTATTCCTAATGCAGTGTGCATTTTTTTATATATTTGTTTCTAATGTAAAATGACTAAAATAAAATGTGCCCTGCCTCGTGGTCAGCACCCTGCCCTAAAAAAATCCTAGAGTGAACACTATAACTGTTACCTAGTATTAGAGATGCAGGCTATGCACAGAACAATAGTGCAGTGGTTCCCAACCCTGGTCCTCAAGTACCCCCAACAGTGCATGTTTTGCAGGTCTCCACACAGAATCACTATAATTAACTCCACCTGTGGATCTTTTCAAATGTGCCTGAATAATGAGTGCACCTGCCGGGTGACCTGAAAAACTTGCACTGTTGGGGGTACTTGAGGACCAGGGTTGGGAACCACTGCACTAGTGGATAGAGTGGACTCCAGACATCGCTACAATGATGCATGCAAACCACGCACAGGTTAACTCCACACTGTTACCTAGTATTAGAGATGCAGGATATGCACAGAACACTACTTAATACACAAACTGGGGATTCCAGAAGCCACTACAGGTATAAATGTGTACCATGTGCAGGGAAACTACATGTAACGGTTATTACAAATCTTCAAGTATCTTCACGACTTTCAACGGTCTTTTCCTCAAAAGAAGGTAAAGAAAGGAGGAATCAGTAGTGTTCTTCTAATCACAATGTCAATATCACAGCATATAAGGAAATTGCATAGATGGGCGTACCCCAACTCACGGTAAGTTGGGCGATGTACAGATACGTAGCAGTTTCTTTATCCTTGAGATTTTTCTTATTTCTTCTCCTCTTTCCGTATTCCTTCTTTTATTTCTCCGGAGTTATTCTCCACTCAGTGAGGTGATGTATGGAAAGAATGGGGAGTCCGGGTTAGTATATAGGCCAAAGGTTTTATATAACACCCCGTGTGATTAGAAGAGTGATCGTACCTTACTCACCAGAAAGTGGAGCAAGATACTCCTATAAAGGTATCTTTACTTAATGTGACTGAATATAGTAAATGGTGCGTACCGCACTTACGTGAAGAACTGGTGAATATATGCCCGTAGCGTGTTCTTTGTCTTGATCCTGATGTTGTTGAAACCGGTGTTTTTTCTCCAAGTGGTGTGATTAAAGTGAAAAAGAAAAGGTATTAGTGTCTCAATAATTATAAACTATACCTCTGTAGGCAGGTAAGTATAAAGTGAAGGGGGGGTACTAGAGGCGTACCGTGACTCACACTATGATGTGTGGATAAATTCCCATAAAGGTATCTTTTTAAAGAGGAAAAGATTTCACCACCTTTAGTGTTGATGTGTATCAGTGGGTGGAAGGGATGCGTACCAAAGAACTTACACTAGTGTAAGCATGGAACCACCTATCAAGGTTTCTTTTGTTTCTCCCCGGATGGTGATCCGTGTAGAATGGTGAGTAACAAAACCGATGGTAATGAGTGGTGCGTACCACACTTACTGAGGAAATGGTTGATATATGCCCGTAGCGTGTTCTTGCCCTGGTTCCGATGTTGATGTCGGAACCGATGTTTCTCTCACCGTGGATTGTGGAGAAAATATATAAAGATACAATTAGGGCCCAAATAAAAATAAATTTAAACAATGCCCCTATGGGGGACTGGTGAATATGACGTGCCTTTAAAGATTGATGAAAGTACTGATAGCGTACCGTGACTCACACTGTGATATATCAATGAATTCCCAATAAAGGTATCTTTATACCGTCTATAGTGCTCATATATACCGAAGAAAAGATTTTGCGTACCCAAACTTACACGAGTGTAAGTGATAAACCACCTATAATGGTTTCTTTTGTCCAAATCGAGGATCCATATATAGCGACAATATCCAAGATAGATGATTTTCTTGGTAAAAAAGTTCTTTATTATACAATAACAAAAATCGATAAAAAATCCTCCATCACAACAATGGAAGGATATATACAAAGAGGTGATGGCTGCTCACTCTCCACAGAAAGCAGCCATCACCTCTTTTCTTCTGGATGCACTTTTGGATATACTGTATGTATTTTTATTTTTTTTATTCTAAATTTTTTTAATTTTTTTCTACTGTGGATACTACTTTGGGACATTCTGAACTTGTATATATCCTTCCATTGTTGTGATGGAGGATTTTTTATTGATTTTTGTTATTGTATAATAAAGAACTTTTTTACCAAGAAAATCATCTATCTTGGATATTGTCGCTATATATGGATCCTCGATTTGGACAAAAGAAACCATTATAGGTGGTTTATCACTTACACTCGTGTAAGTTTGGGTACGCAAAATCTTTTCTTCGGTATATATGAGCACTATAGACGGTATAAAGATACCTTTATTGGGAATTCATTGATATATCACAGTGTGAGTCACGGTACGCTATCAGTACTTTCATCAATCTTTAAAGGCACGTCATATTCACCAGTCCCCCATAGGGGCATTGTTTAAATTTATTTTTATTTGGGCCCTAATTGTATCTTTATATATTTTCTCCACAATCCACGGTGAGAGAAACATCGGTTCCGACATCAACATCGGAACCAGGGCAAGAACACGCTACGGGCATATATCAACCATTTCCTCAGTAAGTGTGGTACGCACCACTCATTACCATCGGTTTTGTTACTCACCATTCTACACGGATCACCATCCGGGGAGAAACAAAA
This sequence comes from Crinia signifera, assembly GCF_055691185.1. Classification (NCBI taxonomy): domain Eukaryota; kingdom Metazoa; phylum Chordata; class Amphibia; order Anura; family Myobatrachidae; genus Crinia; species Crinia signifera. The sequence goes on along the minus strand of NC_139222.1, from coordinate 138,042,720 downwards.
GAAACCTTGATAGGTGGTTCCATGCTTACACTAGTGTAAGTTCTTTGGTACGCATCCCTTCCACCCACTGATACACATCAACACTAAAGGTGGTGAAATCTTTTCCTCTTTAAAAAGATACCTTTATGGGAATTTATCCACACATCATAGTGTGAGTCACGGTACGCCTCTAGTACCCCCCCTTCACTTTATACTTACCTGCCTACAGAGGTATAGTTTATAATTATTGAGACACTAATACCTTTTCTTTTTCACTTTAATCACACCACTTGGAGAAAAAACACCGGTTTCAACAACATCAGGATCAAGACAAAGAACACGCTACGGGCATATATTCACCAGTTCTTCACGTAAGTGCGGTACGCACCATTTACTATATTCAGTCACATTAAGTAAAGATACCTTTATAGGAGTATCTTGCTCCACTTTCTGGTGAGTAAGGTACGATCACTCTTCTAATCACACGGGGTGTTATATAAAACCTTTGGCCTATATACTAACCCGGACTCCCCATTCTTTCCATACATCACCTCACTGAGTGGAGAATAACTCCGGAGAAATAAAAGAAGGAATACGGAAAGAGGAGAAGAAATAAGAAAAATCTCAAGGATAAAGAAACTGCTACGTATCTGTACATCGCCCAACTTACCGTGAGTTGGGGTACGCCCATCTATGCAATTTCCTTATATGCTGTGATATTGACATTGTGATTAGAAGAACACTACTGATTCCTCCTTTCTTTACCTCCTTTTGAGGAAAAGACCGTTGAAAGTCGTGAAGATACTTGAAGATTTGTAATAATTTTTTGCGCCAGAGACTTGGAAATTCCCATTGCTTTTGTTTTGTGTGTATTGGTGGGTTATTGGGTGATAACCAGGGAAAAGTACAGACCTCCCGGCAGCAGTGCGCCAGTTCAGGTCATATCTTATACCTTTGTTTACAGTTACATGTAACGGTTGCCTAATATAAACATATGATCTAGGTATGCAATTAAAAAAAAACCAACAGGTCAAATAAATACATTTTAAAGTTATCATGTTAACTGCAAATACTATTTGACATGAACTTATACCACAGGTGAAAGACGATGTATCAGACTTACAATGCTTACCTGTTTAGATTGCCACTCATGTGACATTAAGGTAACAGAATTACGCTGTTACCCATTCTCCCAGGGCCCGTGTTGATAAATGCTATTCTAGGTTACAAAACTTTACCAGTACATTTTAAAAAAAAAAAACACCTATATTCTGTATTTCCTCCATTAAGAGCGTTATGTGCAGGTCTTCCATCGAAAGCAGCTTAGAGTGGTTAGAGTCGATAATTAGAAAACATGAAGGGATGAACGGAAACCAAGATGTAAACCATTTTATTATTAAGCATGACAAGTAGTTGATTGTGCATTTTAAAAACACCCCTGGAAGGTAAGTGCAAGGATATATACAACAGTTTCAAGGAAGGACATACAACATCACAATAAGCCCCTAACACATATACAATGGCAGCCAAACATCTTGGCCCACTGTTGATACAAACAGTGCCACAGAAAGTGGACTACAAAATAAACTTCTCTCACTGCAAATATGTCCTCCATGTTTGTACTTGATGTAGCTGATGGATAGTAATGCAATGTAATATCTTTCAAAAGCTTCTTTTATTTGGTGCCTCTTTCTAAGATTCCAAAATATTTACTTTTTTGTAAATGTATTTTCAAAAATATATACTTTCATGGGAACGGATGTTTGGCATGCATCAGTCTTTCCTGGCAAGATATGCCCAAATAGGTCTGCCCAGCATGAAGCATTGAACAGTAAGACACTGCAAATCCCCGTCCGCTTCTCAATGGGTCTACAACATACCAAGAAGGTATGGAAAGGGCAAGATACACCCGTCCCAAACTTTTAGAAGGGGTTATAAGACACTATACATATAATAAAAATGCTTCTATACAATATAGCATCTTAGGACATTCACAAAATATACACTATCACTTGTAAAAGCTTGTATCATTAACAAATGCAAAATATATCAAACCACATGCTTTCTAGCCAAGACCCTGGGATACTATAATCAGTCTGCCATTCGGCACAATATAAATATGCAGGATAAGCTTCTGAAAGGAAAACCGCTTGATTGTAACAACCTCCTGGTTTCTTTGTTGTCATCTCAATGTATGACCTCTGGGCAAGCACTTTGCTGATATTCTACAATAAGGCTTCCCTTGGTCACAAGGACCATACAGGTATGGTCATAGAGTCGACGCTATAAAGGTAGTCATACACTAGGTCACAAGGGCTTAGGTCAACACATGTAATAGGTCAACAGGGTTGGAAGCATTGTAACAATGGGAAGGTCTACAGTCAAAAGGTTGAAATGAGTTATTAATTTTTTTTTGTCCTGAGTTTCGACGTAAGTCGACATGAACACCGTATCAGTGTACCATGTGCACTCGCCGTGCCTCGAACATGGCGCCTCCCTCTGCTCAGCACACTATTATATTCTCCCTCCATGCTCTACTAGATGGTAGAGTATAAAATACCGCCTGTTGGCACAAGTTGGAGAAAAAAAAAAAAAGTGTGAAAAAAGCCATGCCGACCTTTTGACCTTAGCCAAGTCAACATATTTCATGTGTCGACCTAGTGACAGTTTCCCAGCCATACTATTTGAAACTAGCCAATGAAGAAGGCAACAGAGACTCATCTACTAAAGATACAATCTAAAGGACAGTAGAAGATTGTTGAAAGAGGTACAGGTAACGTTCTGGCAAATAAGCCCGTTATTTCTTAAAAGATGGCTAGAGCACTGACACCGATTTCAATAGAATACAGGTTTTAAAATACAGAAAAAAAAACCTGCAAATTGTACAAGCATGGAACACAAAAGCACTGAATATTGCTGAACAGTTGCATAAATGGGCCCTCCTACATCCTAGTATTTCACAATGTACAGAAAAGGCACATTGATCAGATGATCAAAGAAAAAAAAAATTAACGAGATCCAAGATGTACTGTAATAAATAAAAGTTAATAACGATTACCCTAGGTCATTTATTATATCCTGTTGTAAACTTTATAATACAATTTCAATATGAAATCAAACATAAAAAAAACCCTATGGAACTGAAGTATAGTAAACTTGTCATTTACTTATTAACCAAAAGTTGGATGCATTTATTAAAAGTTCATCTCGATGTTGGATGTCCAACAAAGGAACAGGGCGATTTGCAGGAGTACGATGTTCCAACAACAATATCAAATTCTCATTTTGCACTGCCGGATCATAGAAATTTGTCCATTCATATTTTTGTGAAAATGATATAGTCTATAAATGGAGCAGAATGAGGTCATTTCATTCTACGGAGTGCTGCAAAAGCACAGGATACATTTAAGGCCAAATTGCACCCTTAAGTGTTTCCAGTCTTACTTCAACCGCTCCACAATGAATTGACCCATCTCTACGCAGACTATACATTTTGTGAAATGCAAATGCACAAATCCAGTGCCAATTCACGCACATCTCCTGTATCATGGCAACCAATACTTTCCCACTACCTGATGGTAATCAAAAGATTTCAGAAGCACTATACTACTGCAAGCATTTACCATTATATTCCATACTGCTAAGGAGACTCTGATTAAGAGTATTCCGAGGTCTTACATCATTTTACCATATATGGCAGGAATTAATATACTTTATTTTAGCTAGTTGTAAGTAACTGGATTATGCAGGCCATACATTTGAATGGTGATTCCCTGTTCTGCCAACCAATCCAAGACCAAAACTGCCGATTGGTAGACATCAATTATTGGTGAACTGGCAAAAATACAGCGTGCTAAAAATCAATCCCACTCATTCTTTATTTGGAATCTATAAATTGAGGATTTACAACATGAATTTGCCAGATTCCCCAACCCAGGCATTGACAGAACAGGGAATTGCGCCAATAGCTGCCTGATGAATGGACTCCCTTACACTCAATATCCTGAGAACCTGTCCAATCTGTAACAAACTCCTGGAAAGGCCAAGGTACACACCTATGTACTGGTGTGGAGCGTGTCAGAGTTCCGTTTTTTAAATGTTAAATATCTCCAAATGGATACCCTGAAAATCCTGTTATTAATACATTTTACACATCACCTCCTATTATTTGGTTCAGAGCTATACCAGTGACACAACAATCCACATTCTACTTGATATTATGAAATGGCATCCCATTTGCCAGCTCACATTTTGTTTTGCAATGGATATATCAAATATATATTTCCAGCATTAACATGTTTTAATGCTTCAAAAAAATGCTTAAACAATCTGGGAAAATGTCACCTTTCACATTATCCGGCTCATTACCATTAATAGATGGAGCCCAACATACACATAAGAGGTGCAAATTATTAGCAGCCTGGCTCTCTGGTTTCCTTTTTATTAAAATTCTTCAGTCTTCAAAACATTTCCTGGCCAACAAAGGATCAGGACATGCACACGGTTAAAGTAGTCCTGAACATTGAGAGTGAGAGGGTGTTTGGTGTCAGCAGTGGGGTAAGAAAAAAAAAAAAACACTTGAAGTAAATCGTGGGTGTAACCTTGCATGTCATGTCACTCAGCTGTATCACATGGCTGTTCATAATCTGGAGATGTGGCTCTGTCTGAAAAGACATTGGATTACTCTCTATAGGCCATCCAAGGAGTGTATAGTCCAACATACAGCAAGGGTTGGTTGAGCACAAAACGGTTTTAATTTGCCAGTGCTGATGGGATATATGCGCATGGACTGATGGGAGACTGCAAAATTTGGTCTGACAAAAATAAAAGTTTCATGTTCCTTTAGGAGGGGTCCATTTTAGACAGCTTGGATCCATTGTCTTATTGCTGTTGCTTCTCTTTGCTTCTTTAGCTGCCCATTCGTCAATTAAATCCTGTAAATTAAATCAAACTAGTTTACTTTCAAATTCAAAATGTTACCACAAATATTTTATGTTTTGTACAAAATGAAAGATCCACACACAGAAACACAGGAAGTGTCACAGCATGAATTAGAGTAACAGATGAGCTTTGCCAGACATGACTGCATGCTTTTGTTTTTATTCACTAGTTACAACCTGTCAGGTATGCATTGTGGGATATGTGGCCGGTTAGGAAAATTCATCAATATTAACACTACTAGGCTGGAATTCAGATTTACATCTCGACCATCACTTTAGATGGGGTGAAATGAAAAGGTTTGTTCCCGGGCCAGGTGCACATTGTTTTACACACTAGTCGTGTCCAACAGCACTGTGCAAGAGTCTAAGGGGAGTATTCAACTGGTGCCATTTTTTTTTAACCTAGGACTTTGTCAAATTTCAGTTCGACCTTTTCAGTTAAAGTCAAAGTGTCAAATTTTTTTCCTAGGCGAAAAATCCAGTACAGTCAAAAACCATATGGATCGGCAAAAATAAGGGACTCAAAAAACGGACTAAAGCGCCAACAATTGAATACTCAGATCGAAAAACGTCTTGTTTGGGATGAGTTGAATACACCCTAAATCTGGTGAATACCCCCTAAATCTACAGGTGAGAAAAAAAATCAGCAAAACTATAGACTCAGAAAGGGGGTGAACAGAAATAGCATGGCACATGCCCCAAATCGGAAAAATAATTGCATTGCTGAGTAGTTTTATTTAACAGTGGTGCAATCAAGAGGCTGACTTAGCAGCGAAAAAACGATCACGTGCATACAGTACGTACCTGTCTCTTTAGTACAAGGTGCTTTCCCTTCCAGTATTTGAGCATCTGTAAGGCCTGCAGAGTGCTTACAATATCCACAGGATTTACTGCAGTTTCCTGGCTAATTTCTGCAATACAAAAGTTTCAAGTTCTCACTTAAAGCTAAAATTAAGAGAACGTTAACAGCACAGCAGAGAAGCGTAATTCAGGATGTCTTGCCAAAATAATGGTGATGGAACTGTAAAAGCGCCACTGGCTTTCATAGGCCCAAAAAATGCCCAGCCGACAATTTTAGGGTGTTGTGAATACATCGCAGAACCAGATTTACACATGGGCTGCACATAGGGCAGTACGGATGGTGTAATGGTTAGCATTACTGCCACACAGCACTGGGGTCATGGGATCGATTAACACCATGGCCCGAACTGTGCTGAGTTTTTATATTCTCCCCGTACTTGCATGGGTTTACTCCGGTTTCCTCCCACAATCCAAAAATATACTGGTAGGTTAATTGGCTCCTAATAAAATTAACCCTAGACTGTCTGTGTGTGCGTGTACATGTGGTAGGGAATATAGATTGTAAGCTCCACTGGGGCAGGGACTGATGTGAATGTTCAAATATCCTCTGTAAAGCGCTGCGGAATATGTGTGCGCTATATAAAAAAACTGTTAAATACATATTAAATATTAGAGTTATGGAAATCTCTGAATGAGGCCCAAATGGCAATAAAATGCTAAACTAGGCTTGTTTTGCATTATTGATATAATATTTTTTTAAATCCAGATTATATAGTTTGCAGAGTTTTATAATGGATGTTAGTCACAGTGGGTCTAATGCTGGGTACACACCAGAACGATTTGGCCTCAATTTCGATGCAATCTCGACCAATTGTATGTAAATAGGGCATGTTTTAGATCTGATTCTGATCCGATGCGCATCCCCGCTGGTCGTTTGGTGGTTTGAGACCTGCTGCAGTCAGGATCTGTAAAAGATCCATTCAACTGGATTCAGATCGTATGCTCCAACAGATCATACAATCGTCTCACGATCATGATCGTTCTAGTGTACATAGCATTAGTCTACCACACAAACACATGCTAGTGCCAATTGCATTCAAAGCCATCCTACCAGTATTTTTTTGAACATGAGGAGGAAAGCACAGGGGAAACACAACAATCTCCACTTAGATCATTATGAAGCAGCATGGCTAGTCAACATGCCATCTATGGAAAGGAATTAATGGCACCTGTACTAACTAGCACCATCTGGGAGAATGTCCAATAACATGAATAGGCCTAACAGTTATACATTACACAAATTAGAGGAGAAAATTAAATATATAGGCCTGCAGTCCCTTTAAGAGGTTAAAAACAAGTTCCCTATCAAACTGGATGCCCTTCCCCAAACTTCACTGACTCAAAGGTGAAAACGCAGACACCATTACATTTCTAAACAATTCTAAAGACAGTGCATACCTTTAATTGAAATCTCTTTGCCCTGAAAAGTGTGTAGATATCGTAGCAGAACCTCCTTCCAGTAACTGCGGTAGCTTATGAGGCCAAGGTCAGAGAGTGGACGCTCTGGGGAGCCAACTTTCTCCTCCACTTTTGAAAGTAAGTAACCTTGGGGAGGAACAATATTTAATGAGGTAAGAGATCTCTACAGTAATTACAATTATATGTCCAAACCTGGTCCTGTTCATAGACATCATTGCCCTCATTAAATCCTTGCAATGCCACATCAACTACAACTCCTCACATAAAAATAATTTTGCACCCCCAGAAAAAAAAAAGATATATAAATTTTTAATTAACAGCAGTCTTTTACCTCACTTTCTCTTCCTGCAGTAGAGGGATAGACTGAGATTGTAGCGATGACCAGGTGCCATTTCTTACACAAATGGCTGCAGAAGACCCTATTGAAACTGCACTACTTAGGTGCAAATTTCCTAAATCAGGTTTTAATCCTAAAAAACTATTTAGTGAAATGTCTGGTGGTTTAGTTTCTGATCAACATCCATCAATCTTACAAACGTAAATGGAAAAAGAAAAAGTACATTTATATAAACTTTTGAAAAAAGTTGTAAGTTGTGTGGAAGAAGCTACAATGCCACCTAGTAGATGAAGAGGAGATTTCAAATCATTTAGATATCCATAGAAGAAAAGGAAAAAAACTCAAAAGAAAAAAGGAAATAGATCAGGATTTATCATTGTTCGAAAAAGTAGTGACATTTGGAAAGAATTGGTGCCGAAAATTAAAAAGCAGCTTTAATAGAAAATGACAACACACTAAAATGAATATGTAGTAGACAGAGGACTTACTGAAATCTATCAGCATCTTCCCGTAACCTTGCCTCATGTACTGAGGCATTGTCAGGATACAGGATACATTGTAGTTCAGAAAAGAGTTTTTCTCCTGCAAAGAAAATCAAATTAAAAATAGTTTTCCATACATAGCAAATATAGGTTTATGGATATGACTGATTTCCACTCTTTAGGTCAAGAAGACATTGGAAAGGCATTAAGTGTACTTCTTCCCACCTCTGCAGTGTAAAAACCTTTTTATTAGCATAGCCAATTTACCAATTGGAGAGAAAGAACCTGGGACCTAGTGCCAGGTAGTTTGCATTCACACATGAAACAATCCCAGGTTGATGTGCATTAACTTGAATAAACCCAGGATTTAGATGAATATCCGAAATGGTATAAATCAGACATTTGTTGCAACAAAGCTTCATGCATTGAAAAAATATGTATAATTACAGATATGCAAGTTGTACACATATCTGCCCATATCTGTACACCTGGTTTGCGATCATCATCATTAGTAATCATTTGCACCTGCCATACACTAGATGCAAAATATATTCCTGAAAACAATCATATACAGTATAGGCTTCTACCCATAGTAGCTAAGCCTTCATTTGCATGAACACCCCTTTTAATAAACCTTGCCTACTGCTCCCATGCAAGCACTGTTACAATACAGTCTGCATGTTTCAGAAGACCTTTTAAATGCAACTGAAACACAGGCCTTTCTACATCCCTTGCAGGAGAGTGGAGATCCTGGTGTTTGCAGCGTGAAGAAAAGGAAGATATGCTCTGCAACTCCACATCAGCCCAAATAAAGTGCAGATTTGTATGGAATTGTAGCCCAGTATGTCACTCACATGAATACACTAATATGGAAACAATAATGCAAGTTTACAGAAAGATCAAAATAAACATGCTCATATTTGCACATGTTTTTGCAAGCATACATACAAATACACACACAAACAAATACACTATCTACACAGTAGAGAAAAAAAACACCTGGATACAGATACAAGCAATTATAATTAATTTGCATGAACGTAGTGTATCACGCATGTTGGTGAAGTCTTTTGTTAATTACTGAGGATCAGTAATGTTGCAGGTACCAAGAGAACCAGCTATGGTTTCACCCCGCCAGGAATGTCCAACAGATTCATTAGCAATGACAAACTATTCTAGTCACATTACAAGAGCTGCTATACCACATCACTAAAATCATATACTTCTGACATTCCTTGCTAGGCTTTTTCAGTGGCCCTGCCTGATTTAAAGATTCCTGGAGGCACCCCAGGGAGGTTTCTATGGAGCTGCGCAGACATGCGAATCATGGCTGTAACAGCAGATTTTGCCCCTAAAGAGGAGGAGGCTTTTTTAAGTCCCTACACTGACGTTGCCATGATTTGTGTCCAGGTCTGTTCCTCAGAATTGTTCCAAGGCTTACAACTTTCACCTGAGAACAGTAGTTTCCTGAAAGGGTAACAGAGTGTGAGGTGGGGTGTCAAGATGGAAACCCAGCATAGAACAGCTATCAAAATATATTTTCCTGCATATAAACCGCAGAAAGTTGTTGTGCTGCCCTCAATCTCTCACAGAAGGATTGAGAAGATATAAAGAATATGAATTTGTACCTTAGAGAAGTAACCTATAAGATGGCAGCCAGTATTGTCTGCCTCAGTCATGACGTAAAAAAGGAAAGGTTCAACATCATAGTAAAGTGTTTTGTGGTCCAGGAAAAGCTTTGCGAGAAGGCACAGGTTTTGGCAGTAAATCTGAAAACAGAAACATTACAAATCAATCCGCAATAATTAGCATTTCTCTACAACAGTGCTTGATTAACAGGGAATGTTTAATGGGAGTTTTGTACCAAATAAAATATTAAAGCTTTAACGCAAACCTTGTTTTTCTTCCCATCTACTTCAAAAACAGAGATGGACGCCTTACGGTAGATCTCGTCTCCTGGAGGGTGTTTCCAAACACATTTTGCCTAAAAAGAAAAACACCCTTATGTTACGACCCTTCAGCTATTTATATGTACGCCATTAACCTGGCTCAAGGAACATTTTTGCTAATTTCCAGTAAGGATGGCTTAGTACCAGCAAGAAGCCTCTTGATGGTCTATACTCAAACATATAGCAGGAAGATATGAAGTACTCTAGCAAGCCTTACTTTAGTGTGGCAAAAAGAACAAATGATACTATACGAGTGACTTGCTCACCATGTGCCTGCGCAGGATAGTTTGACTCTTCATGTACTTGAGGCAGAATTCACACATGTACAGCCGCCCTAAACGGGCATACTCTTCTGGGTATGGAGAGTGATACCATGTGTCCAGCTCATACCGTCCAAACACTATAGTCTTAATCATGTTACTTCCCTCTGTGATCTGGCCCTGCAATCGCAGCTTCTCCTACAAATATGAATGGAAAATTTTAGAATAAAGCAATGTTTTTATACAGGCAAAATTAAATGCAAGTACATGGCCAGTGTACAAATAATCATTTGTAATATACACTTACGTCTGCATAAAGGTATCTGGCTGTATAAAGAAATGGATTATCTGATGGTTGTAAAGTATGCTCTCTACAACAGGATTTTATTTTCCCCTGAGCCAACATGAATCGAGTCATGTACTATACTTTTGCACCTCGCTGTTGTTGCACTTAAATGGAAAAGTCTATTTTAAGGGGCACTGCAAAAAATTCTTAAAATAAAATTTGAGAAAGATAAAGGGGGTTTCAGCACACGTCCACGCAGCGCCATGGGCAGGGTATTGGTAAACATGGACTTAGGAACTATTCAAGGTTCCAGGTTCTTACCCACGGGGTCTTTGAGGGAAGTCACATCTGGAATTGGTAGGGTGGTGCATTGAACCAACCATTTAATGTGTGTGTCCACTGTGTGTCCACAGGAGGAGGTAATTTCCATGGCTTGCTATCCTTTGCTAAAGGATTGAAGAAAGTAACACGTTTGGCCACTAGAAAGTTTTTACTAGGGTGTTTCCATGCCTCCCAACAAGCTCAGTTAATTGAGCACTGCAGGTTAATTAACACTGCAGGGTCCTTCTTTTTGCATTTAAAAAAAGAGGAACCTCTGATGGTGGAGCATCCGCATCCTTTATCTGCAGCACTGAGCATATATACTTATCCACTCTAGCTTGTGTCATGTGATCCTCTAAGCCAGTGGAAGGGTCATAATCCTTGGCCTCAGACAATGTATCTTCAGCCGAGGACTTCGACTGGGATTCCTCTTTATGCGACGATAGATGGGTCGATGGCCCCAGAGTCTGTTGCAGGGAATCAGATATCCAAACTAGTCCCTATAATGACTGGGTTAGACGCTGAAGCTAAGCAGGTTCCAGCGAAGGCTGTGGGGCCTGAGCCACCTGCAGCGCCTGTTGTGCAGGAAGAGCAGAGGTGTGAGATGCAGCAAATGGAGAAGCAAGCTCTCTCATGGCTGAGGATAAAGGTGTAGCCTGGCTGAGAATAAAGATACAGCCCACTCCGGCTCAAGGACAGCTAGCTCTCCGACAGCTGACTCACTGGGAGCCACCCCAGCACAGCGTTCAGAGTCCTGTATGATCATGCACCAAACATGAGAGTTTTTCCTTGCATGTAGTTCAAGTATATGCATGCAAATCGGGAGCAGCCCCATACCTGCGGGAATTTGCTGAACCCTTGACAGGCAATGTCAAATATAGTAGGCTGTAATAATCTACACAGAGCAAGAGACACTGGTGTGAAATAAATGGCTCCTGAGGACAGGGGAGGATATAAGGGAGGAGGAGCCACAGGCTGCACTTCTCTAAAGAAGTTAACTCCTTGGTGCCTGGTTCCTTCCAGAACCCACCATACCCATAGTCCCAGCATACACCATCAGCTGAAACGAATAATAAAGTTCTGTCCGGTAATAAGAGAATCCCAATGTTGCTTCCCTGTCATGTAAGCAGGGGGGAATTATGTGCATGTTCTCATCAACGAATGTTTATTGTGGCATGTCCCAGGAAGTCGAGAGCAAAGTAATTAAACTTGACTGCATGGTATACAGTGTGGACACACCCTGTCGTGTGCACCGCACACACTGCACTATTTATTCATAAGCTTTTGTGTAAAACTTGAAGGAAGCGAAGCATAATTTTGAAGAAAAATTAAAAAAAGGCTATTAAAAAAAAAAAAAAAAACACAGGACTGGATCTAAAGTGTTATGCTGAATACACACAAGATTGTATGTCCAATCTTTCTGGTTGGAGCAAAAATCTGGTATTACTTGCAAGTATGAGCAAGTAATAATCAAGCATTTGCTCCAAAAGCCAGAAAATGGACAAAATTGGACACGCAGATAAATTGGCTCGTTTGTAAGTCCACTTTTCCAGTGTTTGGATAACTGTCTTTTGCTTCGATACATTACCACATTTTAATCCAACCAGAAAGATTGGACAGAATATTATAGTGTGTATTCAGAATTAAGGTGCCCATGCACTAGGAAGAATTATCTGCAGATCTGGCTGGTTGGAACAAAAACATGGTTATGGATGAGTGACAGTTTGTCAGTTTTCCAAGCAAATGGTCAACTGTCATTTACTCTCATCCATAACCAGGTTTTTGTTCCAACCAGACAGATCTGCAGATAAATCTGCATGTGTATGGCCACCTTAAGTAGGGTTCACATTCAGTTGATCTGCCACATAAAAAAATACAGTAGGTGCACTCGAGGAGAATCCTTACTGTGGTTCATAAGGGGACCCTATGCCTAATTTTGTGGTTGTGCTATCCAAAATGAAGGGATAGTAGGATCTAATAGACGTTGTCACAGTAGAAGAGAATATAAATAAAATGACCACTCTAAACAGAATAGCAGAAAAAACTGAATTCCTTATTTTTACATTATTAATTGTACTCAGTTCCCACACTTTTTTGAATCATCGCGCCCCTTTAGGATCAGACCAATGTACAGTACCCCTAGTAGAAAAGTTTCTTATTGAGAAATGAAGAAGAAAATATAAAATAAATGGTGTTTTGTCATATTTTGCTTTAATAAATCAAACCAAGGGTTCAGATTTAAAGTTGATCGCTGATCAGCACATTTGCAGATTGAGTGATAAGCAAATTACAGCTCATGTGTGCGCAGAGTGTCATGTGCGGTGATGAAAATTGCAAATGGAACATAAGCGCAATGTGGCCGCATGTTGACTGACCGGAAGCTGGCATTACAGTGTGGACACCTGCAGTTTTCAGGGAGTGTCAAAAATACCCAGGCATTTTAACCCCTTCCCGACATATGACGTACATTTACGTCATATGTCGGGTGCGGGGGAATCAAGCCAGCTCACGGAGTGAGCTGGCTTGACAGAGAGCAGGTAATGGCTGTATATTACAGCCAGGTCCCTGCTCTCACGGCCACGAGCGGCGAGTTCGCCGATCGTGGCCGTTTAACCCTTTAAGCACCGCGGGCAAAGCGACCGCAGTGCTTAAATAGCTGATCGGAGGGGGGGCGCCCCCCTCCGGCGCCGATCGGGGCCCCCCGCAGCGAGATCGGAGGGTGCCGATCGGTTGCCATGGTAGCCAGGGGTCTAATGTAGACCCCTGTGCTGGCCGTGTATGCATACCTATTACATCCTGCCTCAGGCAGGATGTAATAGGAAGTGCATAAAATCACTACGTTCAGCCATAGAGCTCTATGGCTGAACCTAGTACAGGCGATCGCGCCCCCTAGTGGTCAAGTACACTAGGGGGCCTTGTAGTAAAAGTAAAAAAAAAAAAAAAAAATAAAGTTTAAAAAAAAAAAAAAAAAAAAAAATATTAAACGTTCAAATCACCCCCCTTTCCCCATTTCACAAATAAAAATAAATAAAAAATAAAAAAAAAAAACATATTTGGTATCGCCGCGTTCCTAAAAGTCCGATCTATTAAAATATAACATTAGTTATCCCGCACGGTTAAAGGCGTAAACGGAAAATAATTCCAAACGCCAAAACTACGTTTTTTGGTCGCATCGCGTACCCAAAAAAAAAATAACTAAAAGAGAGTCGCCCATATCCCATAATTAAATTAATTAAAAAGTACACTTCAGCCCGCAAAAAATGAGCCCTCACCCAGGTCCGTAGGTGGAAAAATAAAAAAGTTATAAGCCGCAGAACATGGCGACGCAACGCAAATTAGAAAAACCGTAAAAGTTGCGATTTTTTTTTTTAGTGGTAAAACATAACGAAAACTATATAAGTTTGGTATCACCAGAATCGTAACGACCCATAGAATAAAGATAACCCATCATTTTAAACGAACTATGAACTCCAAAAAAACCGTAACCAGCGCAAAATTGTGGAATGGCGTTTTTTTTTTTTTTTTACCCCACATTGAATTATTTCCTGATTCCCCAGAATATTATACGGTATAGTAAATGGTACCATTACAAAGTACAACTTGTCCCGCAAAAAAAAAGCCCTCATGTGTCTATATAGCCGGAAAATTAAAAAAGTTACGCTTATTTGAACGCAAGGAAAAAAAAAAAAATAATTAGCATAAAAGGCAATGTCGGGAAGGGGTTAAGGGAGGGTCTGAGACATCAGCATCTGCCTCGAAAAATCTGTCTGTGTTGCAGATGACTGGAGGGTCAGAATTATGCTGTGTACACACGGAGCAATGTTGCTTGTGATTCGACTGAGATCGAATTGAACAACAAGCCACACTCATTAGATTTTGATTATATAGTATAGATCTGTACTATATAGTCTTGCCTGCACAGTTTACTTCACAGTTTGATTTTCTCTAAAAAGGGATCGCGCATCGGGATTGAATTGACATCGAATGCGGCTGAAAACGGTTCGAAGTCCATTGGATTTCGAATAGATGTTGACTATATAGTGACCATCGTACACAAAATCTCACGTGTGTACACAGCTTTACTCACATTCACACAGACTGGAAAAATAATTTGATGGTTCGTAAATTGTGTATGGATTTGCAAGTGGATAGCGATCTGCAATCATTTTGAAACTCATTCGCAGAATTACATGTGGTGGGTTCCTGTCTGTCTGGGCGACAGCTCTCTACTTGCAGTCATTTGCAAATCAGCAATAATGTCTGAATCAGGTCCAAGATTTGCTTCTGTTTGTTAACTTATTTTAGGATTGGCATCCACTGTCACAAGTTTGCCTAATCACTCTAATTACTTCAAATTGGTCCTGGGACCACCAACCTGAGGCATCCCTGCAAAGGACCTAAGGGCACCCCCCCAGTTTGGGAACCTCTGACGTACATACCACAGAGGGAGCAATTTTGTCCCTTATAAAACTCAATGATGTTGCTTGTGCTGAGTGAACTGAAAATGGCTGCCATTTCTTTACACTTGAACAAGATATACAAGCACCAATTATAATGAGCTAGCTTTAAAAACATAAGAATTTGAATATTATGTAGTTGTATAACCTGCTTACAGTCTGAACAATTTAAAACTTATCTCTATGGTCAATAAGGCAGCGCAGACATAAACACAATGTCATGCATCTTACCAAGTCATCTGAGGCTCTGGCCTGTGCCCTTCGGAAAAGATCCAAGTCGTACTCACTAGTTAGGTTCTCTAAGAGTGGCTCTCTTGTATTGCCATAGGTCTGCCGGTGTTCCTACAAATAGAAAATGTTACATGTATTCAATGCATCAAATTAGGGTCAGAAATGTGTAGGATTTTAAAGAACATTTCAACAAATTAAAGAGAATCACAGTTTAACTAAAGAACAAATTAATAGACCATTTCAAACAAATGTACCAAAATACCTTCCGTCTCGCTGTAGATCTTACCATATACTTCTCTTTCTGTTCTTTGGTTAAGCCAGAATTCCGTTTCTTTCTCAGTTCAGTGACTTTCTCTTTGTACCGCAACTGGCGCTCTGTTGGAGCCTGTAAAATACAAATAGTTTCCCTTTTGTCAGTTTGACTATATTCTTGCGTCAACCGAATAGGATTGATTCTCCATGAAAGTGGAGGAAGGTGGGCAGAATGATAAGAGTTTTTTTTTTTTTTTTTTGTGTTCAAGTCAGACAATAATTAAGGAATCTCTCCAACCGATTCTAATGAAGACACCAGCAAACAGGTCAACCAAGGGGCTATAAAACAGGTAAACCAACAACATTCCAGTGTCAACAACCAAATCCTGTTCTGTAAAATGGACCATCCTGTTCTATAAAATGGACCAAAAGGGCTTGGGTATCGAGAGAGGTCTAGCAATTGGGAGGAGGAGATACCACATCTGCATGGGCAGAAAAACATGATTGGACTACACAAGCTGTACAAAATGTGTACCTGATCATCTTGGTACCACGCCTCATCTGCTGGACACAATGTTTGCGCCATGGCATGGACCTAGTTGGCCAAAAAGTCTACATAGTCCTTGGAATGGACTTAACCCTGCATGGTGATAATGGGGCCAACAAAATACCATTATATGACTGCTCAAATCCTCACCGACCCTCCACCATGCTTCCCACTTGGCACCAAACAGTCTTGATCATACGTTTGCCTCAGTGTTTTCCAACCCTGGTCCCAAACGCAAGACAATTCATCCAACTTGATGACAGTCTTCCATTGCCCTGCCGTCCATGATTTGTGTGCGTTACACCACTCTCTTCACTTCTTGGCATTCGCCAGGTTTACCAGTGGTTTGGCAACTTAAGCTCATCCATGAATATCATACTTTTGAAGTTCCCTTCTCACTGTTCTTGCAGACATGTGGTGTGGAACATGGGAATTCAGCTCAGCAGTCACTTTTTTAGCAGTTTACTGCTTATTCATGGCCACACTCATTCTCAATGCCCTTCTGACTCTGGAACTCAGTTTACACTTTTGTCCATACTGGTGTCTTCCGGAAATGGTTTAAGCCATATGATGCAGTTCCTTGTGATATCCCAAATAAACTGGCTTCTGTGGTCAGACGCACCCACTAGGCGGGCACCAACAATTTGCCCTCTCTGAAAGTCCTGAGCTTACTACAGCCAGCACAGAACAATGTTGACAGAGACTTCCAACTGCCTCAATGGGTTTCCCCTTATATGAAAAACGAACTACTGTGGTGCCACGTCTGGTTTGACATAAAAAATCCATGCATGCTGTTGGCGAGCGGTTTCCATATTTTTGTCTGACAGCGTTAAGTGTATTAAGGTCGTCACTGGGATGTATAGAAGTACACAGGGGTGGGTGGGATTCCTCTCAAAATTATTTTATTTACATGGCACTCAGTGTGGATTACATGTACTTTAAACAACTAAATTGGGCCTATACAAGATAGGTACAAAAGCTACACCTTGCAACTGCATGTATCTATGCACTAAGAGTACAGTCGCCCATGCTACAATGAGTCTTACTCAACACAGAATGCAAAACACAGGGGAGCTATAAAATTTATAGAGAAAAAAGCATTTTTTACCTACACTAAAATCAATTCCAGAACATCCAGCCTCCAGTGCCCAGGGCATACACCCTATCTTTCTCTTGTGCTCCAATGCAACAACACAGTCTAATTTTGTTAAATCTATTCACTAACACAGACATACCAACAAAATCCAGTTAGAAAGTACGCAATGCACGGTAACCTTTTTCTTTAACTCCTTATCCATGTAGTTCCTGAAGCGGAACCGACCAGGAATAAATGCTGTTTAATGAGGACTACACACCTGGTGCCGTGTGGCATGCCTGTTGTTTTCATCCTGCCTGTGGGACAACAACCGGTCTTCCACCTGTTTGTCTCGACTCTGTGCTCTTACCTGAAATTCATCACAATTCTGTAAATGTAAGCAATCATGGATGGGTCAGGTCAGCCTTCTTCAGGAACATGCACACAGTATAAGATGACAAACCCCTTCACGTCGCACACAGTGCTGTGAGTAATGGGGTGGTGAACAAAACAAATTGTTACCTTGCACTCGTCTGCTGACAGGTTATGGTATAGTGGGCAACCAGAAATTGAAAAATGCCTCTCATGTTTCCCAGTGAGATGTCCTAAAATCATTGAAAGCAATAATAGACAATTTAAAAAGGAAAACATATTTTACTTCACTTGGACAGATTTTCACCATGCTCCCCTGATTAACAATGATATAACTATATTGAGCAGTCACCTCTAGGAGACTCATTGCATGTTAGAATCTACAATACAACTTACAAGTAAAACTGCTGGCAACATAAAATTTACTAGCAGCATTATCCCCAGAAAATGGTGGCATTAAGAATGGGATATGTTCATTGGGTTGACCTATACTCAGTCGACATACACTGGGTCAACACCATTAGGTCGACTGGCCATATGTCGACACCTATAAAAAGTCAATATGGACTATAGGTCGAAAGGGACTTTAGGTCAACATGCCAAAGGTTTACATGAAAAAAGGTCAACGTGGTTTTTGGAAGGATTTTTATTTTTTTAAAGGCAGTTTTTCATACCCTACCATCCACTAGGGTGCAGAGGGATAATAAAATAGAAGAATGGCGACCCAAGTGAGGGGACACGTTACACTTATACAGTGTCCATGTCGCATAAACCCCTTTGCTGGCCGCATTGTATACCGCCCATGGAGTGATCCGTGCTTAATTTCTAAGCGATCTAGTCTAGTCAGATCACTTACAAATATCCCTCATATCCCCCGTGCATATGCCCCTTAAAAGGTGGGTCAGGGCTGTTTTTATAGGGCGGTCTTGTAGTTGCAAGAAGACGCACAGTAGTTGTCATACCATGAAACACTAGAATTTTGCACCAGCTAGTAGGCATCAGGGGGCAGCGCTACTAAACATTTGATATAGTTCTGACGTGGCTGTACAGTGCATAGCAGTGGTGTTTTGCAATACATTACCAGCTTGCTTTATTTATGATATCCATTGTGCATAGACATGTTTGATAAACTGACTGTCCATTTTAAATAACTAATGCAAATTATAAATAGAATATGCTGTATATCAAGAGCTGCATGACTGAAATGAAAACTGAAAAAGTACATATCTCAAACACCAGATAATCAAAAAAGATACATCTAGAGGTGATCGTTTTTTACATCTATCAGAAGTATCAATATTCCAGACCTCAAGTGATACGCTGCTCACTAATGAGATGGCTACAGCCTTTGCTCACCTCAAAGTGAATAACATACCACAAATATTGCAATTGGTCTATGACCACATACCTTTGGGTCAACATTTCCACCCAACGACCCCACCATAAACTAAAGACAGTCAGTCAATCTTGTGGCCATACTGTTTCTTGCACCAATATAAAGACATCATTACCTAAAGAATTGCAGCCAGGTGTTGGACATTTCATATTGAAGTTGTAGCTCTCGTGGAAACGCCTGCGTTTAGGTCTGTGGGACAAGTCACTGCCAGAATCCTTCATTGACAAGTCCTTTGCGATGCTCTCATCATGAGACACGTTGGGACTTGAAATGTCTATGTCAGATTCTGATGACGGTGCATTTCCAGTAGGAGTGCGGGGTGGTGATTCATCATGATCCCCAGTATTTTTAGCATCTGCAGCAGATATAAGAGATAGTTTGGTATTGGTTATGAATTACACTTGAAAGATTAGCACACAAAGGAAAGTCTACTCTACTGGATCACAGCTAAACAGACAGCCAGCGTGCATCTACTATGACAAGAGAGAGAGCGCGTCCGGCGGTACATAAGCTCGGCTGCACCCCCGTACCTCTGTCACAAAAGTCCACCGCTTGCTCGGTTTCCGATCCCGATGAGCGGGTCTGTCGGAGTGGGTATTTTTTCGGAGTCACGGGGGTGGGCTGCTGCTGGCTGCGGGTCACCCTCCGAGTGGAGTAGACCGGCTCCTCTGCACCAAACGATTGCAGATTGCCAACCGGACTGGAATCTGGTTTAATACAAACCACAATTTCACTTGCCGACATGGTCATCCTTTTTCGTGACCTGCCCTCTAAGTGATTGCAGCTTTCTGATCATGGATACAGTACATGGCAGAAGCAAACTGTCATTACTTCACTAAATTCTGAACTAGTAAATGTCTATCCCAGGCATGGGCAACTTTTAGCCACCTGCTTATAAGCATCAAGAAAGCTGAAAATCTGCAAAATCAGGCTGAATGTTGCCTATACCTGGCCTAAACATTGCACATTACACCAACTCAGAAGATATCATAATTCTGCTGATTCTGGTAACATTGCCATAATCTAGCAAGGTTCTGCAATTTAATCCTCAGTGACTGCACACAGTAGAGGCTTTTGATCTCCAAAATGAAGGGTAACACCACTCAAGAAGATGTTGCTTAATTAAAACCACTGCACTAGGTACTGCAGTTGGAATAACTCCTATTACTTGTGCCTGAAAGTAGACAGTTGGGGACTCAGACACACCAACTTTTTTTAATGGTGGACTGTTGCCATTGTTTCCATGGTAAGAGAAGGTGCTATGGATAGCAAGTCAATGTGTGTCTCAAAAAGCAGCAAAATATTTTGGGTGGTATTTCATTGTTATAGTGATCATTTTTTTCCGCATATTGCCCTCATTATGGTCAGGTTTAGTCAAGCATTCGTGCATTTCAGCTCACGACCCCCGAGAATAGCGAGCTGAAATGCTGGTGAAAACAAAAAATGAATACCACCCTTTGAGTCCTCAACTGCATTTTCTGGGAGATGTAATTCAATTATCAAAATGTATGCCAGGAAGTTGTGCTACCTGGCATTATTTGTATAAAATTGTTGAAATTTTAGTTATTACCCTTCACTTTAATCACTACTTAAAATTTGTAATGAATATATACCTCAATTCTGCCATCATTGTGAGCAGCACTGAGCATCACAGAGATACATACTACATTCTAAGCCGAGTCCACACATTCTAATGCTCGCTATTCATCAGACTAACTTTCCCCCAACTAGTTGGTTGGATAGAATAAAAATATGGGACTAAATGGCAGCAAATATAATTTAGTAATTGGCTTAAAAAATTTGGAAATGGACAAAAATAGTTGTTCAGACAATGTACTGTGCCTGAACCTGTTCGATTTAAAAATTTGTCTGATTGTCATTTGCTGCCATACAGTACCAGATTTTCAGTCCAACCAACTAATTGGATGAAAGTTGGTCTAAGTATATGGCCGGCATAACACTTAAGTGAAAGTCAGTAGTTAAAAAGGAAATGTATAATAGTTAATAAAGCAATGTATTGCAACATGCAATGGAGACACTAAATACTGAATTTTAATCAGTTTAACAAAAGGGAAATTTGGCAGACGTTGCATTTTAACATCTAGACAAGCAAGGCAGTGATACTGTAGGGTACAGTTGAGCACATCAACCTGGAAGGACAAGCAACAAGACAGCCAGATTTTACATTATTTTACAATTTCCTAGCATAGAATGCTTGGATGGCAGAATACACATGATTAGCAATATGGACATTGCCTCCTGGAAAGCAACACTGGAATACTGGCCCCCAGCAGAGAAAATATTTACACTTGGTGCAATTGTTGACATACAGGACTTCTGCAATACTGTTTGCAACTTATTTTTCAAAATCTGACCTGGTGAGGTAAACTCTGTGAAGGGCTCGACAAAACCCTGGGTGCTAGGGTGCCACGCAACCAGACTCTGCTTCCTGGTGACCAGATTTGCCAGGAAGCAGATTGTGACGGGCAGAGTCAGTGGTGGCTTGCGTTAATGCTGGCAGAGCGGTGGACAACCCACCCAACTTTGGCTGTGTCAGATTAGGTCCGCTGTGCAGCAATTTAAAAACTCAAGGCTGCTCATGAGACGAATGGAGCACTTCGGCAGCCAATCAGGAGCAGGTGCAGTGGTAGCTCCTGATTGGCTTTTGGATCGAAAGCTTCTTCAAGTTTTGAAATAGCGCGCCACGGACCTGATCTGATACAGCACGGCCTTGTCCCCCCTGTCATCTCTGAAGACTTTTTAATTTAGGGCAGCAGCAGCTACCGTTCAGTCAGAAGCGAGGTACATAGAAGCCGCATGAACGATGCCGAGCTGTAGGTGACCTCCAGACTGGCCGCGAGGCGGGACCTGCCTGTATCCGGATTTCAATGCTGAGTGGATGCTGCTGAGCTGTGGGTGTCTGAATTTGCGGCGGGGTGGGCGCTGCTCACCTGCCTCTGTCCTGTCTGGGGCCGTGCAGATGCTGCTCAGCTGAGGCCAGGGAATAACATGCTCCTGCCACTACAGTGGGACAATACACTGCCGCTGAGACCAGGCCAGCTTCTTTTCAGTGAAGGTGAATAGCGATGCTGCTGGGTGAATGAGGGAGAGGGGAGGGGGTGTTAGGATGACGCTACTGGGTGAGAGTGGAAAGTTAGGATGCTACTGCTTGGTTAGGGGGGTACAGTTACGAGGCTGCTGCTGGGTTTGGGGGAGAGGGGGAGACACAGGAGGCTGCTGCTCGGTGAGGATGGTAACTGTACCCTACTCACCAAGCAAATGCTTCCTAACTGTACTCCTCTCACCAGCAGTTAGGAAGCTGCTGCTGGGTGGGTGGGGGGGCAGGGTACAGCTAGGAGTGTACTGCTGGGTGAAGGCTGTTAGGAGGCTGCTTCTTGGTTAAGGGGGGGGGGGGGGGGGTAGAGTGAGAGCCAGGCAACTTATGAGGGCTGGTGAGGGGTGCCCCCTGTAATTTTTTTCTCAATCCACCTCCGATGTTTGGTATAACGTGTAATGGGCATTACAGCATGTGGTATAATATGTAATAGGTATTATGGTGTGTGGCATAACGTGTAATGGCCATTATGACATGTGGTATTACAGTTTAAATTGTTGGTGTGCGTGGTCCTTATTTTTAGTTTGTCTGGCTCCTAAACTTTCATCCTGGCTCCTAGATTTTAAAAAAAAGTTGTCGAGCCCTGACACTGTGTTGATCTGACACAGACTTTCACTCTACTACCCCCATTTACCCTCCCGAATAGTTCCCTTTAGAAGCATTTCAATTGCAACCTGCAGGGCTTATGACACACACACTAGAGCGTGTGCTGCAAACAGTGTGACGGCACATCTATCTCTCTCACCATTAAGCCTCCCAGTGTCCTGTCTAGAGTAGCTTCAGTCAAACTAGGGGCCTAATTCAGCATATAACAGGAATCATAATATGTTGTTCGATTATGGAATGACTGTGTGTTCGCAACAGTCGCACACCTGCAATTATGAATAAATATTCGTAAGCATAAAATTTGCAGTTTGATTGACAGGAAGCCAGTGGGTACTTGTTTAGTTTCACAGCGGCAGCATGGCCACGCGCTACTTCCGGGTTCGGCATTCGCCAAACTTTCTAAAATAAACTCCATGCCAACGTGGATAGTTCAAACCGCCACTATCCACATTGGCATGGAGTTGATTTCAGATAGTGTGGCGAGCGTAGCGAGCCACGCAAGGGGACTCAGACACGCGGCCATACTGCCACTGTGAAACTAAACAAGTACCAGCCAGTGTTTAGGGGTGGAAACATGACGTTTTCTGGGTGCGTTTGAGAAAACGAAGCAGTGCAAATGCGTTTTCTGGGTGTGTCTTGGGCGTCAGCGATGACCACTTACAGCCTGGTTTTTGAGCAGATTAGCGGAAGCACTAGACTGGCGCAAACGGGGGGAAAAACTGTTCGATGGTTTAGTCAAGAATGGATCGATATTTGCTATGAGTTTGCAATTTTGCAAGGGTCAATTAATTCTTACTGTCTGGGCAGTGGCTTTCTGCTCACAGTCCACTGCAAACTCTCATATTAGTGATCCATGCTAAATTAGGCCATAGTGTGTATCCACTGTACATTCCAGTCCTGGAACCCAAATTTGTCAAGATCAGTGCCTGAACACTATAACAAGAGGAACATCCATTGTGGAAACCACACCATTGCTAATGTTGCCCCCTGTTCCAAAGCCTGTTTTAGCATGTATTTATTTTTATGCTTTTAAACTATCTGTCAAATACACAAATTGGCTGCTTTGACAAACTGTGCATTATATCATCTATCTTTACACAAAACAAACCTTTATTGGCTTGCTAAAAGACTGTTCATTTAACTTTAAGATAATGGATCAACGCAGTACGGTACTTGTTTCCTAGCACAGCACCCACGATTTTAATCTTATTACATCGTTTTGATCAATACGATGATTTAATTGTACATGCACCCTGATGGGTGATTAGTATGTTATATGCACCCCCATTGTTAACGCCACCGCCACTATTAACGCCAACCCGAAGCGTGGCGGTACGCGTCCTCCAACCTTTTCATACCCCCACTATCCACGTCGGCGTGGAGTTGATTTTATATAGTGTGGCGAGCACAGCGAGCCACCGACCCTGAAGCGCGACGAGGCGGACGCGGATAACTTCACATGTATTCCACGTCCGCTCGCCACGCTTCGGGCTCGGTGGCTCGCCACACTATATAATATTAACTCTGCGCCGACGTGGATAGTGGGGGTATGAAAAGGTCGGAGGATGCGTACTGCCGCCCCTCGCAGGCTCGCTGCGCTCGCCACGCTTAGAGTTGCCATTAATAGTGGCGGTGGCGTTAACAATGGGGGTGCATATAACATCGTATTCACCCATCAGGGTGCATGTACAATGAAATCATCATTTTGATCGCATTGCATGCCATTTTAATGGCATGAAATGCGATTTTAAAATTGTACAGTGCGGCTCTTAGGACCCGAAAATCGGGTCCCATCGCATACCACTAACTAAGGCATGCGATGGTATGCGATGGGCGCCGTGCTAGGAAACAAGTACCCGCAGTCCTAAATTTAAGCAAGTACAATGATCAACAGGTTTATTAAAGAGAGGATGCATGGTTAGAAACAAGGAAATAAGTTCCAGTTCTTTTTTGCTTTTCTGTAATGAAAGGTTTACTATGAAAGCAATGGATGCCTTTGAACATTACTTATGCTCAGCAGTTACACAGGGACAGCCAAGCAGCAAATAAGAGAAGTACATTATTTTCTGATTTGCTGTGAGACTGCACTCATTGATAAATGTTTATGTCAAATAGTGATTGAGATCCCACAGGATCCATAAAAAGATCTAGTACTGTACAATCTGACATACAGGGCAAAACGCTCCTAGGAATGTATCCGTGTTGAATTAATTTAAGATAGCACAAACTGGAAAGGTTTATAATTAACTTAAGTATCAGAGAGCTATTAAGGCCCTAGCTCCCAGGCTGAACTATTGCAGTAAGGAATATAATAACCATTCAAACATGCAAGGGAGATTTATATGGCACACTTAGTAGGTTAATGGTATTTCTAAGAGGTGGAAACAATTATTTGTACACATACAGCCTGAACAGAAATGGTTCAGTTTAGTACAACCATAGGCTCCCACAATACTTTCCTGGAAATATAAAAGTTGGGAGTACTATAGTCATGCTCAATTGCACCATTTATGTGCACTAGAAACAATTCCCACCTACAGCCATGTTTAGTGTTCCCTCTAAGCTTCTTTTGCAGGGTACCGCACCATGCCCATTTTTAAAACCGCAAAATGCACCCTGCCCTTTTTGTGTGGGGCACTGTGCGTCCTTACACTACACCACCACCGCGCTGACATGCCGTTGAGAACTTTCAGTGTGTGCCACCATGTTTAATGGGTATTACGGCGTATGCCATCATGTGTAATGGGCATTATGGTGTTTGGTATAATGTGGAAGTCATTACAGTGTGTGCCATTACAGAATATGTAATGGGCATAGCAAAATATGACAGTGTTTAATGGGCGTAATCCTAATGAAGTGTGCAATTTTTAATATTTTCTGGTTTTGTTTGTTTCTACTCTAAATTTAAATGTAAAAATGTGCCCTCCCGATTGGAAAAAGTGCTTTGGTCATCACCTAGCCCTAAAAAAATGCTAGAGTGAAAACTAAGTTACTATGGTCCTTGTTTCCTAGCACGGCGCCCATCGCATGCCTTAATTAGTGGTATGGGATGGGACCCGATTTTTCCATCGCATACCACTACAATTTTAAAATCGCATTGCATGCCATTAAAATGGCATGCGATGCGATCAAAACGATGATTTCATTGTACAATCAACCTGATGGGTGATTAGTATGTTATATGCACCCACATCGTTAACGCCACCGCCACTATTAACGCCAATCCGAAGCATGGCGAGCGCAGCGAGCCCGTGAGGGCTGCCGGTACGAGTCTTCCAACCTTCTCATACCCCCACTATCCACGTCGGCGTGGAGTTGATTCTATATAGTGTGGCGAGCGCAGCGAGTCCCGCGAGGGGACGCGGAATACATGTGAAGTTATCCACATCCGCTCGCCACGCTTCGGGCTTGGTGGCTCGATGCGCACGCCACAGTATATAAAATCAACTCCATGTCGACGTGGATAGTAAGGGTATGAAAAGGTTGGAGGACGCGTACCAGCGCCACCCCTTGCGGGCTCGCTGAGCTCGCCATGCTTCGGGTTGGCGTTAACAATGGGGTTGCATATAACATACTAATCACCCATCAGGTTGATTGTACAATGAAATCATCGTTTTGATCGCATGCGATGCGATCAAAACGATGTAATAAGATTAAAATCGTGGGTGCCGTGCTAGGAAACAAGTACCATTACTATTTTAACAGCAACAGAAAGCCCAAAAATAAACGCCACACAAGCAAAGAAAGCATAAATTCACCCAAAAGTCTATGTAAGTGTTAAAAACTGCACAAACATGCTCTCACTGTACTTGTTCCACACTGGAATACACAGCTGTGAATCTGGTGACGTCACTAGATGATATCGCTAACGAATATCGTTGCACTATGCTGTCTGACCAACGGCACCGCCATTACACTATGCCAATTGAATTAGCTCTCACTCTACATAAGTCCCAAATGTTCATGTCTGGGGAATTCAACTGCTTTCTGTGGTGGCCAGTTTTCTCAGTTACTTGTCTGCCAGGGAGGTTTGTGCAATGTAACTGGCAATAAAACTTGAAGCCTGGAAAGAGGTCACAACATTATTGACCCCTGGATGTGCTTTCTTGCTCTAGTAAAAGCCAGGATTTAGAAGTAAACAGAGAACAGACTGATATAGCAAAAGCTATAGAAAGAATAAACATTTGAAGGTACTTGTTTAGTTTCACGGCGGCAGCATGGCCGCCCGCTACTTCCGGGTCTGTGCCCCCTTGAGGGGCTCGGTGACTCACTACACTCCCCACACTCTATTTACAATCAACTCCATGCTAACATGGATAGTGGGGGTATCAACTATGAACGTTGGCATGGAGTTTCTTTTAGAAAGTGTGGCGAGCGCAACCCGGAAATAGCGCGCGCCATGCTGCCGCCGTTAAACTAAACAAGTACCCATTTGAAAGTTAGTAGAAAAAACATTTACTTTTTGTTAAGGTTA
This sequence comes from Crinia signifera, assembly GCF_055691185.1. Classification (NCBI taxonomy): domain Eukaryota; kingdom Metazoa; phylum Chordata; class Amphibia; order Anura; family Myobatrachidae; genus Crinia; species Crinia signifera. The sequence continues at coordinate 138,015,361 of NC_139222.1, read as the reverse complement.
AAAGCCTGCTCATTGAAGAAGCTGACAGGATGAGACATAGCCACTAATTAAAATTAATTGCTTTGTCCATGAACAGAACAGAAAAGAAGAAGATTGCTATTTTGATCATGAACAGCGGCGCGCCAGTTAATTCCCTAGGTGCGTCTAACACTTATTCAGCCAAAACTTATGATCTAAGATAATGTATACAGGAACTAATACAATTCATTACATAGAGACAGCATGAAGTAAAATTAAAAAAATACATATCAGCACAAAATCATTTACTCCCACATTGAATCTAATGTTTACACGGTTGAGCTAAAACATTTGCTTGCAAGACAGAAAGATTTATATATTTAGTAACACTGTACGAGATAGCTACTGAAACAGGAAATTACCGTATGTAAAACAAAATACCTTAAGCACTGTTCTGGTCTTTAGGGACAACACACAATTATCTGCTTCATAACGCAACATATTTCTGTAAGCAATGCTAAATAATATACTTTTAAACAGTAAATTATTGTAAGATTTTCATTTTTTAACAAAATGTAAATAACACAAAAAAATGCAACTCCAGACACAGATGTGCAGTTTCCTTAACTACAGATTTTCGCCAGTGCATAAAGCATCACTGCCTATGTACATTACCTACCATTTGATAGAAGGTTGACATTTACATAAAGCTATTAGCAAACATCCTACCAGGCATACGCTGTTAGAAATGATCTTACCTTGTGAGCTCTGGCTAAGTCTTGCTGTGGAACGAGTGATGCGTGCAGGGCCCCTGGAGTTTCCATTACTTTCAGAACTGTCTGTGTGCTCCATATCTGTAGAGAAATCTGAATCTTCTGTCCCATCCGAACTGCTTCCAGCATTCCTCTATGGAATATGCTGCAATTAGGACAGCCCGTGCCATTCACACTGTTCATATTGAAGAGAATGTAAACCCATTTCTCCCTAGCCACAGTCCTGAGGACCAAATTTTTTTTATCGCATTTAGAAAACCAGGCACAGCTAGCGAAGGGAGTTAAATCAAATGAAAGGGCGACTTCATTCCAAAAATGTGCCTAAATATTTAGCTGGAACTGGAAAAATGCCATACAATGGATTTCAGCCTGTTTTTCTGACACACATCATGGCTTATAATTGACTCGTGGTAAAGACTATCCTTAGCAACAATTGTAACTATAAAAAGTACCACATCAATGGTTTTCATAGATAACAATGTTTATAAGGGAGGTCACTTTTCATCTACCTGTCAAACTGCAGAAACTGTATGCCAGTGCAATTGCTTGTTGGATAAAAGGCAAGTCATCTATTATTCCTGGTCCCCTATACTTACAGAAAGGGAAGTAAGAGGAGACAGGAAAGGGATTAATGCCATATATTGCAAGAAACAGAACCATTATGAATGAAAATTATATATATTATATATACACACACACACACACACACACACACACACAGGTTGAGTATCCCTTATCCAAAATGCCCGGGATCAGAAGAAATTTGGAGAATGGATTATTCTGTATTTCAGATTTTTTTTTCAATGATGTATCTTGCCTTTATGTTCTACAAACACATGAAAACAAGGTTTCAAAACATGAAACAAAGTTTGTGTACTATCTCAGGTACTGACATTGAATAGCAAGCAATCATTTTCTTGCACACATTTAGTGCCAGTTACAGATCATGTCCTCAGTAGTGCGGTTACAGATGTCCCCAGTAGTGCCAGTTACATATCATGTCCTCAGTAGTGCCAGTTACATATCATATTTTTTTTTTTTACACTTTATGAAATGTATGGTTTTTGGAAATATTTGGAAAACTAATATTTGGATAAGGGATACTCAACCTGTATATAGCGATATACCCTTTTTCAACTTCTCTATATGCAAATAAAAAATGAAATGCATATCCTATTTTGGGTTTTATTTTACAATTTAAAAAAAAACAAAAAAACAATTCCATTAAGTTGCAGAATACACCCTATAATGTTTGCAGTCTTGAGATCATAGATTTCTATGCAAGAAATGGTTAGGCTTGTTATACAGGCACGATGTTGACAATGTGTCAGAAGTATGATGTTGAGCAAAGCATGCCGACATGGTACTGTTAGTTAAACCATTGTAACAAATTCGGTATGAAATCCCGACAGGGTGGAAATCCCGAATGGGTCATAATCCCGACATATAGAATATACAGGTGAAACAGTCAACATGAGTTACCGTCGACAGGTCGACATGTTTTTTTACCCAATTGTCGACATAGACACAGTTGGAAGTGAACCGCAGCCCCTCGCTTCGCTCGCAATGCTTCGGGCACGGTGCCTCGCTGTGCTCGGCACACTATTTTATTCTCCCACCACACCCTAGTGGATGGCAGGGCATGAAATACCGCCTGTCGGGTCAAAAAACAGTGAAAAAAACCATGTCGACCTTGCGACCTGTCGACGGAAAGTCATGTTGACTGTTTCACCTGTACATTCTATATGTCGGTATTTTGACCCTGTCGGGATTTTAAATGTCGGGATTTTATCCTTGTCGGGATTTTAAACATCGGGATTGTGACTGCATCCCATTGTAACGGTGATGGCAGTATTAGGTTAAACAAAGATGCTTTATAAAAACACAATCCAGTTAACTGTACGCAGAAGAAAAAAAGATGTCTAGATAGGACACATCAAATTTATGCTGCACTTAACCATATTCCAAATGTAGAAAACTACAATCACTGTTCCTGTTTAAATATATATTCTCCAATTGCTTATGTTTTCATACACAGTCAAACAACATATTGGGTGAATTTAATTCAAAGTGTTAATAGCACCGGGAAGGAGATCCCAGAGCTATTCAATTATCCTTACCCTAGTCTGAAGATGCTAGTTCTCGCTCCTAACCTGAGTGTTATGTCACAAGAACCATCATGTTCCGACTTAAGTGCCTGCCCCAATGCTGAATGCACTATGGTAAAGGCAAAGCAAAAAGCATTGCGGAACAAGTTTAGTTTAAATTTCTTCTTGCACATTGGGGGGAAGGGGGGGGGAGAAATTAGGGGATTTATCGCAGTCATTTGAATAGACCTCCTTTCCGGAGTGGTTAACATCATTTGAATTAAAGTGATCCCATTGATTGCTCACAAAAACAGGCCCTAGCTTGAATGTGTGTGGTAGTGATTGTAGACTGCAAACTCCAAAGGAGAAAAAGAGAGAAAAAGAAAATAAGGAATTTGGTACTTACCGGTAATTCCCTTTCTCCGAAGCAGCAGGGGACACTGCAGTATTCACGTGTGGGATAGAGTGGGTGCATTGGTGGAGTCGGCACTTTAAGTGAAAATTTGAATGTGGCTGGCTCCTCCCCCCTCTATTCCCACCCGGACCCCAGTCTTAGAAAAACCGTGTCCGAGAGAGTTAGAGGTAGACCACCGAAGGAACCTACTTACAACAAAACCAACATTAATGACAACAATCATTCGATTCACAACACATAAATCTGTCAACAGACTTAAATTTAACAAGCCCGCTAAAAACTGAAATCAAACAGGACTGCTGAACAGCTACGGCAGGAAAAAAACAAAACCCAAACTCAGCGCTGGGAGGGCGTGCAGTGTCCCCTGCTGCTTCGGAGAAAGGGAATTACCGGTAAGTACCAAATTCCTTATTTCTCCTACCAGCAGCAGGGGACACTGCAGTATTCACGTGTGGGATAATACCAAAGCACTACACCCGGGAGGGCGAGCGCTGAGGATCCTGCAAAACAGCTCTGCCAAAAGATGACTCCTCTCTGGCAAACCTGTCAAATCTGTAAAACTTCGCAAAGGTGTTGGAGCCCACCCAGGTGGCAGCTCTGCAAACCTGCGAAATAGATACCCCTCGGGCTGCCGCCCACGAGGTGCTGACCGATCTAGTAGAGTGTGCAGAAATGCGTGACGGAACCTGCATACGAGCCCTCGCGTACGCCTCCTTAATAGTCAAGCACAACCACCTGGCCAAAGATTGTTTAGATGCCGGCCATCCCTTCCTTTCTGCACCATAGAGAACAAACAAACTCTCAGTCTTCCTAAAAGACGCCGTTCTGTCCACATAGACACGTAACGCCCTTACCACGTCCAATGACTCCGCGGAGCCTGACAGAACCGGGACCACAATCGGCTGATTCACATGGAACCTTGAGACCACCTTCGGAAGGAAATTAGGTTTAGTCCTAAGTTCTGCTCGGTCTCTATGAAAAACCAGAAACGGAGGGTGACAAAGCAACGCCCCCAGTTCTGAAACCCTCCTGGCCGAAGCAAGGGCCAGAAGCATAACCGTCTTCAAAGATAAATACTTGAGATCCGCTCCCTCGAGAGGCTCAAATAAGTCAGACTTCAGGAACTTCAAGATCAAATTCAGGTCCCAAGGCTCAAACGGTGGAATGAAAGGGGACTGCAGCCGCAGGACCCCCTTCAAAAAGGTCTGCACTTCTGGAATAAGTGCCAATTTACGGTTAAAGAAAATCGATAATGCCGAAACCTGGACCTTAAGAGAGCTCCAACGCAGCCCCCTGTCCAAACCCGACTGGAGGAACTCCAAAAACCGAGAAAGTCGAAAGACCGCTCTTTCCACCTTCTTCTGTTGGCACCATGCCACATAAGCCCTCCAGATCCTGTGATAATGTGCAGAGGTGACCTCCTTCCTAGCCTTTAGCATGGTGGGAACCACCGACGCCGGGATTCCCCTCCTTTTTAACAGGTCGGCCTCAATAGCCACGCCGTCAAACGCAGCTGCATCAAGCCTGGGTAGGCGAATGGTCCTTGCTGCAACAGATCTTCCCTGAGAGGTAGACGCCACGGAACGTCTGCCTGTAGACCCTTCAGATCCGAGTACCAGGCCCGTCTCGGCCAATCTGGAGCTATCATTATTACAGACGCTGATCCCTTTTTTATCTGCTTGAGAACCCTCGGTATCAAAGGAAACGGGGGAAAAACATAGATCAGCTCGAAATCCCAAGGGATTGATAAGGCGTCCACCGCCACCGCTGCTGGATCCCTCGACCTGGCACAGTAGAGGGGAAGTCTGTGATTCAGCCTGGATGCCATCATGTCCATCTGGGGAGTGCCCCATCTCCGAGTTATCATATCGAAAACCTCCGGATTCAAGGCCCATTCTCCTGGGTGAAAATCCTGGCGACTGAGATAGTCCGCCTGCCAGTTCTCCACCCCCGGAATGAACACTGCTGAGAAATTGAGGGCAAAGGCCTCCGCCCATTCTAGAATTGGCCGAACCTCCTTCATTGCTGCCCTGCTCTTGGTTCCCCCCTGGCGGTTTATATATGCGACAGCCGTCGCATTGTCCGATTGTACCATAATCGAACGGCCCCTGATCAAGCCGTGGGCCTGGAACAACGCCAGTCTGATGGCCCTGAGCTCCAACACATTTATGGACAACTTCGCCTCTTGCATGGACCACCTTCCTTGAAAGGTATGGTTTAGGGTCACCGCCCCCCAACCTGTCAAGCTGGCATCCGTCGATAGAATGGTCCAGTCGCAGGGCTTGAAACTGCGGCCCCTCAACAGATGTTGAGTGGACAGCCACCAATTTAGAGACAGCCGTGCTTCCCTGGACAAAAGAATCTTCTTGTGGATCTGCAAATGGGACCCTGACCACTGGGACAGAAGGTTTCCCTGGAAAGTTCTGGTATGAAACCGACCATAGGGTAGAGCCTCGAACGCGGCCACCATCATGCCCAGTAAACGAGTGCAAACGTGAGCCGACACTCTGCGAGTAGCGAGGACCTGACGAACCATCCTTTGTATGGCTGTGATCTTTTCCATGGGAAGCGAAACAGTCTCGTTCTCTGTATCCAAGATGAGTCCCAGGAACTTTAATCTTTTGGACGGAGTTAAATGTGATTTCCTGAAATTTAGGACCCAACCAAGATCTGTCAAGAATCTGCATGTGACCAAAGCATCCTCGACCAACTTTTCCCGGCTTGTAGCCTTGATCAACAAGTCGTCTAAGTACGGGATAATTGTAATACCCCTGAGTCTGAGAGCTGCAACCATGCACGCCATAATCTTGGTAAACACTCTGGGCGCCGATGACAGGCCAAACGGCAGAGCCCTGAATTGGCAGTGGCAATCGTTTATTGCGAACCTCAAAAACCTCTGGTGCGGGACCCATATGGGAACGTGCAGATATGCGTCCTTTATATCTAGCGACATCAAAAATTCTCCGCCCTCCAGGGACGCCACTACTGACCGAATGGACTCCATCTTGAATCTCTGATAGCAAATGTACAGATTTAGATCTTTTAAATTCAAAATTGGTCGCACCGAGCCGTCCGGCTTGGGCACCACAAAAACGCTTGAGTAGAAACCCCTTCCCTGCTCGTGAGCCGGAACTGGAATAACTACTCCTGAATCCAGAAGACCTTGAACTGCTCCAAAAAGAGCCTGTTTTGTTTCCTCGAGTTTGGGAAGGCCAATTGGAAAGAATCTTGACGGGGGGAGAGAAGCGAACTGCAGCTTGTATCCTTGCGATATTATGTCCAATACCCACGCATCTCTGCAATGGGTCTTCCACATTTCGACAAACAGCAGCAGACGCGCACCCACAGTGGGACTCCCCACGTGAGCTGCGAGCCCGTCATGCCACTGGCTTGTCCGTGGGCTTGGGATCCTGTCTTCTAACAGCGGCAGAGGCGGCTGGAGCAACTCTTGCCCCTCTACCCCTGCGCCCTCTGAAAGAGGAAAAACCTCCTCTGGATCTACCTCGACCACTGGAGGAACCACGAAAGGCCCGAAAGGAAGGCCCCATGAACTGCCTCTTTGGAGCCGGAGCAGAGGATGGTAAAAAAGCTGATTTACCCCCTGTGGCCTGAGATATGAGCTTATCCAGCTCAGACCCGAACAACGTCTCCCCTGCAAACGGCAACGCTTCCACTGCTTTCTTGGTCTCCGCTTCTGCTTGCCAAGACCTCAACCAAACTGTACGCCTGGCCACCACAGCTGAGGCAGAAACTCTAGCACCTAGAGACGCCACATCCGAAGATGCCTCTCCGATATACGTCGATGCATCCTTGATGCACTCCGCCAAGGATAACAAATCCTCCCTAGGAGAGTCCTGCTCCAGACCTGAGATAAGCTGAGTAGACCACACCTCCATGGCCCTAGCCACCCAGGCGGAGGCCATCGCCGGTCTCAGTAATACCCCCGCAGTAGTGAAAATAGTTTTTAAAGTAGTGTCCAACCTGCGATCCGGAGCCTCCTTAAGGGAAACCGCCCCTGGAACCGGAAGCGTGGTCTTCTTAGAGAGCCTAGACAGAGAAACATCAGGAGACGGGGGAATCTCCCACCTTCCCCTGGACTCTGGATTAAACGGATACAACGACTTAATCCGAGAAGAAATCTGAAATTTCTTGTCTGGAACTTTCCAAATATCAAGCAACGGGTTGTCCAGCTCCGCAGAATCTGGAAAATACAGAGGCTTCTTTTGAGTCCGTCCAAAGATAGACACCTGGGGAGGGACTTGTGTCTCCTCTAAATTAAGGGTAGTTCTAACAGCCCTAATGAGACCATCCACTCCCTGAGCCTCCTCTTCATCAAGATCAGTCTCTGGAGGGTCCTGAGTTGCAAGCACCTCCCCCTCCTCAAGAAATTCAAAACCTTCATCCTCATCCTCATCCTGAGGCAAATATAAAGCAGCCGGCGCCTTTCTCTTAACCACGGCTGGCGAAGGGATCTTTTTCTGCACAGATTCCGCTAAGGACTGCGACAGAGAATCTACTGAATTGATAAGCGTCTTTGCCCAACTTGGTTCAGACGAAGCAAGCCTAGTGAGCTGAGATTGTAACAACTCCCTATCCTTTCTAGACGCCATCAATTCAGCAGTCAAACCTGCTAATACATTTTGAAAAGGATCCACAGCAATCTGCGGAGGCTGAGGGGACAAAACAGGAGCAGAAGATTTTGCCACAGCATAACACTGCTCACAGAGAGAAACACCCTTCACATGCTGGGTGTATTGCCCCTTGCAGGTTTTACAAGAATACAATTTAACTGCAGCCTTGGAAGAAGTTTTTCCAGCCATAACTGCCCACAGTCCTATAATGTATACCAAATAGTAACAAATTAGGACACTCAAACACACCCACACACCAGTTCAAACAGACACAAGATAGCCCTGAATACCAATTTGCAGCCCAGGGCCCGGGTGTCCACAGGGAGGGAGCAGCCACAACCCTCCCGATATGTGTGTGTGTGTTAAACAACCCTTCCACTACTTACAGTACCCCTGTAGCGTAGGAAGGTAGCGCTCAGTAGCCTCGCAGGAACCAGAGGACCGGGTCTGCAGACTCTCCTCCTTGCAGCCGCACCGCTCACCCGCACGCCGACAGCAATGGCGACTGTGCAGAGAAGTTCCTCCCACAAGCCACTCGCGTCTTCAGCGCGCTGCCGGCGGGGAGCGGTGACGTCATCGCACACGAAAACCCGGCGCGAGCTGCTCAGCCAGCGCGCCAACCTGGCCGCCCCCTCTCCCGGCGCCTAGCGCCTCCAACACCGCTCTGGAACGGGGGGAACTGCCGTGGACCCGTAACGCAAGCCGCAAGCAGCTGCGGCGGGTCCCCGGAGCCGACGCTCCGGTGGCTGAGAACTGGAGGAACACTGCAAGCAGTGTCGACCAGCCTCTCCAGAGCTCCTACTCGACACAGGCAGACCCTATCCGCGGTGCTGCCTGTGCTACACACAAACTTGTAAAAAAACAAAAATAAAATAAACAAAAGCCTAGTCTCCTCAGGAGACAGTGCCTGGAGTACCGACTCCTCCGGCACTTTTTCTAAGACTGGGGTCCGGGTGGGAATAGAGGGGGGAGGAGCCAGCCACATTCAAATTTTCACTTAAAGTGCCGACTCCACCAATGCACCCACTCTATCCCACACGTGAATACTGCAGTGTCCCCTGCTGCTGGTAGGAGAAAAGAGAGAGAGAAAGAGAAAGAGAGAAAGAGAAAGAAAGAGAAAGAAAGAGAAAGAAAGAGAAAGAAAGAGAAAGAAAGAGAAAGAGAGAGAGAGAATTTGCGAATGAACCAGAAACAGGCCCGGTGCGTACTCTGCTTTAGTTTCAGGCCCACTATACAATTTTAGTGAACAACATGTATGATAATGATATTGTTAACAATATCATCATGCATATCGTTCAGTGTGTACCCAGTACATCTTTACCCATGTGAGTTCCCGCGTTAACAATATTCCCAACTGTCTGAACATACAGTATAATCTGATGATATTGACAGTAATTGCATGTTCGACAGGGGTCCTGGTGATGGCACTGAACAATATAGTTAACAATATCATTCAGTGTTTACAAAGGTGTTGTTCATTCACACCACCGAAGATATCGTTAGATTCATATCACACAGTGTGTACAGATGTCAGGTAGGCACAATAGGGGTTATTTAGTAAGGCTCTCAAAAACAAAATCATTCTCTAATAAGGAAAACCATGTGCACTGCAGGTGGGTCTTATGTAACATGTGCAGAGAGCGTTAGATTTGGGTGGGGTGTGTTGAAACCGAAATATAATTTGACTATAAAAATAATACAGCTAGTATTTACACTTAACTGAAACTGAGTTCTAGCACACCTCACCCAAATCTAACTCTCTGCACAAGATTGTGCTTTTGAGATCCATATTGAAAAATGCCAAATATACTTAATAAATTAAGTAAATACATACAATTTATGTTTGCCAAATTTAAATGCTTATACTCCAGGACGTCATGATTTAATAAAATTTGGGAACCACTGGGTTACAAAATATAATCAGTAAATTATACATCTACTGTAAAATGTTGTGCTTATGTTCCCACAGCTTCCCTGTGCCAATAAACTTCCAGCATGTACACAATCTTAATTTAGCATGCAGGGAAATGCTACACATGTGTCCCAAAGCTGTATAATATACCTACTATTCAGTGGCAGTATGCCAACCACTCCACGTCACCTTGCCATTGTTTTCTGATCTTCTTTTGTAGCTATCAAGGACAGAAACGCATTCTGTCTTCCTAATATTTGCAAAACACTTACTAGCTAAAGGGCCATTTTTTAACATGTGCTATGACACTGTATACGAACATCTATAGCTGTGTATCTTGCGTTTTCAACATGAAGTTCTAGTACTCTCATAGGTTTTCATAACAAAAATAACATCAGTTCTAATACAAAGAGCTGAGCTGAATCATCAAGTAGAAATTTCCTTTATGCCCCTACATAATGTGGAATGACCATAAACTACACTTCATGTGCAAATGACAAACCACTTTAACTTTACATGAAAGGGTCATTACAAGAAAATTGACCAATTTTCAAGATTGTCCCGATCGGTTTCCACATGTTCCCAAATCTGAACGACAATTGAACCCAGCCCCACTTTGAATGCCATAGTTTTGCTTTCCCAAAGATAGTCTCCCAGATATGCCAACCTTCATATACAAGTTTTATCAAAACTGGAGATGGTCAGATGAGAACACCTAGTCCACTTGACTTTGGAATGACTCAAATACTTTATTGGTATAAATCCATAACTAGTCATTATTGGGTACTCGGATTATAAAATTTTATCAGGATGGCTACCTACATATCTCAAATTGGTGACAAACATGGAACAGTGTAAAAAACGCAGGGTTAGATTTATTAAGCTCAGTGAAGTGATAAGGTGTCTGGTTTTTATCACTGGCCAATCAGCTCCTACCTGTCATTTTTCAAACCAAGCCTGTAACTTCACAGGTAGGAGCTGATTGGCCGGTGATAAAAACCGGACACCTTATCACTTCACCGAGCTTAATAAATCTGCCCCTCAATTCACACTGGATCCCAACACTTTCCCCACCACTCCCCTAAATTGATCTTTTGAATGTTTCATGTACCTGCTTACCACTGTGAATGCAATATACCAGCGAATCACCTGTCTAGATTTCCAAATTGGGACTATGCTGCCTAAAAGCTGGAGAGTTGAATGTGTCTGCAGTAGAGGTCTTTTATACCACTTTTACACCAAAACTGCCGGGTCGCACCTGGGTTTTTGGACCCGGATGCGACCCAGCAATTGTTCCCTTATACACCCGCGTCCCCCGGCATTATGCCGGGAAACCCACCGACTGTCACCCCTGCAACGCCGACCGACGCTCTGGGGGCAAGCCCAGCACCCTGGTAAGCTGCTGGGCTGCCCCCAGCCTCCGTCCATGAGGTGAATAGATATCGCACACAGGCATCCATTCACCTCTGATGCTGTCTGCATAGTACCGCAGACAGCAGCGGAGGCTGTACGCAGCCCCTGTCCAACCTCCGTACTGACCTCAGGCGCTGCGGTCCGGAGGTTGGGGCTCCCTGATTGGAGGAAATGGGTCCCTGGGTCGGATGACCCGAGTTACCCATTTACACGGTCCCTGACTCCGGGGAAGCCCCGTGTCTGACCCTGAACATTTGCCGGGTCGGACACGGGTAACAGGACCCGGCTTTTTTTTTTTTTTCCCTTTTACACCAAGCCCCGGGCCGGACTAGAGCGGCAATAATCCGGGTTGCGGCTCTGGTGTAAAAGGGGTATAATACACCTTTCACAAAATAATCAGGGTTGTTACAGACCTGGTTCACCTAGCATACCTGCATTTCAACCAGGGATAAAATCAGAGTTAAACACGGGTCAGACCCAGGTCAATGTGCAGTGAGAAAGGATCTGACCAGGGTTATTTATCCCAGCAACAGAGCGCTGAATGGCTTTTCCTGTATCTCACTTGCTGATGTCAGCAGCCAGAGTCCTGGACACATAGGCAGTACAAAGCAGACAGTAATAAGAGAGCAGCATTTTACAAGCCAAATACTGCACCCTCCTCTTGAACTAGCTATACAGTGAGCTACAAAATGTCAGAAGCTGAAATAACATCTCTCTGGCGGAATAAAATAGCAGTACAGTAGAACAATCATGAAAGCAGAGCTACACACAAGCTCAGTCAGCCCTAATTGCTGCAATGCTATGAGCAGTCCCCAACCCTATCCTTTTGACACTTCATCTTTGTGAGCCAGAAAAAGTAAATTGTAGATGTAAAACATAGCATTTACATGGATGACCAGGATGCAGTATGAAAGGTGCCAACCCGGGTCATAAGTAGTTCAAATTCCTAGGTCAGACAGCTTTCAACGTAAAATCAGTATACGGCACTTTGAGGGATTTTACCAAGCAATTTGCTTATTTTAAAAAGGACGAATCACTTAATTTGTTGGGAATAAACATCTATTTTTTTTTTTGCAGTCAAGGAGTGACATCTTGCCACCAGAAACAGCACACATTACAAAATAACCAGATTTGTTTCTGTACAGGATATCTACAGGTATACCCAATATAGTCATTGAAAATTGATTTAAAAAGAAAAATAGCTTTTCATAACAAACATTTATCCATGTATAGTGTTTGGACGCCACTGCTATACCGTGGGTAGATGAATATATCACCATATACACTTATGTATTGGTAATATACCATAAACTCCTCTATAGCAAGGGGTTACACGTTCAATACACAAGGCTACAAAAAGTGTGCTGCTATGGTCGTTAACAATGAGAGAAGTTTGATATATACTGTAAATATCTAATCTTCCAATGGGACGCACAATATGGGTGTCATGCAGAAGTGTGACGTTATATTGTTAAAAATTCCCAGTTTGTTATGGCCACGCCCGTGCATGCTGCTTACTGGCTCATCAGCCAAATGAAGGCAGCAAGTACCCAATAAGGCTTCAATGGGGTGTGTCAGTCCGCAGACACTCAGGGACGCTGACCTATAGCAAGGAGAAATGATGAGACAGCCAATCAGGTAGCAGGACAGACAGGACACGCTGTTATTGGCGCCGCGGTGTATCAATAAGATCAACGCCACACGCGAGGCGCCAGAGCTGACTGACAAGATAACCGACCAATCCCCGCCAGCGTCATTACACGTCAGCCTATTAAAACGCTCCTATGTAATGCAGGAGCCAATGGGTGCAGATCAGTAGTTAACCGATACAGGCCTTGTTTTGACTGCGTTCTTAGGTCGTCTGCCGCTCTTGCGCACTATGTTGATGTCCCCTACCATAGCTGATCCTAGCCGGAGTCCCCGGGTCTACATTTTCTCTCGTAGTTCTGCATTTAGGCAATGGGGCGCGTTTCCCTGCACACATCCTCCTATGGCGACTCTTTCGTACGCGACCCTCCAGTTACCTTCCTCCGGGGCATCGCTCGAACCTCCCTCCTCGCTGTTACCCTGGCCCCCCGGATGCGCGGTTAGGTGAGCACAGCACAGGAATCCGTCCGGCGCCGTCTCCGGGTAACGGGAGAATCTCGCGCATGCGCAACCACGCCCACCCACTCACGTGACCCCGCCCCTCCTGCGGCTCTAATTCGCGCGCTTGCTGCTTGGCAGTCGCCGCCGCCCCGCCTGCATCGAGTCAACACTGTGCTGTAGCTCCGTAAGAGCACTCTGACAGCATTGACCGCACAGTCCCTGTCAGCAGAGCCCGGGCACGGCGACCCGTGTGTCCCTCCCCCCGGCCCTGAGACACCGCGCCGCCGCCCAGCACTGCAAATATCACTTGCAGCTGCCCGTCTCTTCCAGCTGTCCTACTCTGCATCCACACCTGCTGCTGCTCACTACTAGTGATTCCGAATTAATAATAATAATAACTCTTATATGATGAAATCATCATAGTATAACATGACCCATTCCATTAGGTACAAAATGATCTGCTTCTGGACTTCTTCCTTAATTTAGGATATCCTTCACTTTTGCTGGAACACCGTTATCATCACTGAACTACTAGTTCAACACAGGTGACTGCCAGAGCTTAAAGTGGTCCTGGAGAGGTGGTGGAACTCTGTTCCCGTAACAATGACCCCCCCCCCCCCCTGTAGGCAGAGCATAGACCAGTGGCAGGGAATTTGTGCCCTACCACCCATAAAGGGATAATGGTCCCACAACACATGGTAGCACAATCGTATACACATTATGCCACATGTAGTGCCCTTGATTCATATTAAACCACACAGTAATGCCCCTTAGGGTATGGGTAAAATCCGGAATCGGATAAGACACCGGAATGCCGGACTGGACATCAAACTCTGCATTCCGGAGCTTGTAGTATCCGGTCCGGGGGTGTCCTGTCCGGGGGTGCTCCATCTGATGAGGCTGCTCTCGCACCTGTCACCTGGGAGAGGAGAGGGGGGAGAATACAGCCTCACCGCATGGTCCGGGGGTGTAATAAAAACTGGAACGGTCCAGACCACACGGGGAGGCTGTAATCTCCCCTTCCCCATGTCCCTGGTGTGAGCAATCACAGGCATCCCCCCGGACAAGACACCCCCCGCATGGGACACCCCTCGGACCAGACACTATAAGCTCCGGAATGCAGTTTGATGTCTGGTCCGGCGTTCCGGTGTCTTATCCGGGTCCGGTTTTTACTTAGTCCCTGCCCCTTATGCATATAGTGTCCACAGTTGTTCATCTTAACTTTACATTACATACACCGTAGCAGAAGAAGAAGCCGCTGGGACAGGTTTTTCTGTTGGAATTACTTTTCGGGACTGTGGTAGAGGTGGAACTCAGTTCCCCCTACCATTAGAGGTGGTGGAACTCAGTTCCACCCCGTTCCCCCTCACTTTAACCCCTGGTGACTGCAATTATCAGTTAAGAGGAGAGTCCAGAAACTGCATTTTGTACCTAATGGAATGGGTCATGTTGGAAGGTATGCATAATATCCACCTCTGTGTCGTGCTGTATTTATTGTTGTGCTCACAGTGGGCCCGATTCAGCCTAGGGATGGCCATCGGCGCCTTTGCCATTGATGGTTGCCATCAATGGCAAAAGTGCAACAGGCCGTTGATAGTGTAAAACTATTCAATGGGTGACCATCAATAGCTTTATATATCTATTATGTTTGAGTGATTGGCCTGAGGGCCAATCAAAACACGGGCTTCGCAGGTGTCGGGGTTCTTCTTTATTGATGGCAAAAGTATTCGACATCCGCCATAAACCATCAATGATTTTGAATCGTCAATGGCCATCCCTAATTCAGCACAGTGAGCAGGTTAACGTTGCCCCGGCAGATTCATGCACCACTCCCCTAGTGCCGGCTGTGCCCTTGTGCAGAGATGTGACCAATTGTGTACACTTACACATCTGTTTGCATACCCTCCAACTGTACCGAATTAGCCGGTACAGTACCGTTTATTAACAGTCTGTACAGGCTAAATCAAAGTGTACCGAATGTACCAGTTTTCTTAAATTTTCAGGTGGGTCCTCAGTGCTCCTTCTCGGCACTGTGATCCACGTTGCCGGCCAGTGCTTGAAATCTATTATCTGGCCCATTGCTGTCTTCTGCACCCGTTCCCAGTGGTTGCATTGCGGGTTCCAAACCAGCATGCATCGTTTCAGGATGCCTCCTTGGGACCTAACGCATGCGCACTTTGAATTTCTGCCTGCTGTGACAAAACTGAAGGGGATCTAGACACTACCATCCATTAGCAAATCTATATGCAATTCCAGAAACATCGAAGAGTTTTTGCGATCTTTGCAAATGTGAGTAGGTCTAAAGGGGCATACACACATAGAGGTGTGTGCTAAGCTAATTTGGGTAGGGGATTCCTGGTGTCCAGATCTCCCATGTGGAGCACCTACACATGCATTGATTTGTGATAAGCAATTTTTCTTAAGCAGAAAAAAGGCAGGGCAGTGGTTCAGAATGAGAGATCTCCATCACTATCTCTCATTCTATACACACAGAGAGATTTCCAGTACCCTGCTAAGCAATTTGACATGCAATACGACACCCCCTCCCCCCACTTTCTGCACTTCCGACTTCCCCACTCACGGCACACCACCCCTCCCCCACTCGTGGCACCTCCGCTTCCCCTACTCGCAGCAATCCTACCCTCCCCCACTCACGGCACCCTGAACCCCATCCCGCAGAACTCACCCTGGTGGTGACCTGGTCTCAGCGGCGTCGGCGGTCCTGGTCCCCATGGGTTTGGTCCGGGTCCCCATCATCCATCGGCGCAGCGGAGAAAAAATATAGAAAAATAGCCGCAGCCAGGCAATCACGGCTTACCGCATCATTGCCCCACCCCCTATTATTAGCCAGCTTGAGACAGGGGGCAGCCAGTCCAACAGTGGAGGAGGAGAAGAGCTCTAGAAGAGCAAGCCCTGGGAGGTGGCAGCCAGGCAAAAGAGCTGAAAATGCTGCCACCCCCAGATGAAGAACACAGATGAAGAGGCTAAAGCTATTCACATCACACTAGTGCATGCATATTCTCTATGATATGCATGCACAGTCAGTCATTCTATTGTCGTTCAATTTGCAAATTCTCTGATAAGCGATCAACTCTGAATCAGGCCAATCGCACACAACATCGTTTTTTCAGATTAAATTGAACATTTTTACATTTACTCACCAAAACAAGGTGGAGATGATGAAAGGTCCTGTCCACTACTTGGACTCCTGGGTGAACCTTTCTGAGAAATTGTTTCAGTTTCTCCCCACTCTCCATGTAGTGGACAGTGGCAGCTCATCCTCTCCCTGTCCTGTGACTCTCGTGCATCTCCTCTGCCATCTTGTCCTTCAGGACGCATTTGACATTGATGTACTTCTTCACTGTCACGGGTAAGGTTATTTGTGAACCCAGACAAGACGTAGTATGGGGCACTGATTTAAACAGGTGATAATCAGCAGGTTTAATAAAATGTTTATTCATGCATCAGTATGAATATGACAAGATAGCTTAAATGGCGATGGATATATAAACAGACCAAAGTAAATATTAGCAAATGTACTGCACTTTAGGGTGTGCTGAAAGAATGAAGGTTAGACACACTAGCACTATTACTACTGGTGGTGATCTGGGAGAAAAAAAAAACAATTCTGACCCAAGCTGTCTCTCAAACTACCGTCCCATCTCTCAACTTCCATTCACCTCCAAACTACTTGAAAGACTTAATTTTAAGGAGGATACAAGAAGAATGTCTCTTTGTGGTGCACCAAGGAGATTGAAATAAAATGTAACTTTTATTCATATATTCATTAAAAAAAGTTGCGAAATAAAAAACACAAAACATGGGATATAAAGACACAGACAAGTGTTTTAAAAAGGATATTTCTATCCTCACTGAATGGGGCCCCACTGTCATGTATACCTTTAATAAGTTGTATACTTAAGTGGTGGTGTGTTTTTCACTTGAGTATGCTGAGAATATTAGAAGGATGGTTTTTCCTTAGGGTTGGTCCTAATGTCACTACTGACACCAAAAATATATTTACCACTGTGATTATAAACAATTTCTGTAGGTAAATATTTCTAATCAGTAAGTGTGGGTGCTAAGGATATGTTACCCATAAGCACAGACACGTTTGTAATATTCAGTGTATGCCCTTAATAGGGGAATCAGTTTTGGACCACCCTGTAATATTTACTCAAGGAAGAGGAGATCAGGCTGGTACCCACAATAGATTGGCATGCTTATGCAGCTAGTATATATAGGGGGTGACACGTACATGCTGGAAATAGCAAGCCGGTCGCATTCGCAGCTTGTGAGCTCTGCACCTCTCCCGTGGTATTACCGCTGCTCTGCCTGATTGGCGGTTGATGAGGGGTCTTGGTGATGGATATCATACACCGTGCCTCTCAGCCGGACGTACTCTGTGTTGCAGAGACCGCTACTTGGCACCACTACAACTAAACAGATCAAAATGCATTTCAATGGGGGAAAGGGACATGGGGCACACACACAAGGTGTGTGGTTGGCGTACGCTTCGCTTAGGAGCTCGGTCAGGACTAGTTGTAGTGGTGCCAAGTAGCAGTCTCTCCGATACAGAGTCTGTGCAGCTGAGAGGTGCGGTGTATGAATCCATCACCACGACCCCTCATCAACCAGCAATCAGGCAGAGCAGCGGTAATGGCACACCGCAAACGCTTCTCCCCACTGGCAGGTGAATACCGGCTCCGACCTGCACCCATGCTTGCCCTCCAGCCAGCACTCTGGTGATCAGACTTCCATCTGCACCGAGTGTCAGCCAGTGGCGGGACAGGTGCAGAGCTCACAAGCCACGGACACATCCGGCTTACTATTTTCAGCACGGACGTGTCACCACCTATATACTAGCAGCATAAGCATACCAATTTATTGTGGGTACAAGCCTGATCTCCTCTTCCTTGAGTAAATATTACAGGGTGGTCCAAAACCGACTCCCCTATTAAGAGCATACACTGAATATTACAAATGTGTCTGTGCTTATGGGTAACATATCCTTAGCACCCACACTTACTGATTAGAAATATTTACCTACAGAAATTGTTTATAATCACGGTGGTAAATATATTTTTGGTGTCAGTAGTGACATTAGGACCAACCCTAAGGAAATAACATCCTACTAATATTCTCAGCATACTCAAGTGAAAAACACACCACCACTTAAGTATACAACTTATTAAAGGTATACACGACATTGGGGCCCCACTCGGTCAGGATAGAAATATTCTTTTTAAAACACTTGTCTGTGTCTTTATAGCCCATGTTTTGTATTTTTTATTTTGTATTTGCATTTGTATCTTATTTTGTCTTTTTTTAATGAATATATGAATAAAAGTTACATTTTATTTCAATCTCCTTGGTGCACCACAAAGAGACATTCTTCTTGTATCCTCCTTAAAATTGTGTCTATTTCATGTTCATTGGTAGCATACCCCTCTGATTACCACAATACCAAGCTCCACACATTGGCCCTTATTCAGATCTGATCACAGTACAAATTTGTTCTCAAAATGGGCAAAACCATGTGCACTGCAGGTGGGGCAGATGTAACATGTGCCGAGAGAGTTAGATTTGTGTGAATTATTTTGTTTCTGTTCTGGATAAATACTGGCTGCATTATATTTACACTGCAATTTAGATTTCAGTTTCAACACACCCCACCCAAATGTAACTCTCTTTGCACATGTTACATCTGCCCCACCTGCAGTGCACATGGTTTTGCCCATTTTGAGAACAAATTTCTTAATGTGAGGTGGTCTTATTACAAGTATACATATATAATATTTTCCAGTGCGACTGGCCTCTCCTGTTTGTGTTCTTGAAAGACTTGCCTCACACACTTTCTTAACTCCCACAACTTATTCAAGCCGCTTCAGTCAGACTTTCGTTCCCAACACTCCACAGAGACAGCACTGACTAAAGTTGTGAATGATCTGGTCATTGCTAAGTCTAAAGGCCACTACTCACTACTAATTCTTCTAGATCTCTCTGCTGCTTTTGACACTGTTGACCACGCACTTCTCATAACCCTTCTCATACAAACACTAAAATCCCTAGGTCTTAAAGGCACAGCCCTTTCTTGGTTCTCAACCTACCTATCTAACCGCTCCTTTAGTGTTTGTTTCTCTGATTCTGCCTCCTCTTCGCTACATCTTTCAGTTGGAGTACCTCAGGGTTCAGTTTTAAGTCCTCTGCTTTTCTCAATCTATACCTCATCTCTTGGCAAACTAATCAGCTCTTTTGGATTTCAATATCATCTGTATGCGGATGATACTCAGCTCTATCTATCCTCCCTGGACCTGTCTCCATCTGTATTGAGCTGTGTCTCTGCCATTCTGCTGTTTTATCCTGTATGTCATCTCGCCAAACTTAATATTTCTAAAACAGAATTAATTATATTTCCACCAATAAATAGTAGTTACCAACTTGATATCTCTATTGCTGTTGAGAATATGACAATCACTCCTACCTCTCAAGCTCGCTGCCTAGGTATTATCCTTGACTCTGAACTTTCTGTTGTTCCCCACATTCAATCTGTCTTGAAATCATGCCACATGCACCTAAAAAACATATTCAAAAATTGCCCTTACCTTACACAAGACACTGCAAAAACTCTAATCCATGCTCCCATCATCTCATGCACTGATTATTGCAATAGTCTTCTTATTGGCCTTCCACAATAGAGACTCTCACCACTACAATCCATCATGAATGCAGCTGCGTGGCTAATCTTCCTAGCCAGATATTCATCTTCTGCAAAGCTACTCTATCAGTCACTTCAATGGTTACCTGTATTCTACCGTATTCAATACAAAATTATTTACTTACACACAAAGCCATAAACCAAACTACACCAACATACATCTCTTATCTCAAAATATCTTCCAACCCGACCTCTACGCTCCTCCCAAGATCTGCGTCTCTCATCCACACTCATTATTCGCTCCATTTCCCGATTGCAGGACTATCTTCGTGCTGCACCCACTCTGTGGAATGCCCTCCCAAGCACAATAAGACTCTCCTCCAGTTTCCAAACCTACAAGCGTTCCCTGAAAACTCCTCAGGCAAGCTTATCAAATTCCAGAACCAGACAATTAACCTTCATGTACAGTTCCTATCTAATCACATCCCCACTGTACAGTCCACACATATCCACTCTCTTTCTTTTTCACATTTTCCATCCTCCTGACCCATGGCCAAACTGCTGGGTCACCATATCATGCAGCACATCAGGAACCTTTGCATTAATGCAATAAAAAATACAGTATCTATCCCTATGTATCAATGCCTATTTCCCGATAGATTGTAAGCTTGCGAGCAGGGACCTCCTACCTTTTTTGTAAATACCCAGTTTGTTGTATCAGTCTCCTTTTGTAAAGTGCAACGGAATATGTTGCGCTATATAAGAAACTGATAATAAATAAAATAGTGACAGGGACTGGGATTGACCAAAGTGCAGCCATCAATGCAGGTTACCGGGATTAAATCAGATAAGCAGACCACAGCAGATGCAGGAACCGGGATTAACTAATGAGCAACAGCATTGTAGAGCAGCTACCTGGGAACACCATTGAGAACAGCGGTGCAGCTAATCAGGATAGCTGTGGAGCCAGGCAGTTCTATGGATGGAGAAGCACAAGAGTTCTTTGGACAACCAGGAGCAGGATAGCAGACTGCATACACGGGTATGTACAACAAAGCTCTGGCAATTCTCCCAGTGCTGGAGGACAGATTTATACTTGGTCCGGACATTTAGCTGAATGAAGAGTCCAGCGTGGTCATGTGACTCCAACTGTCATGGCCATGCCCAGTACTGCTTTGTGATATTCACGTTCCTCAGGTCACGACAGTAGAAGCTGACTGTGTCCAGGACCCTCCTCTAAATGGCCTGCTTCTGAAAGGCAGGGATACCAGCAGGTGTAGGTCAACCTGCACCATATCATGGTTTACCTCATCAGTATCTTCCAAATCAGTTTCCTGTACCTCTTCCTCACCCTCTTCTGGCTCAGCCACCGGGTTTTCTGTTGCTTCTAACTCTGCTGGGTCTTTTCTTCTGTGTGAGCTATTTTCTGCTCCCTCTCCTTTGATGGCCTGAACTCTCCCGCTTGGCAGCGTCTAATATAAGATGCTGGAAGGGGGAGGAGCTATGAAGTGAATGCAAGTTCCCCCATGTCTGTTTTGCGCTGCCATGTTGCCTGACGAAACTACAGATTCAGGACGGGTGTATGTAACTCCCGCTCCCTCCATTGCATCTGGGCAACCTCTCACAGGGACATTAATTCCTCCGCCAGCAGCCTCCTACTTTATTTGCCACCTTCCTGGATGCCTAGCCTTCTTCAAATCTCTCCAACACTTCTCAAAACAATATACAAACATCTCTCTCTATAAATTCATGTTATCTTCATCTTATCATAGTAATTAGCATTTTAAATAGTTCCTCAAGGATATTTAATAGTTTACAATCTCAAGGGTATTATGGGGCATATTTGCCACAATCCACATTTTTTGTTAATATTTTTGTGTAAATTCGCCAAGTGAAAACTTTTGGCAGAAGATGGGCTCCATAAGAACTGTAAGCAGTATGCTATTATAAAGTTATCACATTGCTTCCTGCATCAGGACTGTCAGCTGGTGCATGTATAACTGGGCAACTATAAGGTAATGCCATATGGAGATTGCATTTTCCTATCAATTCAAACTCCAGAAAGCTTTGGATTCCAGAACTGGGTAAATATCACCACATCAACTCCATGTAGGGGTTGTTGGAAGTTGAGGGACTGCACGAATGTCTGCTACACACCAGCCGTCATACATTTGGAGGAAACATGGGGTGATAGTTAATAGGATGAGAGATTCAGAAAGTGAGAGATTTGGTGGGAAATCTCCAGTTTTTATAAAGCTGCAATCATTTACACTTCAAAATCAAACTGATTTTGAAGTGTAAATAATTGCCGCTTTAAAAAAATTGGAGATTTCCTACCAAATCTCTCGCTTTCTGAATCTCTCATCCTATTAAATCTCACCCATGATATTTGCGGGTATCTGGCAAATATTATTTGATAAATAGGCCACTATGTAACAATCAATTCAAATGTCAGCCTTGTACATTTAAATGGTGGAATTTACTAAGCAAGTCATTAGCTCAATCCCTTTTTATTTTATGATCATTTGATGTAAAAGGAAAAGCTTTCCTAAAGGTGCCCATACACGCTCCTATCCCGGCGTGCGTTCTGGGCTAAAATAGCATCCATTGCATCGCATTGCATGCCTTGTGCATGCAATGCGATGCAATGTAATGAAAAGCAAGTACAAAAAGTATGTGCAGCACATACTTTTTGTACTGTGCGATGAGGTGCCGCGGGAGCGCGCACCTTAAAGCACACATCGCACCGCCTGGATCGGAGCGTGTATGGGCTCCTTAAGAGCTTAATTTTATTAGTTATGTATTATAAACAAAAAAAAAAGATTTGTATAAGATGGGCTCTCATTGGACAAATTTTGGGGGCACTACTTCTGTTTTTATGTGAATCCTTTAAACATTTTCAGAATTATCATTAGTGTACAAATTTCAGGTAATCAAATGGCAGTCCCTCTATATAAACAGCAATATTTATTGTGCCTTGAAGTTGGATATGTGATTCTCTATTGAATTGTGTGATATTATAGTCATTTGTACCTGTAGTAAAAAGTGTTTTCATAAATAATATATATAATATTGTGTAAATTCAAACAACAGTTAGATCACTCAGATGGGTGTAAAAGCACTTCACAACAGGTAACAGGTTACAGCGTCACATTCCATGGTCTGAGTAACAATATCATCATTATCAAGAATTTATTACATTTTGGAATAAGGCTTTAACACAGTGATGGCTAACCTTGACACTCCAGCTGTTGCTGAACTACACATCCCATCATGCCCTGCAACAGGTTTACTATTTAACCATGCTGAAACTGATGCAGGGACTGCTGGGATGTGTAGTTCAAAAACATCTGGAGTGTCAAGGTTAGCCATCAATGCTATAACATAACAAAATGAGTAAAAAGTGAAGTGCTGTGAATAGTTTCTGGAAGAGAGAGAGAGAGAGACAGAGAGGGCAAGAGAAAGAGAGAGGGCAAGAGAGAGAGCAAGAGAGAGGGAGAGAGTGCAAGAGAGAGAGAGAGAGAGGACAAGAGAGAGAGGGCAAAAGAAAGAGAGAGAGATCTACCGTATTTTCCGGCATATAAGACGACTTTTTACCCCAGAAAAATTTGCCTTCTAGTGGGGGGTCGTCTTATACGCCGGGTGCACGGCGTGATGTCGTCTTATATGCCGGGTGCGGCATATATTCATTAAAGGGTACCTCTCCTCGGCCTCGGGCCCCCCCCACACACACACCTTCTTATGCATACGGTACCTTAATAATAAAAGATAGCAGTATTTCACTTCAGGGCTTTCTTCAGCCTAACGGCCTGTCACATTGCGCATTGATGTCGGCGGCAGGCTCTGGTGTTTTCGGCGCTGCTCGGGGGGGGCTCGTGTGCCTGAGCACTCCCAAGTCCCCCCGAGCCCTGCCGAAAATACCCGAGCCTGCCGCCGACATCACTGCAGTGATCCTGATAGGTTTGTCCTGCCCCAGCAAAACCCACCACTCAAGGGGTTAATACTGGTACTACAGGTATCCATAATATGGATTCAAGGGAGGACCATACAGCTGCTAGTGACATGGAGTGTGGAAGGTGTGCAGAAGAGGGGGTAGTCTTATATGGCGAGTATATATCAAACTCTATATTTTGAGTGGAAATGTTGGGGCTCGTCTTATACGCCAAGTCGTCTTATACGCCGGCAAATACGGTAATTGTCATAGACATTTTACAAGGATATATCTACTTGGTTGCTGCTATGGGTTAAAAGACATTGGGGCAGATGTATTAAGCCTTAACAGGAGATAAATGCAAGGGTGATAAAGAGAGATAAACGGCCAGCCACCCCTGGAACATGTGACCTGCCAGGTGGTCTAAAAACTGCCACAGTGTACCCTGTAGCAGTGCTTAGGGTAGCCACTCACTAAGCAGGAGTATGGACCCCTAGGAGGGGCAAAAAGGGGTAAAATGTTCAATGTTCAAATGTCCAGCACATTTATTTCTGTTGAAACTAGGCATAAGTATTTATTATAGGTTTTTATTTTATAGCGGGGGTATTTAGCATGTGGCCCTCCAGCTACTATTTTATATTGCTCAAGAGTTCACCAAGACTAGGGGCCTGATTCTGGTTGACTCAGTAAGATGCGAAGATCACAGCTTACCGAGTGCCAGAGAGCCCGCCCTGCCGAAAATCCACCCCCCCCCCCCCCACCTCAGTTTTTCCTCGCTACCATGGGAGGGGATGTGTAGTGAAGACACATTCCCTCGCGTGTCTCTGCTGCAGGAGAAATCATTCGATGGTCAGTGGAAACTTTTATTTGCATGTGCCGGGACAAAGACAGGGCTGACAGCTGATGTTAGCCGCCTGCCCCCTGCACACATAAGGTCACCCAGAGTTTTCATGAGGATGCTTATAAAACGCTGGGTGTTCCCTTGGCCGCCCCTCGTCCCTGCCGCTCTCGCCCCATCCCTAACCTTGTGAAAGGCTCAGCGATTTGCAGAGCCAAACATTGGAATAGGGCCGAATTCGGTCCCATCCGAATTAATTAGGATGGACCCCTAGGTGTATTTACTCTTGTGGTATTTTCTTTATTACTAGAAGATTTTTTTATAATATGTGGTATTAGGAGATGAAGAGGGGACGGATATTTCTGTTTTTCAATCTTTTTAATTTCGTTGTCTATCTTTGTTAGCCAGTAGGCTTAAAAAGCACCCCAATGTATCTGGTGTACAGAGACTACTATTTTGAATACATAATTAGTTAGTAGTGTGCATAGGAGCCCCCGGGACTGAAACATTCAATTCAAATTGTAATACAAGCTCAGGGTCTATGTCTGCCTCTGATTCCCAGGAAACACTGTGATGCCGTCTGCTTAGAGAAAGTTAACTGTTACCTGCATTAACCTTTTTTTAATTTTTGTTTTCTACCTAATTTCTTATGATTTAATCATGAAATGACTTGTTTCCAAATGGGATACTTTTATCTCATCATCATATGCCTCTGAGGCATGAATACAATCAACACTAGAAAAATAGCAATAATTTTGCATTATTGTTAAGTGAAGCTGTCACGTAATTGTTTTACGGCTCCCTGCATATCTATGGATACATATCTATGTAAAGTAAGCAATCATTTTCAATTACTATCATATATACAGTAGATGTATTAATCACCAACGTATCCACAGAGCTGAACAATGGGATAATTTTATTCAGTTAAATTAGACAGGTCATAAAAGCACTTGACATTTGAAGACATTTATAATGCTAAATGGTCACATTAAATTTAATACCAATAAAGCGGTTATAGGATATTGCTGGGAGCATATGGGATAAAACTGAGAACAGGGAGGTAGTTGGTAATATTATTAAATATGATATGGGTCATGGATTATATATGAGACAGTGAGGATCACTGGTATGGGATCAGTGGCGTAGCTACGTTTTGGGCGCCCCCCCCCCCCCCGCCGTTAGGGGGGGGCGCCCCCCGTCGCCGCCCCGCCAAGCACCCCTACCCCGCCGCCCATGCAAACCCCCCCTCAATCCCCCACAGCCTTACCTATCGCGCTGGTCCCGGCGGCTCCGTTCTTCTGCTGAGGACTACCAGAAAATGGCCGCCCCCATACAGCAGACAGTTTCAGAGAACTGTGTGCTATATGGGGGTGGCCATTTTGTGGTGGTCCTCAGCAGAAGAACGGAGCCGCCGGGACCAGCGCGATAGGTAAGTCTGCGGGGGATTGAGGGGGGGGTTTAACTATAGCACCGCAGCCCCCGGCGCCCCCACATGCACAGCGCCCCCCCCCCCCCCCGCGGTGGCGGATGCTGCGGTGCTATAGTTACGCCGCTGTATGGGATGAATATATATGTAGACAGTGGTCGATCCACTAAAATGCCAGCTCCTTTTTGTAAAAAAAAAAACAGAGGGCCAGATGTATCAAGCTTACATTTTTTTTATAAAGCGGAGAGTAATAAACAACCAGTCAATCCGCTCCTAACTGCCATGTTACAGGCTGGGCTTGAAAAATTACAGACATGATTCTAGTCCAGAATCAGGAAACAAATTGCAGATTTTATAGTAATATGTCTCCCACACGCACGCGCGTCCCAGTTTCCTGTCAGCGGGGGACGGGAACCCTGCCCGTCTCCACTTCAGGTGGGGGAACGTGGTGGGGACCGGCGGCGGGGGGGAAATGCAGGGGCTGGCGCGTGGCGAATCCACCGCCAGCCCCTGCAATGATGAAAGACGCTCCATCTGTATTCCTAAATTTCCCTGAGAGACATTTTTTATTTAAAAACATGTTCGTTCACAAAAATAAATTGAAAAATATCTCTACGTTCTTCTTTCACTACATAGGCCCTAAAATGCATTTGATAGGATTGCATTTGTCAGCATTTGCAACTTTGTAGTCAGTGCAACATGAGCTGATAGAGGTTTTCAAGTGAGATATTTTAATTTCCGCTTACTTACTTTAATAAACAGTGATTATACTTAAATTGAATGTAAGAATTTCAGCTTCCTTACTACGGTGGCAGTCAGTAGCAAGCCATTAAGGATTTACTGTGATTAACACAAGAGCACCCTGTGCACCAATGAGGTTTGCCCAATTTTAAGCCCAAGAGAGACTATACAGTTCTGGTTAAGTATCCCTTATCAAAAATGTTTAGGACCAAAAGAATTTTGGATAACTAATTATTTTGTATTTTGGAATATTTTTATATTTCATAAAGGTATCTTGCATTTATGTTGTATAAACACATCAAACACATAATTTGCACAGAAATATATTTTATTTGTTCATGAAACAAGGTTTTAAACATGAAAAAAGTTTGTGTACGAGATACTGAATTTGAATGCAAAGCAATCATTTTGTTGCACATGCTTAGTGCCAGTTACATATCATGTCCTCAGTAGTGCCAGTTAAAGATCTCCTCAGTAGCGCCAGTTAAATCATGTCCCCAGTAGTGCCATTTACAGATGTATCCAGTAGTATCAGTTACATATCATGACCCCAGTAGTGCCATTTACAGATGTATCCAGTAGTACCAGTTACATATTATGTCCCCAGTAGTGCCAGTTACATATCATGTCCCCAGTAGTGCCAGTTACAGATATACCAAGTAGTGCCAGTTACAGATGTACCCAGTAGGTTTTTAGCAAAAAAAAAAAACATTCTGGAGACTTTAGCCAGAGGTGTATGTTCTGGGGAAACGCGTTGAGATAATTCAATTCATTTTGACTCCATCCCTATTTTTGTTGTGACCTGTCCATTCTCCCATTGACGCCCCTTACATCATCTGGATACAAATCTATTTGGGATACCTTCATTATTCTTAAGTACTTCAGCCTATAGAGGAAGATCATCTTATTGGGAAGCTTGAGCCCTTGAAATTATAGGGCAACTCAGAACTACTCTGTCACTTAAATCTGGACACAATTCCGCCAGAAGAATTCGGATGGTAATATACCTAATACAATTCTTCAGCTTTGTTTATTGGAAAAGTTCCACAAACCAATATTACGAAAGATATCCCTGTGATATGATCTTTTAAATATTATATGTGCACTTTTTAATGTCTAACGATTCACCTATATAATTGTTCATTAATTTTAATAAAATTGTGTATATTTCTTTGTAGAGAACGGTGTTGTCTAATTATTGGTACAGCCAGGGCTGGCACACTTTTTTATTTTTATATCTTTTGACTAATTAGGGTTTGACAACCCTGTGCCAGCAGCTGTTGTTTGCGCACCACACACCACTTGTATATTGTCCGCTATTAACACTTGCTGGGCCGTCGGACCCCCGCTCCCGTGATTGCAGCAGTTTTACCAGCAATCAAAATGGATGTGTGAGGGCTGCTGCGCGACTGTATGCAATGCCTAACATAGGACCTTGTGGAGCAAGTAAATGACAAGCTCACGCTCCGCTTCAGGTCCCGACTACGAGTCACGGCTTTGACTTTTGAATGCGGTGCACACTAGGTCTGCACGCCCCCCACTGAGCTCCCTCACTCCGCTCAACCTCCTCCTATCCCCTCTCCAGCAGCAGCACCCACCGAGCAGGGAAGCTCTGAAGCTGACCCTTCTCCCCCTCCCATCCCCTCACCAGTAGAAGCATCCTTCTCCCCTTCTCCCTCACTCCGCTCCCCCCTGCCACTATCAGCTCTGAGAGGTAAGCTGCGAAGCTGCCTCTTCTCCTCCCCACCCATTTTAAAAACTTGGTAGAGACCATGAAACCCCAAACAACAAAACACTCTGGTAATGAGCATGATACCACTAACAACAAGCAGGTAATTTAAAAGTATTTATAAACCTTACTGTGGGGCGTTGTTGTGTAATGGCAGCATTACAGTTGTGGTATATTATGTAATAGGCATTACGTTGCGTGGTGTAATGGGCATTAAAGTGTGTGGCATAATGTGTAATGGGCATTACGGTGTGCAGCAATTTGTGCAATGGGCATTATGGTGTGCAGAATTTTGTGTAATTGGCATTACGGTGTGTTCCATAATGTGTAATGCCTCCTTTTTGTGATGCCATGCCTCCTTTCCATGTGGCCATGCCCTCTTTTCGCTGCGTGGCTTCTCCTCGCAAGGGTCCCGTCTGCTGCAGGTGGACCTGTGTGCTCAAAATGCCAGGGGCGAGTTCTGGTCCCAGTCCGGCCCTGATCTCCCATCTCTGGAGCTTGCAAACACCATCAGTAATATATTTAAAATGTATTAATGTCACACCCAGAGGTGGGAGGGAGGGGTGTAGTATAGCACACCGACAGTCGGGATTCCGACGGTCATTAGCCGACTTTGGAATCCCGACTGTACAGCGGGGAGTGCGGAACGAAGCCCCTTGTGGGCTCACTGCGCTCGCCACACTGCAGGCACAGTGGCTCGCTACGCTTGCCGCCTATTTTATTCCCCCTATATGGGGGTCGTGGACCCCCACGAGGTAGCAGTCAGGATTCTGGCGTTGGGGTAATGACTGCCGGAATCCCAACTGTCGTTGAGTCGTCCGGCACCCGGAGGGAGTGACAGGAGCAGGGAGCTGCACTGTAGCCTGCAATACCTGGCACCCAGAGTCAGCCCTAGCTAATTTGATGCCATAGGCAAGATTTTGTTTGGTGTCCCCTAAAACTGTAGCTAGTTCCGCCCCTTACCCATTGCTCCTTATTTGCATTACGCCACACCTTTTTCTCCTTATTCGCACTGCACCACACAGTTGTACCCTATACAAAGGCTCATGGGAGACTCATAGGAACAGCATCCCTCTCCTAGGTAAGGTGGTAATTTTTGTTACTGCCCACTGCTGCCTCCACTGTCTCTGCTCCCTGCATGGGTGCTTCCACTGCTGCTGGCTCAGTTATATGAGCTGCATGCCCCTAGGAATTTTATTTTTTAAATTTTAAATTCCAATCCAAGAATTACAGGATTAATTTGTGCATGCGGAAATCTATTGCCAGGCAGCAGTGAGCACTTGTACATATGCTGCCTGGCTGCTCCTGGCCCTGGTGTGCAGTGTGACGTGATTTATCAAATCAAAACAACAGAAAATCATAAGACTTTCCTGCCAACAAGCAACATATAAATTATCCCACCTTAATAAGGTGTCAGTTTCAGTCCTGATTGTATATTGATTAGCAGTTTCTCACCAGAAGGTTAGATACAATTTGTGTTGATAAAGAAGAAAACATGTAAATAATGATTAGAAAGATGTATCTTAATAAAACTGAGCCTAAGGATATAATATTCTTAAAGCCACCATTGAATCTAGCTTATTACGGTTTAACACTTGCTCCTGAAATTACAGGAGTGTGCGTTAGATTCACCAGAGGCAAGAGATGTACCAGAAATGAGCTGTGATTCATAGCTGAAATGGGGACTGAAACATGTTTCCAGCAGGACCATGCGCTCAGGATCTTCTTGGCAGTGATCTATTGCAACTGTCAGTGGAAATATCCTAGTCACAAGGGGTCTCTCTGCACATGTTACATCTGCCCCACCTGCAGTGCACATGGTTTTGTCCAATTGAGATAGAATTTGCTTTTGCGAGTGAACCAGAATCTTGCTCCAGCTATGACATGAGTATGGCATCCATGACTAACGCATACCTCTCACTTTTTGCGGGGCCGTCACATTTTTTTGGGGACGTTCCCGTGACCTGCTTGGGGCCAGCAGTGTCTCACGCCACCCACAGGGGGGGGGGGGCAGTGACAGTCCCCCCTGTCATCTGTGAATAGACGCCGTCTATTCCTACAGCCAGAGGGTCTGGGGGCATGGTCAGCAGCTCACAGAGCCTCTAGCCATACCCCCACAGCGGCGAAAATGGGGCGTGGCCTCACAGGAGGGTCGAAAGTATACACCATGCCCCCTTGTCACTAGGTCACACCCCCAAAATTTTGGACGTGCGCGGCATTCCACTTTTACTTCAGCCAAAGTTGGGTGGTATGCTAGCGGGGCCCTCAAGTACTAAGGTGGTTAGCTTTAGCACAAAGTACCTGATGGAGATAACATACACAGACCACAGGTGCAGTGCAATAAAGAATTGATAGACTCATACTGTACTTCCCATTATTTGAAAATAGAAAGCTGGGTACAGCTGCCCCAAAAAGGGGTGGGACTACCATGCAGGGGTGTGGCTTTGGGTAGTGGGGGCGTAGTTTCACACTTGCTGGGCCGTTCGCCCCAGCAGGGGCGGGCAAAGGGCGGCTGCAGTGTGCCCAGAATTTTATGGGTGTGCCCATAAAAACGCTGCCCATTTCCCTGCTAACTGTCTATGCCGTCACATGACATCAGCTGCCTCCCCAAATTCGGCGATCTGCGGCATATTAGGGAACAGAAGAGAAATCATTCGATGGTGAGCGGCTATCAAATAATTTCTCTTTCAGCCTCATGCAAATGTATTTGTATGCGAACATATCCATTCGCATGCTAACGAGCAGACTCAGGGCATGGGGCGTTTCGTCAGGGCAGTGGGTGGCATTTACCTGTTTGCTAGGCTGCGAGTATACAGGTCTGAATCAGGCCCCCACTGTAATAGCAGATTCCACGTTTATTCTAAATCAGACTTTTCACAAAAAAATGACTGGATTAAAGTACAATATGTCACCTATCTGAATACAAAAGGTTACAATAGTGTTTTTTTTTATTTTTTATATACAGTATATATATATATATAGTTAGTTTTGGATAGGGGGCGCCACTTGTGCTGGATGTGTATTCTTCAAACAATAATATTCCCTTATAATATAGAGGGTGTCAGCCTGTCTTTAAGTAAGAGTGATGGTATGTCACTCACGGGTTAGTAGGTAGAAATGTAAAAAGATATTGGCGACTAATTATTGTAAATAAGATAATTTGAAGAAGTCACTTCGACGAAACGCGTTGGACCACCTACCTCCTATCACTCCAAAAGTTAAGAACTTTTTTATATAACTTTTTTATATATCTTTTCAGTATCTTTTTCTATATCTGATTTTTTTATAAGCGGAATTTTTTTTTTTATATATAAGAAAAACCCCCTTTTATATATATCCTCACCCCATTTCCTACCTATACACTGTTTTTACACCTGTATACCTCGAATACCAGTTTTTACTGTGTAATTATGGCCCTTATTCTGATCGGTGCGGATATTCCCGACTTGTTACGGTGCGGGCCGCACGCAACGCTGTGCGGCAGCGTGCGGGCATCGTCCGTAGAAACGCCCACGTGTCCTCCGCATTCGGATGGAGTCACTCTTTAAAAACAGGGCGTGTGTACGGACGACATACAAACCGTGCGTGTGCGGGGGAAACGTACAGATTCTTGCACGGTCTTCCCGCACAAGCACGGTCTTACCGCGTGAGAACGTACGGAAAGCTGTCCGTACGCCCCGATGCGGAGTATTTACGCACAATCCAACACAATTTTGTACTGAGTACACACAGCGATCACATGACCCACTTAGGCTATTAGGCAACCTCCTGAAAAAGGGATTGTTAGCAATTGCAATCAATTAAATGCTCATCTATACTGACCCACATTCCTACTACATTCATGACACACATTAACCCTTACAGCATGTGACCCAAACATACATCTAGATACACTATGTACATTTTGCTTATTTTAAACATTTTAAACAACTTACACATATACTTTAGCATGTTAGAAAAAAACACTGACAACTTTCAACTTTAAATAACAATTTATTCATAAAGAACATAAAAAAAAATAACTTTAAATTTCCCCCTCAATGATGTCGTCCATTAGGACCAACATTTCCCTCATCAGGCCTCGGAGTCTAAGGAGGGCCCCACGGCGACCCTCCTCTGCTTGGGCAGGCTCATCTGTGGAGGAAATTAAAAATGAAAAATGACTAATGATATTCATGCATACATTTAACATAGTCAAAGCTACATTTTAAACATGCATTCTGCGAGGTGTGTGTGTATATATATATATATATATATATATAACTATATATATATACACACATATCTACCTATATATATGAGACATACACCTATACATACATGCATACATACTACATGGAAAGCCTGATTTTGGCCCTCTACCCTTTACTCTGTCGAACACCTCACAGTCATACTGCTCCTTCTCAATCCAAACCCACCCATGACTAAGCTCTGAGAAGCATGTCACGCACTGCACCAATCACAATTCGGCAAACAAAGTTCAGTGTCTCTTATATGATGGAGCCTGGCAGGGGAGTTACACAACTCTCAGGAATGCTCAGTACATTTGTGCAATCAAGCATGGCTTGCCTGCTGATGGTGTGCTCCAGAAATCATTGTCAGAATGCCAGTTAGGGGAAGCTGCAGCACTAACCCACTCACATGCTCAAAAGCATTACTAAGACCAAATACACACACAATTATGGTGCAAAACATACATGCAGGCCGCAGGGGGTGGTTAGCTAGAGGAGGGCCCAGGGGCACTGACCACTTGTTACTCCAGTCTAAGCCACGCCTGTCCATACTCCATTTATGCCATACTGAATCTAGTTTACAAAGATCATTCACCAGTAAACTCTACTCACCTATATGAGGCTACAGATTGTAGGCAAGCAGCAGGGACATGAAACACTTACATTAGCAAGTCATCCCTTTCTTCCAGGATACAGATTAACTACACAGGTTCAGTGGCACTTAAAATCGATATGAAAGACATCCTCACAACCTGTGTCATTAATATGTGTCCTGGCTGAAAGGGATGGTTTGCCCACCCTATCTAACCCCAAAGTGTGTCTGTTGCTATCCCGTTTGTTTTGTCATTTTATAGTATTGTAAAAATCAATTGAATCACCAGTGCTACATTGCAAATAGTACATGCCAAACGGATAAATTAATCCTTATGTATACATACCAATTCCGGCCGCCTGGACAACCTCATCGGCCTCCACCTCCTCCTCAGGGGCCTCCAATGCTCCATCCTCGGCCTCGATGACGTCCTCCTCGGGTGGCAGTGCCTCCACAGCCCACCCCTCGTCATCCTCAATTTCCTGGGCCCCCTCCTCCGGCCTCCCTTCCTGCGGCTGGTCCTCCAGGGCCACCGCTGCCTCCTCCTCCTCCATTTCCTGCGCCCCCTCCTCCGGGCTCCCTTCCTGCGGCAGGTCCTCGAGGGCCACCTCTGCCTCCTCCCGGGCCTGTCTTGCGCGAGCACGTGCTGTGTATGTGAAAACTCAAAAAAGTGGCAATTAGTGGTAATTACTATTAAGCCTTATCAAGCTATAAATGCAAAGGTTAGAAGTACAGATAATTGTACAGGCTAACAGCTCCTTAGTGGCCTTTACAAAACACAGCCTGTAACATGGCAGGTATGCTGTGACATTTGGCCCATTGTAAGCATCACAAGCATTAATCCTCCCCAATAACATATTTTATGACCATTACAGGGTGTCAAACAGGAAGTAGCACTCATATATTGTATGCCATGTTTAACTCATGGATCAGGCAGGTTACCTTATTGGTTGAAAAATGGTCATGTCAGCAATATTGTACAATTGGGCATTTAATGGGTAAACACTTACATCGAGCAATGCTGGCCCGTATTTGCTGGAGCTTATCAGGCTGGCGCCGCCTGAGATCAGACCATCGCCGCTCCAGCTGTGCGATGGTCCTGCGCACCTGGGTGCGCGCGAATATGCGCCTGCGGGCCGATGCATATGCCTGGCGCTTCTGCCGGTTTGTAATAAAAGGGCCGGCACGCCCCAGCCTGGTCTCCATAACGGAGACCAGAGTTCGCAGCTCCGCGGAAGAGAATGGGGCTGCTCTCCCATAGGCCGCCATCTTAGCAATGGCACACATCAAACAATCATGTGCTGTCATTGGTTGATCAGAGTGATATTTGGTATTAACTTTATTGTTCATTTTTACACTAACAGCGTGTATGCGCCCGAACAGATGGCTAACCCATTGCATCGCACACCCATCCTAAACAGTGTAAAATAAGATGGAAACATATTATACCTAATCTCTAACATTCCACAAACATGGGTATAAGCAACAGGTGAAATAGTGTGCATCTCTAGACACTTACACCTAACTCAACAAGGTACCAAACAGCTAATGTATAATGAAGGCAGACCTTTTCCCAAAATGAGCCCATGCAGCCATGTGTACACTTACCTTCTACTGGGCCATATTACAGAGGTGGAATGAAAAGTAGCTAGCATCTAACCTGAATGTGGAGTGCTTTCACATGTGATTTGGATGGTAGCACTGATTACTTGT
The DNA here is from genome assembly GCF_055691185.1 of Crinia signifera. Classification (NCBI taxonomy): domain Eukaryota; kingdom Metazoa; phylum Chordata; class Amphibia; order Anura; family Myobatrachidae; genus Crinia; species Crinia signifera. The sequence continues at coordinate 137,980,221 of NC_139222.1, read as the reverse complement.
GGCTAAGTGGTGGACTGGATTGACATATGGAATGGGTAGTGTCAGTTGTACTACATAGCAAACAAGTGCACAGTACAGAAGTACATTCAAATATACATGTCATGTCTGACCTCAGTTGTATTTGGTCATTGGTGTTGGAATCTGCATTTAGCAAATAAATCACACTTACTGAGTTTGCCAGGTTTTCTGGAAATATTTCGCCACACCAAGGGGCGGGCCGTATGCGCCGCACGGTTGACGCTGGGGTACGGAACGCGGCCGTACGGAACGCAGCTTGCAGCTGATTAACGCCAATTACAGAAATAGTATTTAAAGTGGTCCTAGAAAGGCAAACACTTGTTGCAAACATGCCAGGCTCAGACTCTGAGGAAGAGCAGGTGGTGCAGAATCTGTTGTCCCGCATGGAGGCCAACACCACATATGTACCCCTCAACCCAGAGGACCGAGCTGGCCCATCAACATCAGGCCAATCAGCAGCTGGGCCATCCTCAGCAGAATCATTGGGAACCCAGCAGGTGGCTTCCCAACAGAGTAGCCAGCCCAGCACTTCAGGTACAGCAACCGGTGCCCGTGGCCGTGGCAGTGGCAGTGCCCGTGCCCGTGGCCGCAGTGGGGCAACACGGGAACCAACAACACGAAACATGGCATTTGAACCGCGGGAGCTTGACATCCTGGTGACCCGGGCACGTGATTTAATTGAGTGTCCTGCGGTGAAGTTGACACACACAAGGAGATGGAAGATCTGGGAGGAGATAACGGTGGAGATTAATGCAGTGGCTCCACAAGTTCGTCAGACGGAGCACGTTAAGAAGAGGCAAGTACATGTGTGTAAAATTTGAGTAGGACAAGTCCAGTAATGTTTACATTCAATATTAGATGGAGTTGGCCAATGGGTGTTCACGTTGCTTGGACGCACAGACATGTAGGCCATGACATTGAATTGATAGTTATTGGAGGGTGACTGTTTTTGTATCTTCTAAGGATTGGTTTGAAAAAAGAATATAGTACGTTTGGTGTCAGTAGGCACATGTTGTATTATGTTTCAGATTGCAATGGGTGCTACAGCAAACATGAGGAGTTACATGTATTAATATGTACACTTTGATTGCAGGTGGCACGACTTCAAAGGCAACCTCAAGAAGAAATTGACCGAGCGGTGGCAACACAGCCAGACCTCTGGGGCTGGCCCCATGCCTGGCAAGCTGGAGCTCACCCCCCTGGAAGAGATGGCCCAGTGCTGTATAGCAGTGGAGGAGGTCCGGGGGTGAGCACTATAGACAGCGAGTCCCCAGCGGAAGTGATGGCTTCTACTCTTGAAGGTAATTATTTGCCAGGCCATAAGTAGATGTTTTAAATGTTGCATGGAATGTGTGGTAATTTGAATTTTCTTGTTCAACAGCATCGCCACCGCTTGGTCAAGATTCTCTTGAGGAGGTTGTGGAGTCTGTGCCACCTGGCCCCAGTAGCAGGCCCGTGCAGCAGCTGCCAAGATTGTCTGCGGCTGAATTGTCCATGTGGGGCCGTGTGCTGGATAGTATTGTGCAGCAGGGAGAGTCGGCATTCGAGCGGGTGCGTAGGGCCGAGGAGGTGCTGCAGGGTTTGACCACCAGCCAGCAGAGTATTGCTGAGAGCCTGCAGGCTATGAGTGCCAGCCAGCAAGCTATGGCTGGCAGCCACCAAGCTATTGCTGGTAGCCTGCAGGTGCTGGCTGATCAAGCCCTGCGGCAAAACGACCTCCTCCTCCTCCGCCATAATGAACTTATGGTGGAGCTAGTTAACAGCAATAGGGCCCTAATGTCACCCGCTTCGGGTGCATTACCAACCTCATCACTCCCTGCTGCCAGAGGGGGAAGAAGATCCACCCCCTCACCAGCACGTGCTCCACATGAGCCACCATCTGACTCTGGCCGTGGACGAGGCAGAAGAGCTGCTGCACGTGGCAAGGAGCCTGCCAGGGGCAAACGTGCTCGCAAATGAACTTGTGTCCCCATTAATCTCCTCCGTTATGTCTTCCCAAATCTTCCATTGAGCTGTGTGTGTCAGCATCCTGTGTCCAAATCCGTGCCCAGGGTCACCACTTTTGCCCGCGGTTCAAATGTCATGTTTGGTTCCTCTGTTGCCCTGTTTCAGTGTGCTGTACTTGAAGTGTTGGTGCTGTACTTTTGTTGTGAAGCCACCTGATGTGTTCCCAATGATTCTGCTGTGGCTATTTATTCTTTATTATGTAATTTTTGTCCTGGTATGGTACCATTTGTTTTGTTATGTATTTTCAATTATTGGCAAAGTTTGTTTAATAAATGTTATTTTGGCCCCACAAATGTCTGTATTAATTTAGACATGCAGAAGTGGCATGTGTATTAGTATTAATATTATTAAGTTGTGTGCATTATTTGCAGTGTTAAAGTGTGTGACAAGTGCAGCATGTAATGTTCCCTTTAAGCTGCAATGCTTCCAATTGTAGCAGTGAGAAGCGTGTAATTAACAAGTCATGGGTAAAGTATGTGATTGTATTGGGTTCAGGTGACATTGGTTGAGGTGCGTCCGTCCTGATTAGGCGTTCCGATTGCCTAGCGCATGACCGAGTGGTGTCCGCAAAGCAAAAGTAACCTTTTGGACACCGCACATTTCTTCCCTTTTTGTTCGCGTGCATTCGGCGTGCTGTCCGAATGCACGCCTACCAATATATGTGTACTCCCCCGTGTCCGCCCATGTTTCCGCCCAGTTTAGCCCACTTTGAAACCACGCCCCTGTGTCATTCCGCATGACGCCCATAACACACCCCTATTGGCCGAATGTATGCGGTGCACAGTTCTGTACGGGATTAGTGAGAACAAGTACGGAGACCATGCGTGGCACATGCGCGTCGCGTTCTACACGCATGCGCAGACGGCTAAAAAACGCCATCCGAAAGAATGCGGAAAAGTCCGCACCGATCAGAATAAGGGCCTATATGTCTATTGGTATACAATTGTCTTTTTACTTTTATATTGTTTTATTGTCATCCTATTTAATATTTCATTTTTTATCCAAATGATCTTATTTACAATAATTAGTCGCCAATATCTTTTTACATTTCTACCATATATATATATATATATATATATATATATATATATATATATATATATATATATATATTTGTATCATTACACAGTTTCAGAATGCAAGGATTTATTGAACACCCTGACTTTTAAAAGAAGTCAAGATAATTTAGTACAAAAAAACTTTAATCGGTTTAAACTTTGTAATTTGTGTCACAGTGAACTCTGTGTGCAGAGGGAGGAGACACTGGTGGCAAGCTCCTGGAACATTGTGACTTTTCACTGCAAATCCAGGGAGTGTACCTAAAGAGACACTGCCTGTCATCTACTGCACAGGTAACACAGAAATGAGCACCACTGTTGAACAATGTCATTACGTAAGGTCAGAGCTATTTTCTTTTAATCACCTATTCCAGTGTTTTTCAACCACTGTGTGCCTTGAGCTATTCTCAAGTGTGCCCCCAGATCCATAGATGCCCAAACCAGTTTACCGTCACCACCAATTCAACTGTTATTTACTGGTCTCTTCTTTTCATGTAAAGGGCTAATGTATTTTTTTTTTTTTGCCTGTGTGTATTTTATATAGCAAGAGATGCTATACAATTCCTATGTTGCACATTTTAGGCAAATCGTAACAAAGATACTTGCTGGGAATTAACAAGTGTATTTTCATTAGTATATTGCATAATCTACATCAAATATTTTTTGTTTTTCCACTTTGTTTTTCCATTTTACTAAGAGTTCATCTGTACAGGTTAATGTGGTCTCCATGACTTGTTGCCAGGTTCTATGTTAGTTTTTAACAATATCGACGGTGAATACGTCGATCATGAATGGTCGACAGGCACAAGGTCAACATGGGAAACCGGTCTACATGCAATAGGTGTACACCGACAAAAGATCAACGTGGCAACGTCGACACATGAAAAGGTTGCCAAGATTTTTTCATTTTTTTGTGTATGTTAGTGTTGACCTATTTCGACATGGACCACTAATTAGTGTGACGCATACTCTCACGCCACTCGCTTCGCTCGTCATGCTTTGCATGTTACCATTCCCAATTGTAGTCCACGTGGATCGTAAAGCATGAAAAAGTACAAAGTAATAAAGAACTCATGTCAACCTTCTCCTGTGTCAACCATTGTCATGTCCACATTTTGCTTGTGTTGACCTTTTTTGTCAATGTCAAACTTTTGTCAGCCGCCCACCCCGAGCAGGGAATGCCATGCCCAGTTTTTGCATGAGGACACCTAAAAAAGCTGGGTGTTCCCCTGCCCGCCTCTCTCCCCTCATTGGCATTGAGAGGGGGGGGAGCAGGTACTTTTTTATGCAGGCCCAGATCTGCTGTCCCACTCCCCCCTCCCTGGTTGCAGGGCAGTGGGGATAAAGATGATGCAGCCGCAGCACAGCCTCTCTCTCCAGCTCAGCACATGCTGCTCAGTGCTGTGTGCTGAGATGGGGAGAAAGACAGATGCAGCAGCAGCCTGTCGCCTCTCTCCTTCTAGTTTAGTTTTTAGCCTAACCATCTGTTCTTTGCTTACTGTCTTTCCCAATCTGGCATGGTTTAAAACGGGCATGTCCAACGTTGGCCCTCCAGATGTTGTGAAACTACACATCCCAGCATGCTTTGCCACAGTTTTGCTATTAGAGAATGCTAAAACTATTGCAAAGCATGCTGGGATGTGTAGTTTCAAAACATCTGGAGGGCCAACGTTGGACATGCCTGGTTTAAAAATTAGTGTGGTCACACTAGAAGGGGTTTGATCATACAATAGTATCCCTAATTTAAATTACAACCCACAGTGCCCCTTATACACATAATGCCCACCACAAAGGTAGTACCCCCCACAGTAATAGCACTGCTTACAAACACAATGCTCACCACAGTAATAGAACCCCTTAAACACATAATGCCCATGACAGTAGTGGTGTCCCTTACACACATAATGCCCCCAAAAGTTGCACCACTTAAACACATAGGGGGTGATTCTAGTTGACTCACAAAGCTGCGAATTTCACAGCTTTGCAAGTCCTCTCACACGCCGCCCACACAGTCGCACGCCCCCGCTCACACGCCGAATATCCCCACACGCATGCGAATGGAAACATCCATTTGCACCCTTGCCTGCAGGGGGTGAAATCATTTGATGGTCGCCGACCATCGAATTATTTCTACAGTGCTCTCAGTTCTAAAGGCCCCCATACATTAGGCCGACTTGTCCTAGGGACAAGTCGGACCCAATTTACCTGCGAGCCGCCCGGCAGCTCCCCGGGAGGCTCACATACAATTTGGCACTTGATGTGCCATTTTTTACATGGGATAAATTGCATGCGATTTATCCCATGTAAAAAAAACCCCTGGGGAGCTGCAGGGCTGTGAGGAGTAGTGGGGGCGGGCAGCGGCGGCGGTGGTGGGGGCGGGCGGCGGGTGCGGTGAGCGCTGCTGACCTGGCCGGGCAGTGTACTTACACATAGCAGCAGCGGGGACGGGACGCGTAGTGGCAGCTATTAGATTTTTTAAATATTTGTCAAATGACCGGCCGCTCTCTGATTGGCCGGAGAGCTCTCAGCCAATCAGAGAGCGGCCGATCATTTGACAAGTATTTTAAAAATATTATAGCCGCCACTGCGCTGCCCGTCCCCGCTGCTGCTATGTATGAATGGGCAGCCTGTGATTGGCTGAGCGCTCTCTCAGCCAATTGCTGACTGGCTGAGAGAGCGCTCAGCCCACCACAGTAGTAGTTTCACTTACACAGATAATGCCCACTGCAGTAGTAGCGCATCTTATTCCTTCCAGTGGTGAAATCCATTTGTCAGTTCAACCAAAAACCCGACAGTGGATGATGTTAGCTGCTTGTGTATTAGATAAGACTATTTGTTTTTAAAGCTATAGTTGGTAAATGACAAACTTATTTTTAGTGCAGCATTATTTGCATGTTGACTATACAGTACCACCTGGTTTCTAATATTATACTAAATTTCCTTTGGCAAAGATTGGTTTGCTTTACACCTTCACTATACCATCACAACGTTTTGGCAGTTACATTGTATTTTTTTTTTTTACTCTGTGCCATGCTTCACTTGAGGCTCCGGGTCAAGGTCTGGATCTGGGCAACTCCTTGGGCTAATGCAACATGTCTTGATGTGTCATCGGAAACACAATTGCTCAGTCCAATGTCAATCAGTATATCACAGTATATCAGCATGTGATCCCTTCCTACTTCACAATATAGCAGTCAGTGTCCAGTCGACTTAGAGTCAATCTATCATGAGTCCAGATACTGTACCTTTATTGTACAGCATAGCAGCCATGTCCCCATGTGTACATCATAGCATGAAGTCATAGATGATTTTTGTCCGAGTCAGCTCACCAGATCGGGGCTCTATAAATGGGGGTGGTCTAGGGGTGTGGAAAGGCCAATAGTTTCATCACACCCTTGCCCCTCGCGGTGCAATGCCACATTACTGGTATTGCAAAGCAGAGGGTGGGGTTATAATGACATGATCAGCTTAAATTACATCCACATCCCACCCACTTTTCCTCTTGGTGCGTGGGAGGCTGCAGGGGTAAGCAGGGGAGAGTGAGTGCTTGTGCAAACAAGTTGTTGAAGATTTGCCTACTTTTCCGTATGGGCTTCTTTGCGCTTGCCCCCCTGCCGGAGCACTGGCAGTCGGGATACTGACTCTCGGGATCCCCACTGTCGGAGCCCCATACCATACCCCACCCAGGGTGCATGATCTACATATGTATTAACATAGAAGGCTTGTTGGTGGGTTCCACACTGGGCTACACACCGCACGGCACTCCAGGAGTTTGGTGAGAAAACTTCAATTTATTGTGCAACAGTTTCGGAGCACTTGGCTCCTTCTTCAGGCGTACAGCTTAAACAATGTGAAATGTGACAGGGTGCCTACCTTATAGTGTATGAAGGGCCTGTGCGGCGCTGGGATGGAGGCGGCCGTAAACTTCCGGTACCCAGACTGCTGTATTACATATGCGATTATTAACATAGTCTTGTGATAAGAGCTGCTCTTTGCAAAGCAGCCAGCGCCAGCTGAGAGAGTCTCTGTGGGTTTCTCTCACCTTCTGCTCCCAGGCAGGGCCGGTGCAAGCCTCCCCCCGCCCCAGGCAAATCCTCTGCCCGCCACCCGATGCACCCCCCCGCGCGCACACTCCGGGGGGGGGGTGCGGGCTATACTGCGGTGGGCACCGGGGGGGGGGTTTTGGGGGACGGACGGGACTTTTTTGCGGGAGATACCACAGCGGGCACCCGCGCTCTGGGGGGGGGGGGTGTGCAGGTGGATAATGCTGGCTATACTGTGTACAAGGAGGGAGGAGGGCAGCGTTGATTGATGGACGGGATGGGCGGGGGGGGGGGGAAGCCTGTCTTACCTGCTCCTCGCTCCCAGCTTTCTATGGTACCTCTCCTCGGTGGCTCATTACCGCCCTCCAGTGGCCGGTACCCTAGGCAAATGCCTAGACCTGCCTAGAGCCGGCCCTGCTCCCAGGAGCCTCCTGCTACAGACGGCAGCAGGGATTACTGGGCTCCGCCTCTCTGCATCCGGAAGGTATGTCACCTTTGCTAGGGATGAGGAGGTCACTGGGTCTGGATAGCACAGTAGAAGGCTGCCCGGACAGCAGATGAGGGGGGTTGGCGCGGGCTCTGCAGGGCAGCAGTGGTCTGTGGTATGCGAAAAGAGGCACATAGGCTTCTAGGTTGAAAACACCAGAAATATCTAGTGTCGCCCTCTGTGTCGAAAACGTGACGATCCATGATTAATACATTAAAAAATGTGGTCCAAAAACAGGGTTTTTAGCACATTTTTCTTTTGATACATCCCGGCCAAAGTCTGTTCACATAGCTGACTGCATGATTGACCTTGTTCAATCCCTCTTCACTTCTGAGTTACCAGCATTGTATTTCCTTGGAAAGTAATGTACTGGGGCCTCTACTCACCCACTCACAGGAAAAAAAAATCACAACTTACCTGTAGTTCTGGGATTGGACCCTATAGTAAACCTCATTTGAATGTGGCACTAGTCTGTTGGCTACATATTGCATAATTATGAGAGGGTTCTTCAGGAAAGCCTTCCCCGCATTGGCGTGGTGAGCGGGACCATTTATGCACATTATTCCAACTTCCACTCTGAGCATATTGCAGGAGAAGAAAACCTTTAGTTTGTCACAGGCTTCTAGCTCCTGAATTATTTCTGAAATGAAGCAAATATCTGTTTAAATGAAAATGTTGCACAGGTTGCTGTAGAAACAGTAGTGACCTGAATGTGTTGGAGTGAAACTTAATGGTTCATGCATCTATTCAATATTCAGTACTAGGACATCCAATTCTAGTGTGTACACATTCCTAGACCCACGCACAGCTTTCTATTTGCCATTATCTCCCACTGTCTCTTTGCTAACCCTCTGTAAACAGGAGCTGCAGTTGCCAAACAAGAATTACTTTAGTTTTGAAATTTTTTTTGCGCAGTTGTGATACCTGTGTGCCGTGGGTTGGGGGGAGGCCGTTCACGGAGCACAGTACTGAGTCCCGGCAGGGCGACACACAGCTTCTGCTGTGTCCCTCCTCGTGACCCTGCACATGCGCAGTAGGGAGAGACCGGCAAGGACAGGACTACATCCCCCATGAGCCCTGGGTGGGGAGGGGGTGACGACTTCCGGGGGAGACGGCGCGAACGGAGGGAGAGAAGGGCAGGAACGGAGAGAGAGAGGGGACGTGTGGCGTGCGCCCAGGGGAACGGAGAGGACCGGAGAGACAGACCAGCAGAGAGGACACTGACAGTGCGCAGACGGCGCAAGAGGTGTCCCGCGACGCGGCCAGGACAGCAGCTGCCGGGGACAGAGTAAACGCCGGGAGTGCTCTGCCACGTGGAGAAACGGACAGCTGCCAGAGAGCCACAGCAGCACTCCAGTCCATCGCACACCAGCAGGACCAGTTGGAGAGGGTGAGTGGCTGCATTCCAGCCAGACCAGCGTATTTATCCCCTGCAGCGTCCTATAGCCCCATCTGCAGCGCAGAAGTACCCCTACACCATCCCTCTAGGAGCTGTCTATGAACTGAGCCCAAATCCTACGTTACATTCCCTGCCCAGGAGCCAGCCAGACCAAGTCAGTCCACCTCTCTAATGCCCCATCCCTATGCAGCTGAGAAGACTGTGCAATTCCTCCCCAATGTACTGATAGGAGTGACAAGCAGCACCCTGCTTGATAACTAGACACTGACGCTGGGCCTTTTAAAGTATCTAAGGACCTTTGAGATCTAAATTGTGAGCCGGATCATTACACCCCTGTGGATTACAAGTACCTCACGGCCATAGACTAAGTGATTAGGCCGGACTGTGTTTACCGGGTCCCGGATTTGTGTTACAACCAGACTCCTTGGGTTAAAGGATTACTGCAGTAATCGTTAGGATTCTTAAGTGCACTATAAAAGAACACTCATTATTGCGCAATAATAACCCTATGTTTATCGGTTTCTATGCAATGATAATCCTATGTTTATCTGTTTCTATGCAATAATAACTACTGGGTTATTTATGTAATAATTATATGTATCGTTCACTGTGGTCGATGCGATAGTGAGATTTGTAATTTACTTTATCTATGCAATAATCATTAGACGTGTTATACCGATTCATGCAAACGTGACGGTTAGATAGACTTATAGCGTTGGCAGTTGTAGGCGAAGTATAGTTCCTAACCTGTAGAAGTTGACGGCCAGGACCGTATAGTTTAGCGATTCTTGCTGTTATTGTGCATATCTTGCTGTTTGATTTGAGACGCAGGTTGCGAAACACTGCGCAATAAAAGTGTTAACCCTTTAAGCAACCTCTGTTCCCTGCCTTCAATTATTCCGCAAGAAGAAGGAAGAGCAGAAACTATCCCAGCGGCAACACCGGTAAGAGAACGCACCTCAGCCTACACCTATGGTTATCACATCTGGCGTCACGAACAGGATACGTACACTAGAAGCGGAGAAAACCCAACCCAGCACCGGTCAGGATGTCGCAAGAGGAAGCTCAAGGAAACCCGCAAGCCATGCGGAGCACGGATCAAGGTGATACATCTGGAGGAAGCGACGCTACTGCACGGATTCCGGCGACAATTAACATGCCGTACTACTTCGGAGCACCGTGGCTCCCCACCTATACAGGAGAGACCAGATCGTCAGAACCCAACGGATTCCGCGACTTCAGGGACCAGATAGAGACCCTGTTCAACGTACACGGCCTGAATGAAAAACAGAAGATCGAAATCCTAATGGCACAGTTGAAGGGGTTCGCTAAGAGAGAAGTAAAATCGTGGCCAGCAGATCAAAAAGAATCAGCGACAGCGATATTGAACAAACTGGCAACGATCTTTGATGCTAAGACGCTATCGGAACTGAAGACACAATTTTACGCTCGGAAGCAACAACCGCAGGAGACGTTGCGAGAATTCGCCGTGGAACTGAAAGAGGCACTACAAGCCATCAAGGAGTGCACCCCCACCGAAGTCATAGCAGAGAATGAGACACTGACGAACCAGTTCCTAGATGGGATATACGATGACAACACGAAGGGTCAACTGAAGATGCTACACCGACAAGAGGCACCCATAGACTTTGCCAAATTCAAGGAACTGGTGGTCAAGGTTTTTGGGGACAAGCCTAGCAAAGGGAAAGTGGCTGTGAATCCCGAAGTAGCCGTTCAGCAACAAGCCCAAGCCACTGCAGCGAAAGACCCAGTCGCAGAAATGCGAGGACAGATCGCCGATTTGACTCAAGGGATGGCCGACCTCTGCCGAGAACTGAGAGCCCTAAAAGAAACACCTCCCCAACCGAGACCGTGGAGGATGGAAAGGGAACCCCGATACAGTAATGAATGGAGGAATACTCCGTGGAATTCCGGTCGCCTCCCATCTGATCGATTCGACGAACAAGGGAGGCCGGTATGTAGGCGATGCCAGAGAAGCGGGCACATTGAGCGAAATTGTAGACAACCCGAACATTTAAACGAAGAACTCCCGAGGTCCAGGACCAACCGTCGGGAGAACCCCCAGCAATAGGTCCTTCACCCCAGGAATGGCTGCCGAAATATATAGGCCAATGCCCCATGATTGAGATTGAGATTAATGGAGTCATCTTACCCGCCCTGCTAGATACTGGATCCCAGGTTACCACTGTCCAATGGGTTGAGTTCGCCAAGCATTGGAGAGAAGAAGAGATTCTGGCACCACCGCCGGCATGGCTGAACCTGCTAGCCAGCAACGGGCAGAGTATCGACTGTTGTGGATATTGGGAGGCTGGGATCAAAATCGGACAAACCCAGATGCCCAAGCAAGGATGCTTGATCACGACCGTTGAAGATAAGGGACTACCGCCTGTCATAATAGGAATGAATATTCTCAGAAACTACCCTGAAGAATTAATCTCAACGCTGAAACAGGAACTGTGCAGCAGAAATCAGATTGAGAGGCGAGCACTGCAACATACCATCCGTGTCCTGAAAAGTCAACAGAGGTTCGCCGATAAGAAGGGCGAGATTGGGGCCGTCCGAAGTGCCGAACGAAGAACCGTCCTGTTACCGCCGAACTCTGAAAGTCTGCTCTGGTGCAAAGCAAAGATTGGGCCGAGAGGGAGAAATTATGATGCCATTATTGAAAGGAACAGAGAAAACTGGTCGGAACAGTTTGTGGTAGCCCGCGCATTAGTAACCGTGGCGCAAGGACGAGTCCCGGTAAGGCTGCTGAACCCGCACAATCACCCTATCAAGATAGCCAGATTCACAAAGATCGCCCAAATTTATGAAGTGAACTTCCAAGATATAGTTGGGATGGAACCTACTCCGGTTCGACAGAATACAATTACTGGAGACGCCCCAGGAAGTCAACGTGAACCCCCTTGGTGGGGTAAACTACAAATAGGGGACCAGGATACACCAGAGGCAGAAAAGGCGGGAGTATTGCAACTTGTACTGAAGTATGAGAGGGCTTTTAGCAAAGATGCTAACGACTATGGACACGTGAAAAATATCCAGCACCACATCCCAACCGGAGCTGCCCCTCCGATAAGAGAGCGCCATCGGCCGATCCCTCCGGCATTATACCAACCTGTCAAGAAGATGATTGAGGAGATGAAGGCAGCGGAGGTGATCAAAGATAGCTGCAGCCCGTGGGCCGCACCCCTAGTACTGGTCAAAAAGAAGGACGGCAGCCTCCGCTTCTGTGTCGATTATAGAAAACTGAATGCGGTGACACAAAGAGATGCGTATCCCCTCCCTCGGATTGAGGAGTCGCTAGCCGCCCTCCAATCAGCAGCATACTTCTCCACCTTAGATGTCACCAGCGGCTACTGGCAGATCGCGGTAGCCCCAGAGGATCAAGAGAAGACGGCATTCACGACTCCGATGGGGCTGTTCGAGTTCAATCAGATGCCGTTTGGGCTGACCAACGCCCCGGCAACATTTCAGAGGGTGATGGAGTACTGCCTGGGCTCACGGAATTTCGACATCCTACTCCTATACTTAGATGATATCATCGTCTTCTCCAGAAGCTACGAGGAACACCTGGAGCACCTGGGAGAGGTTTTCCACCGACTGGCTGATTATGGGTTCAAGTTAAAGCCGTCTAAGTGTCATTTACTCAAAACAAGTGTACAATACCTTGGCCATGTTGTCAGCCCTAAGGGAGTAGAAGTTGACCCTGCGAAAGTGCAAGCGGTACAAGACTGGCCCACCCCGAGAACCATCAGCGATGTGCGACGATTCTTAGGATTCGTAGGGTACTACAGAAGATTCATTGAGGGCTTTGCCAAAATTGCGGCCCCGCTACATGAATTATTGAGGAGTACACCGGGCCGAGAAACTAGGAAGAACACCCTTGTCACTTGGACTGACCGGCAAGAAGAAGCGTTCACACGACTGAAAGGTCTACTCACAGAAGCACCTCTACTGGCCTATCCGAACTACGACCTTCCATTCAAAGTGTACACCGATGCCAGTACCCAGGGGCTGGGAGCTGTGTTAGCCCAGGATCAGGAAGGGAAGGAGCGCGTGATCGCATATGCGAGTAGGGGGCTGCGACAAACGGAAAGAAATGACAAGAACTATAGTGCCTTTAAGCTGGAGTTACTAGCCCTGATCTGGGCAGTGACCGAAAAGTTTAAAGATTATTTGGCTGCGACACCCTGTATCATCTATACAGACAACAACCCCTTGGCCCACCTCCAGAACGCTCGGCTCGGAGCGGTAGAACAAAGGTGGGTCTCCAGACTGGAAAACTTTCAGTACCGGATCAAATTCAGGAGCGGAAAGACAAACGCTAACGCAGATGCCCTCTCTAGACTCCCCAGGGGCCCCGAACCGGCAATGGAAGACGAGTGGGAAGAAGTTGAACTCCCGGTGTTCGGACCCCCGCCTGCTAAACAAAGCCTGGTGGCTGCCCAGCAGACCGAAGCGATCCCTCCTGCCGCAACTAGCAACATTATTAGACAACCAGAACTGAATTGGGCCAAGATCCAAGAAGAGAGTCCAGTCCTGCAGCAGCTGAGACGTCTTCTGGCCTCTGGCAAGATCCCGAGTAGAGAGGAGCGACAAAGGCTTGACCCAGAACTGGTCCGATTGCTAAGGCACCGAGACAGGATCCGTATCGTCCAAGGGATACTCGTCCGGACTAGCATCGACCCATGTACTCACAGCACCCTAAGTCAGATACTGGTTCCCCATTCCCAACGGACGGTAGTGCTGAAAGCATACCACGAACGCTCTGGCCATTTTGGGATCAAAAAGACGGAGACTGCCATCAGGAAGAAATTCTTCTGGGTCCACCTACAGGCAGATGTCGAAGAGTGGATCGAACGGTGCGAGGCTTGCGCCTTGAAGAGAAACCCTCGGCCTGGACAGAAAGCACCGCTCCAATCTATCCACAGTCAGCGGCCATTGGAGATCCTGACGCTAGACCATGTCAAGCTTGGACCGAGTCACGCGGGGTACCAGTATGCCCTGTGTCACACGTAGCCGCGACGGAGCGCGGCGGGTACAGTACTCACCCGTCTGCGCCCGCCGCCGGCTAGCGTGTGCAGGCTCCGGTCTGCGGTGTGCGGGTAGCGGCAGCTCTGGGTAGGGATGGCAGCAGTAGTGGTGCCGGGAGGCCGGCGTCGCCATCTTGGTTGAGGGCAGGAGACAGATTGGCCCAGAGTGGAGGTTCCCTCCTCATCCTGTGCTGACAGCCAATGGCAGCCATCCCCTGGGGATATAGGGGATCTGCCTAGGCTGTTCAGTGTCAGTGCAATGAGTCTTTGGAGTCATTCACAACTCCTAGCTGATTCCCGGATCCTGGCTCTTTCTCTCCTGACTCTGGTGCCTTGCTCCCTGCATCTTGCTACAAGGAAGTTTTCTCCTGACACCAATGCTGCAAGTCCTACCTAGTGCTTGTTCCTGCTTGTGTCCCAGAATTACCCTGCACAGCTTTCCGCTGCCCTCCTTCATACAACTCATTCATTCCATCATCTTTCAGTCATCCGGATCCATTTCTTCTGTCATCAAATCAACCTCCTTCCGGATCCTCATCTATGTACTCTGGCTCACCAAGTATACGTTTCCAGATTTCCCTGCCCGTTATTAGTATTGTGCTGGACTCTATTTAATTTATTCCAACTGTCACTTAAAGAAGTATTTGAGTGAAGTTTATCATTTATGAAATCAGTTATTAAACCTGCACGTTTCAATCCTACTCCTCCTGGTCCGTCTCCGGTTCCTGTGCACCGCACGACTCCATCCAGCCCTTTAGCCGTGACACCCTGATGATAGTCGACCACTATTCCAAGTTCATGGTGACTGTACCGGTGAGGGATATGACAGCTCAGACAACTGCTGAACAGCTGTTGAAGAACTTTATCCGACCCTACGGATATCCAGAAATGATCTTGACTGACCAGGGCCCAGCATTCGAATCTGTGTTGTTCAGCGAACTCTGTAAAGTTGCCGGCTGCAAGAAGTTAAGGACCACCCCTTACCACCCGCAGGGCAACGGGTTATGTGAGAGGGCGAACCAGACCCTGATAGGGATGATGCGGACGCTCTCTTCGGCCGAACAGCTGAACTGGCCTACCCTACTACCAGAACTAACGTATATGTATAATAACATGGAACACGCTTCGACTGGATACACCCCGTATTACCTCCTGTTCGGAAGAATGGGGAAACTGCCCGCTGACCTGGAGCTCAATACTCTCCCTGAGGGGGTTGAAGTTATACAGACGGACTGGGTAAATGACCACAAACATCGGATTGATCTGGCGAAGAAAGTAGTGGAAGAAAGGATGGAGACAGCCCACCATCGGCAGAAGACAAGCTATGATCAGGATGCGAGGGCTGAATCATTCCGCGTGGGAGATCGGGTTTGGAAGAAAGACAATCGACGAAGCACCAAATTGGACCCCATCTGGGAATCCACACCCTATGTGGTCGTACATCTTCCAGACACCGACTCAGTGGTGTATGGGATAGAGAGAGAGGGAAGTGACCGCCATGCGCTCAAGATGGTACATCGGAACCAACTCAAATTATGCCATCACAGAACAAGGTCGGAAGAAGGGGGGCTCAGCTATACAGAAGAAGGGTCGACACAAGTCCCCATCCACCCTCTGCAAGACCCGACAGACCTCCTACTCTTCATGGGAGGACCCTCCCCTTGCTCCTGGGGGGGCGAAACAACTCCAATAGCATCACCCGGTGTTGTCGCAGAAGACAGAAGGGAGGCCGAGGAATTCGGGCCGTCACTCCGTACAGACGGAACAGAGCAGATGTCCAGCAGACCCATCCGAAGCACCCGAGGGGTTAAGCCCCTCCGATTTCGAGAATAATTATAATGATTGACTTAGAGTGTAAAAGTTACAGTTGAGGCTACGTGTTGTATTCTCTGTCGGAAATACCGTATTTAAATCTACTGTTTATGTTTTGTATTGATGTAAAGGAAGGTGTGCAGAGTTGCATGGGGACATGCAAATATTTCAGAAGGGAAGAATGTGATACCTGTGTGCCGTGGGTTGGGGGGAGGCCGTTCACGGAGCACAGTACTGAGTCCCGGCAGGGCGACACACAGCTTCTGCTGTGTCCCTCCTCGTGACCCTGCACATGCGCAGTAGGGAGAGACCGGCAAGGACAGGACTACATCCCCCATGAGCCCTGGGTGGGGAGGGGGCGACGACTTCCGGGGGAGACGGCGCGAACGGAGGGAGAGAAGGGCAGGAACGGAGAGAGAGAGGGGACGTGTGGCGTGCGCCCAGGGGAACGGAGAGGACCGGAGAGACAGACCAGCGGAGAGGACACTGACAGTGCGCAGACGGCGCAAGAGGTGTCCCGCGACGCGGCCAGGACAGCAGCTGCCGGGGACAGAGTAAACGCCGGGAGTGCTCTGCCACGTGGAGGAACGGACAGCTGCCAGAGAGCCACAGCAGCACTCCAGTCCATCGCACACCAGCAGGACCAGTTGGAGAGGGTGAGTGGCTGCATTCCAGCCAGACCAGCGTATTTATCCCCTGCAGCGTCCTATAGCCCCATCTGCAGCGCAGAAGTACCCCTACACCATCCCTCTAGGAGCTGTCTATGAACTGAGCCCAAATCCTACGTTACATTCCCTGCCCAGGAGCCAGCCAGACCAAGTCAGTCCACCTCTCTAATGCCCCATCCCTATGCAGCTGAGAAGACTGTGCAATTCCTCCCCAATGTACTGATAGGAGTGACAAGCAGCACCCTGCTTGATAACTAGACACTGACGCTGGGCCTTTTAAAGTATCTAAGGACCTTTGAGATCTAAATTGTGAGCCGGATCATTACACCCCTGTGGATTACAAGTACCTCACGGCCATAGACTAAGTGATTAGGCCGGATTGTGTTTACCGGGTCCCGGATTTGTGTTACAACCAGACTCCTTGGGTTAAAGGATTACTGCAGTAATCGTTAGGATTCTTAAGTGCACTATAAAAGAACACTCATTATTGCGCAATAATAACCCTATGTTTATCGGTTTCTATGCAATGATAATCCTATGTTTATCTGTTTTCCACTGCCTTTCATCCCCAGACCAATGGCCAGACAGAACGGGTGAATCAAGACTTGGAGGCCTTTATCCGACTGTTTGTCTCGTCGTCCCAAGATGACTGGGTGGATCTTCTCCCGTGGGCAGAATATATGCATAACAACTCCTATCACTCTTCCTCCGGAACCACCCCCTTCTTTACAGTATTCGGCAAACATCCACGATCTCCGGATTTCTCAGAATTATCCTCTTCCGAAGTTCCTGCAGCAACCACTTCATTACAACGCTTTGCTAAAATCTGGTCGGATGTCCACACCGCTCTTCTTAAATCTTCCGCCCGATACAAGAGGATGGCAGACAGGAAAAGAAGGGCAGCGCCCAGATTGAAAGTCGGAGACCGGGTATGGCTGTCTACCCGCCATATACGCCTCCGTCTGCCCTCTATGAAGCTGGCTCCCCGGTTCATTGGGCCATACCCTATCATCCAAGTCATTAATCCTGTCGCTTATAGACTTCAACTTCCTCCTTCCCTAAGGATTTCGAATTCCTTCCATGTGTCCCTCCTCAAGCCTTTAAGGTTGAACTCTTATCAAAAGAAGATTCCCAAACCGCCCAAGATTAACTCCGAAAGTGGGTCTGAATTCGAGGTAAGACGCATTATAGACTCTCGTTGCCGCAATTCTCGTACCCAGTATCTGGTGGAATGGGTTGGGTTTGGTCCCGAAGAGAACTCTTGGGTGGATTCCATTGATTTGCACGCTCCAAAACTGGTAAAGCAATTTCTCCAGAGAAATCCGCACAAGGCCCATAGGCGCCCTGGGGTCACCCTGAAAAGGGGGGGTACTGTCACACGTAGCCGCGACGGAGCGCGGCGGGTACAGTACTCACCCGTCCGCGCCCGCCGCCGGCTAGCGTGTGCAGGCTCCGGTCTGCGGTGTGCGGGTAGCGGCAGCTCTGGGTAGGGATGGCAGCAGTAGTGGTGCCGGGAGGCCGGCGTCGCCATCTTGGTTGAGGGCAGGAGACAGATTGGCCCAGAGTGGAGGTTCCCTCCTCATCCTGTGCTGACAGCCAATGGCAGCCATCCCCTGGGGATATAGGGGATCTGCCTAGGCTGTTCAGTGTCAGTGCAATGAGTCTTTGGAGTCATTCACAACTCCTAGCTGATTCCCGGATCCTGGCTCTTTCTCTCCTGACTCTGGTGCCTTGCTCCCTGCATCTTGCTACAAGGAAGTTTTCTCCTGACACCAATGCTGCAAGTCCTACCTAGTGCTTGTTCCTGCTTGTGTCCCAGAATTACCCTGCACAGCTTTCCGCTGCCCTCCTTCATACAACTCATTCATTCCATCATCTTTCAGTCATCCGGATCCATTTCTTCTGTCATCAAATCAACCTCCTTCCGGATCCTCATCTATGTACTCTGGCTCACCAAGTATACGTTTCCAGATTTCCCTGCCCGTTATTAGTATTGTGCTGGACTCTATTTAATTTATTCCAACTGTCACTTAAAGAAGTATTTGAGTGAAGTTTATCATTTATGAAATCAGTTATTAAACCTGCACGTTTCAATCCTACTCCTCCTGGTCCGTCTCCGGTTCCTGTGCACCGCACGACTCCATCCAGCCCTTTAGCCGTGACAGTTTGCACTGACCCGATGGAATCGGGTGAAGCACAGGCCTCCATGACGGATGTTCTTCAAGGCATCATGGCTCGATTGGAACAAGTAGAGACTACCCAGCGTCAAGTGGCTCAATTTCTCCAGACCTTGTCATCACCTCAGGTGGCTCCCTCAGTTTCAGCAGCACCAACCTCCGGAGCTTCGGCCTCTGCTGCTCCCCCTGGGCCAGCTGCTCCTCACCATCTACACCTGTCAACCCCCAGTAAATATGACGGGTCCCCGAGGGGGTGTCGAGGATTCCTGAATCAATGTGACGTCCATTTTACCCTCCAGCCTTCCAATTTCCCCTCTCCCAAGACTCGGGTGGCTTACATCGTGTCCCTACTGGCGGGTCCAGCCCTGGAGTGGGTGTCCCCCCTTTGGGAGCGTGCGGATCCCATCCTCAATAACTATGAAGAGTTTGTGGCCTCCTTCCGTCGCATCTTCGACGAGCCTGGCAGAGTGTCCTCCGCAGCCACAGAGATCCTAAGGATTCGTCAGGGCAGTCGCCCAGTGGGACAATATGTCGTACAATTTCAAACCCTGGCTTCCGAACTCAGATGGAACGAAGAGGCTCTCGTTTCTGCCTTCTGGAACGGCCTAGCCGGGCGCATCAAGGACGAGTTAGCAACTCGCGATTCTCCTTCCACCCTGGCTGAACTCATTTCATTATGTAACAAAGTCGATCTGCGACTCCAAGAACGCCAACTTGAGAGGAATCGCTCTGATCGCCTTCGCCCTCGATTTCCTTCCAATGTCGCACCAGCCTCCAAACCAACCCCGCCTCCTGCGGTGTCAACAGATGAGCCCATGCAAATCAACCGCTCCCGTCTCTCTCTCGAAGAGAAGTCCCGAAGACGGCGAGAGAATCTATGCATGTACTGTGGCTCCTCAGCTCACTTATTGGCTTCCTGCCCGCTGCGGCTGGGAAACGACCGCTCCTAATCTCCCCGAGGGAGGTCCGATTAGGAGTCTTGCTTCCATCTCCCTCTTCTTCTGATTCCACCATTCCGGTTACCCTTGTGTGTCCCCAAGGGAGAAAAAGAGTTCAGGCCCTATTGGACTCTGGAGCAGCGGGAAACTTCCTTTCTTCTTCTTTTGTCACCCAACATGCCCTGCCTGTGCAACCCCTGGATCACTCGCTGGTCCTCACTGCAGTGGATGGGAGTCGAATTCGTAGTGGACAAATCACCCATCAGACCACCCCGGTGACACTGCTCATAGGAGCTCTACATCAAGAGACCCTCGAATTCTTCATTCTTCCACAGTCCTCACACCAAATGGTCCTGGGCCTTCCCTGGCTCTCCAAACATAACCCACACATCGATTGGACCAATATGGAGGTCAAGGCCTGGGGAACAGATTGCCAGTCTACTTGCATTCCTCAGATCCTTCCGGTCTACCAGACCCATCCACAACGTGAGGGTAACTATCCTTCATCCTCTTCAGCTCCACCCTTGTCGATACCCGCACCATATCGTTCATTTACAGATGTATTCAGTAAAGGTGGTGCCGACACCCTGCCTCCTCACCGTCCTTGGGACTGCCCGATAGAGCTGGTGGCCGGGAAATTCCCTCCTCGTGGCCGCATCTATCCCCTGTCGCTACCTGAGACTGAGGCCATGTCCTCGTACATTCAAGAGAACTTAAACAAAGGTTTCATTCGACCATCTACTTCTCCGGCCGGGGCCGGGTTTTTCTTTGTGAAAAAGAAGGATGGCGGTCTTCGGCCATGTATCGACTATAGGGGCCTGAACGACATCACCATTAAAAACCGCTATCCCTTACCCCTTATCGCAGAACTATTCGACAAGATCAGAGGGGCAGCAATCTTTACTAAATTGGACCTGCGAGGGGCCTACAATTTGATCCGGATCCGTCCAGGTGACGAGTGGAAGACGGCTTTTAACACGCGCGACGGCCACTATGAATACCTGGTGATGCCCTTCGGCCTTTGTAACGCCCCCGCCGTCTTCCAACAGTTTGTAAATGATATCTTTCGGGACTTGCTGTACCACTCCATCGTAGTCTATCTAGACGATATACTCATCTTCTCTCCAAATCTTCAACTTCACAGACAGACAGTGTCCGAAGTCCTACGACGTCTTCGCCAAAATCAACTGTTCTGCAAGTTGGAGAAGTGCGTTTTTGAGGTCACGTCCATTCCATTCTTGGGTCACATTCTCTCCGCCACTGGGATAGAAATGGACCCAGAGAAGGTGAGAGCCATCCAAGACTGGGCAGCCCCCACAACACTCAAAGGAATTCAGAGATTCCTAGGGTTCTCAAACTATTACCGGCGATTTATCCGGAACTTCTCTACTATCGCTGCTCCCCTCACTGCTCTCACTTGCAAGGGAGCTGATCCAAGCCGATGGTCGCCAGAAGCATCCTCTGCCTTCCAGCAGTTAAAGAGAGCATTCATAACGGCACCAATCCTCCTCCAACCAGACCTCGACAGGCCCTTCATTCTCGAGGTGGACGCATCCTCGGAAGGGATCGGGGCCATCTTGTCACAAAAAGGTGAGGATCAAGAATTACACCCTTGTGCCTTCCTCTCCAAAAAATTCCTCCCGGCAGAGAAGAATTACCCCATCGGGGAACAGGAGTTGCTTGCAGTCAAAACTGCGTTAGAGGAGTGGCGATACCTTCTGGAGGGGGCACGGCATAAGATCACCGTGTATTCAGACCACAAAAATCTGTCCTTTCTTAAACAGGCTCAGTGCCTTACTGCCCGCCAAGCCCGTTGGGCCATGTTTTTTGAACGCTTTGACTTCCAAATTAAATTCCGACCTGGAACCACGAATACTAAGGCAGACGCTCTATCCCGCTCCTTTGAGACGACCTCTGACCTAGAGACACCTCCTCGTCCAATCCTCGATCCGCTGGTCTTCGCCCAAGTAACCGTACAGCCATCTCCTCCTCCAGGTAAAACGTTCGTTCCCCCTGAACTCCGCAAGAAAATATTGTCATGGGCACATTCTTCCCGCTTCGCAGGGCACGCAGGAGCACAAAAGACCTTGATGTTCCTGTCACGTTCTTATTGGTGGCCAACCATCCGCCACGACGTAACCAACTTCGTCGCTTCTTGTGTAAGATGTGCTCAGCATAAGGTGCCCAGAACAACTCCCGCTGGTCCTCTCCGCCCTCTAACCATTCCCACAGAACCATGGACCCATCTGTCAATGGACTTCATTTGCGAACTACCTCCCTCAAAAGGTCATACCGCAATCTGGGTAGTGGTCGACCGATTCTCGAAAATGGTCCATTTTTTCCCACTAAAAGGTCTCCCCTCTGCTCCAGTACTGGCTCAGCTATTTATCTCAACCATTTTTAAACTTCACGGACTGCCCAAAGAGATTGTATCCGACCGCGGAGTACAGTTCGTTGCAAAGTTCTGGAGAGCTCTCTGTGCCGCGGTACAGGTCAAACTCAAGTTTTCCACTGCCTTTCATCCCCAGACCAATGGCCAGACAGAACGGGTGAATCAAGACTTGGAGGCCTTTATCCGACTGTTTGTCTCGTCGTCCCAAGATGACTGGGTGGATCTTCTCCCGTGGGCAGAATATATGCATAACAACTCCTATCACTCTTCCTCCGGAACCACCCCCTTCTTTACAGTATTCGGCAAACATCCACGATCTCCGGATTTCTCAGAATTATCCTCTTCCGAAGTTCCTGCAGCAACCACTTCATTACAACGCTTTGCTAAAATCTGGTCGGATGTCCACACCGCTCTTCTTAAATCTTCCGCCCGATACAAGAGGATGGCAGACAGGAAAAGAAGGGCAGCGCCCAGATTGAAAGTCGGAGACCGGGTATGGCTGTCTACCCGCCATATACGCCTCCGTCTGCCCTCTATGAAGCTGGCTCCCCGGTTCATTGGGCCATACCCTATCATCCAAGTCATTAATCCTGTCGCTTATAGACTTCAACTTCCTCCTTCCCTAAGGATTTCGAATTCCTTCCATGTGTCCCTCCTCAAGCCTTTAAGGTTGAACTCTTATCAAAAGAAGATTCCCAAACCGCCCAAGATTAACTCCGAAAGTGGGTCTGAATTCGAGGTAAGACGCATTATAGACTCTCGTTGCCGCAATTCTCGTACCCAGTATCTGGTGGAATGGGTTGGGTTTGGTCCCGAAGAGAACTCTTGGGTGGATTCCATTGATTTGCACGCTCCAAAACTGGTAAAGCAATTTCTCCAGAGAAATCCGCACAAGGCCCATAGGCGCCCTGGGGTCACCCTGAAAAGGGGGGGTACTGTCACACGTAGCCGCGACGGAGCGCGGCGGGTACAGTACTCACCCGTCCGCGCCCGCCGCCGGCTAGCGTGTGCAGGCTCCGGTCTGCGGTGTGCGGGTAGCGGCAGCTCTGGGTAGGGATGGCAGCAGTAGTGGTGCCGGGAGGCCGGCGTCGCCATCTTGGTTGAGGGCAGGAGACAGATTGGCCCAGAGTGGAGGTTCCCTCCTCATCCTGTGCTGACAGCCAATGGCAGCCATCCCCTGGGGATATAGGGGATCTGCCTAGGCTGTTCAGTGTCAGTGCAATGAGTCTTTGGAGTCATTCACAACTCCTAGCTGATTCCCGGATCCTGGCTCTTTCTCTCCTGACTCTGGTGCCTTGCTCCCTGCATCTTGCTACAAGGAAGTTTTCTCCTGACACCAATGCTGCAAGTCCTACCTAGTGCTTGTTCCTGCTTGTGTCCCAGAATTACCCTGCACAGCTTTCCGCTGCCCTCCTTCATACAACTCATTCATTCCATCATCTTTCAGTCATCCGGATCCATTTCTTCTGTCATCAAATCAACCTCCTTCCGGATCCTCATCTATGTACTCTGGCTCACCAAGTATACGTTTCCAGATTTCCCTGCCCGTTATTAGTATTGTGCTGGACTCTATTTAATTTATTCCAACTGTCACTTAAAGAAGTATTTGAGTGAAGTTTATCATTTATGAAATCAGTTATTAAACCTGCACGTTTCAATCCTACTCCTCCTGGTCCGTCTCCGGTTCCTGTGCACCGCACGACTCCATCCAGCCCTTTAGCCGTGACACCCTGATGATAGTCGACCACTATTCCAAGTTCATGGTGACTGTACCGGTGAGGGATATGACAGCTCAGACAACTGCTGAACAGCTGTTGAAGAACTTTATCCGACCCTACGGATATCCAGAAATGATCTTGACTGACCAGGGCCCAGCATTCGAATCTGTGTTGTTCAGCGAACTCTGTAAAGTTGCCGGCTGCAAGAAGTTAAGGACCACCCCTTACCACCCGCAGGGCAACGGGTTATGTGAGAGGGCGAACCAGACCCTGATAGGGATGATGCGGACGCTCTCTTCGGCCGAACAGCTGAACTGGCCTACCCTACTACCAGAACTAACGTATATGTATAATAACATGGAACACGCTTCGACTGGATACACCCCGTATTACCTCCTGTTCGGAAGAATGGGGAAACTGCCCGCTGACCTGGAGCTCAATACTCTCCCTGAGGGGGTTGAAGTTATACAGACGGACTGGGTAAATGACCACAAACATCGGATTGATCTGGCGAAGAAAGTAGTGGAAGAAAGGATGGAGACAGCCCACCATCGGCAGAAGACAAGCTATGATCAGGATGCGAGGGCTGAATCATTCCGCGTGGGAGATCGGGTTTGGAAGAAAGACAATCGACGAAGCACCAAATTGGACCCCATCTGGGAATCCACACCCTATGTGGTCGTACATCTTCCAGACACCGACTCAGTGGTGTATGGGATAGAGAGAGAGGGAAGTGACCGCCATGCGCTCAAGATGGTACATCGGAACCAACTCAAATTATGCCATCACAGAACAAGGTCGGAAGAAGGGGGGCTCAGCTATACAGAAGAAGGGTCGACACAAGTCCCCATCCACCCTCTGCAAGACCCGACAGACCTCCTACTCTTCATGGGAGGACCCTCCCCTTGCTCCTGGGGGGGCGAAACAACTCCAATAGCATCACCCGGTGTTGTCGCAGAAGACAGAAGGGAGGCCGAGGAATTCGGGCCGTCACTCCGTACAGACGGAACAGAGCAGATGTCCAGCAGACCCATCCGAAGCACCCGAGGGGTTAAGCCCCTCCGATTTCGAGAATAATTATAATGATTGACTTAGAGTGTAAAAGTTACAGTTGAGGCTACGTGTTGTATTCTCTGTCGGAAATACCGTATTTAAATCTACTGTTTATGTTTTGTATTGATGTAAAGGAAGGTGTGCAGAGTTGCATGGGGACATGCAAATATTTCAGAAGGGAAGAATGTGATACCTGTGTGCCGTGGGTTGGGGGGAGGCCGTTCAC
Source organism: Crinia signifera (assembly GCF_055691185.1). Lineage (NCBI taxonomy): Eukaryota > Metazoa > Chordata > Amphibia > Anura > Myobatrachidae > Crinia > Crinia signifera. The sequence continues at coordinate 137,955,171 of NC_139222.1, read as the reverse complement.
GGAGCACAGTACTGAGTCCCGGCAGGGCGACACACAGCTTCTGCTGTGTCCCTCCTCGTGACCCTGCACATGCGCAGTAGGGAGAGACCGGCAAGGACAGGACTACATCCCCCATGAGCCCTGGGTGGGGAGGGGGCGACGACTTCCGGGGGAGACGGCGCGAACGGAGGGAGAGAAGGGCAGGAACGGAGAGAGAGAGGGGACGTGTGGCGTGCGCCCAGGGGAACGGAGAGGACCGGAGAGACAGACCAGCGGAGAGGACACTGACAGTGCGCAGACGGCGCAAGAGGTGTCCCGCGACGCGGCCAGGACAGCAGCTGCCGGGGACAGAGTAAACGCCGGGAGTGCTCTGCCACGTGGAGGAACGGACAGCTGCCAGAGAGCCACAGCAGCACTCCAGTCCATCGCACACCAGCAGGACCAGTTGGAGAGGGTGAGTGGCTGCATTCCAGCCAGACCAGCGTATTTATCCCCTGCAGCGTCCTATAGCCCCATCTGCAGCGCAGAAGTACCCCTACACCATCCCTCTAGGAGCTGTCTATGAACTGAGCCCAAATCCTACGTTACATTCCCTGCCCAGGAGCCAGCCAGACCAAGTCAGTCCACCTCTCTAATGCCCCATCCCTATGCAGCTGAGAAGACTGTGCAATTCCTCCCCAATGTACTGATAGGAGTGACAAGCAGCACCCTGCTTGATAACTAGACACTGACGCTGGGCCTTTTAAAGTATCTAAGGACCTTTGAGATCTAAATTGTGAGCCGGATCATTACACCCCTGTGGATTACAAGTACCTCACGGCCATAGACTAAGTGATTAGGCCGGATTGTGTTTACCGGGTCCCGGATTTGTGTTACAACCAGACTCCTTGGGTTAAAGGATTACTGCAGTAATCGTTAGGATTCTTAAGTGCACTATAAAAGAACACTCATTATTGCGCAATAATAACCCTATGTTTATCGGTTTCTATGCAATGATAATCCTATGTTTATCTGTTTCTATGCAATAATAACTACTGGGTTATTTATGTAATAATTATATGTATCGTTCACTGTGGTCGATGCGATAGTGAGATTTGTAATTTACTTTATCTATGCAATAATCATTAGACGTGTTATACCGATTCATGCAAACGTGACGGTTAGATAGACTTATAGCGTTGGCAGTTGTAGGCGAAGTATAGTTCCTAACCTGTAGAAGTTGACGGCCAGGACCGTATAGTTTAGCGATTCTTGCTGTTATTGTGCATATCTTGCTGTTTGATTTGAGACGCAGGTTGCGAAACACTGCGCAATAAAAGTGTTAACCCTTTAAGCAACCTCTGTTCCCTGCCTTCAATTATTCCGCAAGAAGAAGGAAGAGCAGAAACTATCCCAGCGGCAACACCGGTAAGAGAACGCACCTCAGCCTACACCTATGGTTATCACACAGTCATAGCTTGGATTAGCTACTGAAAGCATCAAAATATGCTTACCCAGCAAACATCATTGCTTGTTTTATCAGGAGGCAGTTTATATTGCTGCAAATTTACTTGCAGCAAAGTAGTTAATTTGTTACTACAGTATATTTATAGTACGCTATAATTATGCTGCCTATTCATATACAGTACATGTGAACTTCCCATTCAAAAAAGCAGAAAACCTCTGGAAGGAATGGAAGGAAAAGATGTAGTGTCACGGGTATTGGATCCGACGGATTGTGAAGACTCATCAGTTGTCAGGTAGGTGATCTTCTAGCAGTAATTTCATGATATTATCTTTCTTTGTGCTTTACTAAATTGCTGATTTAATGTTTCTTATCCACATGTAAGACCTTATTCTGATCCGTCTGTTTGGACCAGGGGTCCAAACAGTGTGCGCAGGAGCTTTTCTGCACATGTGCATTCGCCGGGTGTGTGCGGCCAAGGCAAACAGACTGTTCACCGGGTGCACGCATCTAAGATTGTGAGTGTTGAGGGAAGGGTGGTCCGGGGGTCTCGGGCATGGGAACACCCAACGTTTCATGGGCGTACCCATGGAAATCGCCCGCCCACTTCCTCCCAAGTGTACATGCATATCTGAGTGACCTGAGTGCATTTTGTCAGAAAGAGTGAATGAGAATAACCCCCATAGGGCCTTATTCTAGTTCACTCTTTCTGACAAAATCCTTCTTAGATGGGCAAAACCATGTGCACTGCAGGTGGGGCAGATGTTACTTGTGAAGAGAGAATTAGATTTGGGTGGGGTTTTACTTAAGTGAGATCTATATTGCAGTGTAAAAATAAAGCAGCCAGTATTTACCCTGCACAGAAACAAAATAACTCACCCAAATCTAATTTTCTCTGCACATTTTACATCTTCCCCCTGCAGTGCACATGGTTTTGTCCATCTAAGAAGGATTTTGTCAGAAAGAGTGAACTAGAATAAGGCCCATAGTCAGAGAAACTGCACCTGCGGCCTGTCATAAGCTGGGAGTGGAGCATCTAAAGCACCAAAAGGTTTTTCAGCATCTACAGACACTGACAGCTGGCATCTCAGTCCTTGTACATTCAAATGCAAAGACAAACACTAAGGAAGGGCTTTGTAACAGAATTTGCATAACATTGCAGATGAGCAGTCTTGAATAAACCCAGCCGAAACGGATTCTACGTCCACTTCTCAATCAAACCCGTAATCGGTTTATATTAAAAGCATAATTACATGTGTACAGATCTATGCATAAGCATGTAATTCTGAAGAATGTGACATGTTTACCAGCCACTCTGTAACATTCTGATGTTTTATCATGCTCAGTGGTTAGGTAGTACACCGCTAGTGTTTTTGTGTGAACTACTGTGTGTTTAATATTCTTAAACTGGTTACAATTTATATAATGTGAAGCCAGCACGGCAGTGTCACTGGCAGGACCCAGCAGGGGAGCTAGCAGCAAGTGGATACACACTTGCCGATGCCGGCAGTGACATAGCGCTGGCGGCAGTCATGCTGCATTCTATCTATATGCAGGGCCAACAGGAGCATGTGTTGTTCTGTTCTGTTGGATTGAACAACATGTTGCCTGGTGTGTACCTAGCTATAAATTCATCTATCCAATAGAGAGTATTAAGGGGCAGAACATACTGTAGTAATCACTTAGCCTTATTCCAGGTTTTAGAGTACAGCAGGGCTGTTCTGCTCTTTCCTCACCAACCATGGTGTGTAATCGAGTCTCAGAAGGGTGACGCAGTATTGGCGGGCTCCTATTATATCTGTCTGGTCCGGTCCCTGTAATGGCATACCTCCCAACTTTTGCCCTGATCAAATAGGGACACTCGCGCGGAAGCCGTGCGAGCGCCCGAAAAGGGGGCGGGGCGTATGTAAATGAGGGCGCGGCTTATGCTAATTAGCCGCGACCTCATTTTTATACGAGAATAGACGCTGTGCGCATGCGCACAGCGTCTATTCTACAAGATTGGGGGGTCTCCCAACTGCCACCCCCCGCAGCGGGACAATGCCTGCCGCGGGTGGGACAGCGGGACAGGACCCGAAAATCGGGACTGTCCCTCTAAAATCGTGACAGTTGGGAGGTATGTAATGGTTGCACCACTTTCAGTAGGGGTAAATCTGAAACTCTCTTTTAATATTCTGAAAAGGTAAGACAGAATTACTGGTTTAATATATTCATATGAACAGACCAATCAGGCAAGTTGTTTCCTGTTTCAAATATAAAACATTTAAATTGCATACTTCACCAGTAGAATCTGGTGTTATTTTAAAACATTTTTTCCTCTTTGTAATTTATATTTCTTTCACAAATGTATTCACTGTTATTCAGCCACCACTTTTATTTAGCATCACAATAACACATTCCTCATTTTCATAATTGTTTTAATTATATTTGTTCATCTCCATACCTCCACCATTACTTCTTTACCCCTGAGATATGGCATGTATCCATGCAATCCACAAAGGCTCGTATCAATTCTCATGTCTGTGAAATTATATCTGCATGATCCTGCTCTGCTAAGATTTGCATTACATTTTCAATTAGCTAGCTGCACGGATGTGCTTTCCATGAAATTACCTGATTTATCTACTAGCATTGTAGCACATATCTGGTTATTGAAATACATCTGGTTTTAGATTGGTTATGGTAATGTAACAAAATTCTTAAAAGTTCAATTCAAAAGTTAGAAATCTTTCAGTGTCATTCGTACACCACTATAATAACAAAAACTAATAATAACTAAAATATATATTTTAAGTTAGTTGTTTATATGAGTGAGAAAGCCATATTATTTGTGAATGGCCAGGGACAATAACAAATGATGATGATGGGGAGCACAGATGGAGTAATGGTTAGCATTACTGCCTTACAGCACTGTGGTCATGGGTACACTTCCAGCAATGGCCCTGTGTGGAGTTTGTATATTAACCTCATACTTGCGTGGATTTCCTCCAACACTTCAAAAATATACTGGTAGGTTAATTGTCTCCTGGCAAAGAAAAATGAACCCTTGTATGTGTGTTTGCATATATGGACAGACTACATGGGCCAAGTGGTTCTGTCAACAAATTATATTTTTATGTTTCTATTGTCGCAGATGAGGTGCACCACTTATTAAGAGGTGGGTACTGCTTACCCAGACCAAAGCATGTTAAGCTGTGGCCCAGACCATCCATTAAGGTGGAGGAATGCTTGTAGTGAATCTTTTTCCTGCTTGGTCATGTTCTTCTTTGTTACAGCTGAGAGTTGGGTCTGGGTAAGGTAGGAAGTCTAATCCAGCTCTTGCTCATGGAGTTTAGGAAAGTCAATGGGTACTTCATCTAGGACTTGAAAATAATGTTGGTGATTTAGCAGTGAATCTCCCAAAGACATAGACTTAAAGTGAAATAAGCTTTACTAAACTGGAAGCTGGAGCTGGTAGATGATGCAATTGGAGCCAGATGAAACCAGGTGACCAGACTAGAACCGGTAATGTATCTGGAACCAGAATGGAACTGTAATGTAGTTGGAACAGGACTAGAACTGGTAGGTGACTGGACTGGAGCTGGGAAGGCAACAGGACAGGTGCAAGTCGCTTCAATTACCAAACTGGATCTGGAATCTCACAGGACTAGTTTAGCAGATTGAAAATGGTTAGGATGGACTGAAGCCAAGTAGGGACTTAGGCATCCATTTAAGAAGGATCAAATATACAATGCGACCTGGGTGTATTATTACTGCCCAGGATGACATTGTAATATACAATACTATCGTGGGGAAGTATCACCCTGCACACGCAGGGACAGGGGCTCTGAAATTAGCCTGTCGATGTGATGCGCTCAGCCGGGTGCCATATGCAAGGTTATTACTGTTTCCCGCCGACCTCACTGCCCCACCTATAGGCTACAATGGGCTACCGCCATCTCAGGGACCTGATGCAATTCTGCCCGATATTGATATATTTGTCTGCATATTGCACATAGAAACCTATATGCGTTGCAGCTGCATTCAGAGAAGGAGCGATCGCAGCAGGTGTTATATTTGGTACTTATATGTTAGTTGGGCGCCCACTATAGTTAGTACGCTCATACCCCCACTATCCATGTCGGCATGGAATTGATTTTAGATAGTGTGGCGAGTGCAGCGATCCACCGAGCCCGAAGCGTAAAACTAAGCAAATAGCTTAATTGGCGCCCAACTAACATATAAGTACCTTATATTTTGTTTAAACTATAAAACTATTTTCTTTTAATGTCCCCAAAATAAATAAAAAAATTACTTATCACATTATAAAAATAATAGCTATATAAAACTAATCTAGCATTTTTGTTAACAAAAAATATTAGATTTATTCCCAACTGTCTCTGCTATCTCTACTTGGACATCCCAGCGCTATCTTAAACTTAAGGGGTGAAATTAAATAGGGTGCGATTTTTGCACATGCGCGAATTGTGGTAAAATTCCAACGTTTTGACCTGTCTAGAAAACCGCACATTCAAAATCGCATCCAGATGTTTTCTCATAGAAAACATCAAAATCACAAATGTAATAGGGTGTGAATTTTCAATCCACAACCTTAAAATAGCCCAAAATCGCAAAAGAAATATACCAGGTCCAGCCTGGCAAGTTTGACAGAACCATGCACAGATCAGTGAGATCTGTGATTGGTTCTGTTAATAAAAGTGTTATAAAGTTACATTTAACCAGCACCGGTTCCAGGGGCGTAACTAGATATTCATAGGCCCCATAGCAGAAGTTTTTAAGGGACCCTTATTTAGTAACTGATGGTGATAAATGTATGTAAATCATATTACTTAGACCAGTGGTTCCCAAACTGTGTGCCTAGGCACCCTGGGGTGCCTCAGGACACTTGCAGGGGTGCCTTGGGTTGGTGGACCAAGATCAATTCATATTATTTATGGTCAATGTACCAGGCAAAACCAGTGCTGGTAGATGCCAATCATAATATATGTGGACAAACAGAAGCAAATCCTGTCCCTCACCAGATAACTGTGACATATAAACACAATGTACTTCATTTAATATTTTTTTTCTGAATTTCTCGATAAGAAGCATTTGGCCTAGGGTTGCCTTGAAAATATTTTGACGCTCTAGGGTGCCGTGATTCAAAAAAGTTTGGGAACCACTGACTTAGACAATAAAGATGGGCCCCCTTCAGCTCTGGGCCCCATAGCAGCTGCACCCCTTGCACCTTTGGTAGTTACACCCTTGCCCCGTTCCCCAAATATGGGGGGGGGGATCATGGGGATCCCCTGTATTTAAGAAACCAGCATGGGCTCTTGTCCCGGACTTGGCTCCAGACATAAAGGAGGACAAAAAACGGGATGCAGTTTAAATCCCGGCAGTCGGGATCCCGGCATTCAGAATCCCGACACTGGAAATCCCGACAATTTCTCCCTCCGTGGGTGTCCACGACACCCCTGGAGGGAGAATAAATTAGCGTGCCGAGCGCAGCGAGGCACCGGGCCCGCTGCGTGGTGAGCGCAGCGAGCCTGCAAGGGGGGGCTATCCACATCACCCCTTGTAGGGATTTCGGTGGTCGGGATTCCGGCGTCGGGATTTTGAACGCCGGGATCCCGACCGCCGGGATTTCATACCGAATCCCAAAAACCTGTGGGTCCCCCGTATTTTGGAACCAGCACCGGCTCCAACAGCCAGTTGTGTCATGCAACAGCCGGAGGACACTTTTTATGCACGGTCCCCCAGGCGAACCATGATCACCCTGGTTGGTCAGCTCTGGATGGGGTAACTGGTGGATTGGGACCACCCTTCGAAGGCTGAAGCCCAGGGCTGTCCCCTGGGTGCCGGGCTGATTAATTTGTGTAGTATTTGTGTAGTATTATTACTAAAAAGAATGTTGAAATAATGACACAAACTTTTAAAATAAAAATGTAATGCACATGTTAAACAGAAAGCCATTCATACATACTTACCCTTCCTTGCTCCCATGACGGAGAGCCTGCTCTTCCAGCTCTGTCTGCAGTGTCCCTATGACTATGACGTCACAGGGAATCCCGCTGACCTTCGTGCCAGGGACCCTGCTCAGCCTTGATTGCCTGAAAGCGTCTCCATGGAGACGCCTACAGCCAGTCAGGGATCAGCTCAGGAGATGCTTTCAGCCAATCAGGGCTGAGCTTGGTTCCCAGCACAGAGGTCAGTGGGATTCCCTGTGACAATAGTCACAAGGACTCCGTTGGTAGCGCCGGAGCCACTCCGTCAGGGGAACTAGGATGTGTAAGTATGTGTGTACAGTGTGTCTAATAAAATGTATATTTTCAAGGTGTTTATTTTAACATTATTTTTAAAGGTATACTACAAGTCTAAGGGGCTTATTAATGCCCTGCATGCTGGGACTTGTGGTTTGCCAAGTCCCAGCATGCAGAGGAGTCCTTCTGGGTCTTGCAGTTCTAATATAAAAGGCAAGGTTTTTTAAATCTATTTTTAACACTTTATCATCCTGCTACCTACAGCCCACGCAAAGGGTGAAGCATGGGCGGGGGGGCCCCTTTAATTGGGGGTGTTTTCTCTCCCCCAGGTACCCCATCCAGGGCTAACTAGCCAGGGTGATCATGGCATGACACCGCTGGCTGTTGAAGCCAAGTACTGGGTCCAAGAGCCCTGTGATGATTTTGTAAATATGGGGAATCCCCACAATCCCCCCCCCCCCCCCCCGGGGCTGGTTATGCTGGGGGGACACGATGCAATTTTTAAAAAAATGTTTACACAAATTCACACACTCCCATGTCTAAAAAAATCCTTGTTACTAAAAACCCACACGTCTAAAACATTGTACATTTTCGTGACTAAAAATCTGCAGAAATCGCATGTGATTTCTGACTTTGTCTAAAAATTTGCACTCTATATACATGTGCGAATTTGGGAAAAATAGCACATTTGACACGTGCGATATGGTGTGATGTTTTAGCTGTCTAAAATATTGCACCCTATTACATCTCGCCCTATATGTCTAATGGTGTGTACACACTTGTACAATGTGCATGAGATTTTGACTCACCTGGATCTCATGCAGATTGTATGGGTTTTAACCCTTACGATCCCGATGTGCGCTCCCGTATCGCAGCCAGAAAGTCTTGGCTGCATAGACTATATAGTGCAGATCTGCACTATATAGTCTAAATTGTATGCAGATAGTCTAAATTGTATACATAGTCTAAAGCTGTGTACACACGGGGGCGATTTTGTGTAATATCGCGGGAAATATGGTCGCTAAGCGACCATATTGCCCACGATGGGAGTGTGCACCGGCGATATCTCGCCGGGTGCACGCTCCCGTTTTTACCCCTGTAGTGATCGCTGGTCGCAGAAACATGCTCCTGCGACCAGCTGATTACCACTGCCGGGATCCCCCCGGCAGTTTCTTTTTCATCAGCGACCATCTCTGGTCGCTGATGAAAAGGAGAAACTGAGCAATATATCTCCCCCGTGTGTATGGGGCTTAAATTGTACAAGTGTGTACACGCCTTTAAGGTGCCCACAGACGCATCAATTATCAAATGCGTTTTGTACTTTTTAAGTACAAAACGCATCTTATGCACAATTATCGGGTGGTGTTTATGGGCTTGTGCGATGTGATGCGCGTTCCCAGGAGTCCGATATTGTATGTCTAAAAAAGTACGTGCTGCACGTACTTTTTAGACTACATCTGAAAATTAACATTACAAACATGGGTTCATCACATCGCATCGCATGCATCCAAGTGCACATCGCATCGCAAGCTGGAAGAAAAATTGTATAGAACCATTGTACAGTCAAAAACGCATAGCATAGTAAAATTGATGCGTCTGTGGGCACCTTTAGACTATATTACAATTTAGACTATGTATACATTACCAGCACCTGTGCTATAACAACTTTCGGTACTTGTTTCCTAGCACGGCCACAACGATTTAGATCGTTGTGGTCGTAAGATAAAAAATCGGATCGATCGCATCGCATGCGATTTGGTCGCATACGATGCGACCGATCCGACCGACCGATTTTTCACCCGATTTTTTTTTTTTTTCACCAGATTTTTTTCAATTGCCCCCCCAAATGTTACTAAGTGGGCTAGACCCCACGATAGACGTCAACCCGAAGCGTGGCGAGCGCAGCGAGCCCGCGAGGGGCGGCGGTGCGCGTCCTCCGACCTTTTCATTCCCCTACTATCCACGTCGGCGTGGAGTTGAGAATATATAGTGTGGCGAGCGCAGCGAGCCACCGAGCCCGAAGCGTGGCGAGCGCAGCGAGCCCCGCGAGGGGACGCGTATAACTTCACAGGTATACGGCTGCGCTCGCCACGCTTCGGGCTCGGTGGCTCGCTGCGCTCGCCACACTATATATTCTCAACTCCACGCCGACGTGGATAGTAGGGGAATGAAAAGGTCGGAGGACGCGTACCGCCGCCCCGCTGCGCTCGCCACGCTTCGGGTTGACGTCTATCGTGGGGTCATGGCGGGCACATAAAAAATGTGAAATGGGTCATATTGGCCCATTTCACCTTTTTTATCATTTTTCCCTATGTGAGATGGACTTAATCAAGTCCATCTAATCTTGTGCCATTATAATGGCACAAGACCAACGCGATCCTCCCGATTTCAATGTTAAAAGATTTTTTAACATTGAAGTCTATGGAAAAATCGGGTGAATCGGTCGGTCGCATCGCGGCCGATTTTAATTGGTCGCGACCGACCGATTGACCCGATTTCTGTCATTCAAAGTGAAAAAATTGTAAAAAATCGGCCACATCGTGAGGATCGTGTCCCTTAATTAAGAGCCACGATCACTCACGATTGTGGCCGTTCTAGGAAACAAGTACCCAACTTTCTTATCAGTTAACCTGGGGTATGGTTAAAATCCGGACCAGGACAAAACCCCCGGACCGCCGTCCAGACATCAAACTCTGCATTTTGGAGCTTGTATCGTCCGGTCTGGGGGGTGTCCTGTCCGGGGGTGTCCTGTCTGGGGGTTCTGCCTGTGACACCTGTTACCAGGTAGAGGAGGAGGGGTAGAATAAAGCCTCCCTGTATGGTCCAGGCATGTAGCAAAAATCGGACGGTTCGGACCACACGGGGAGGCTGTAATCTCCCCTCTCCCATGTCCCTGGTGATAGCTATCACAGGGACCCCCCCTGACAAGACACCCCCCGAACAGGACACCCCCCGGACCGGACCCTACAAGCTCCGGACTGCAGATTTTGATGTCCTGTCCGGCGATCCGGAGTCTAGTCCGGTCCGCTTTTTACATAGTCCCGTTAACCTGTTTAATACAGGTGATGGCAATCATACATTAAGAGGTTTAATACAGGTGATGGCAATCATACATTACCAGGAACAGAGCATTGTGTCCCTCCTGGAGAGGGTCATATTGGGTGGCAAGGTATTCACGCATGAGCAGATGTGGGAAAACCTTCGGCGAGTAAATAATAATATAAAGAAAACATTATAACACAGAATATGTCATAGGTAGACAGAAAAAGATGCATACAAAAAAAAGAAGAAAAAAACATATTTTATATGGATTACGCATGCAAGACAACCCCTACTGAAAGAAAAGACGTCGTCAGAGCTTTCAATGTAAAATATAGATACAGGTTCCCGAGCTCGCAAAGAAAGTGACAGATAGAGACCTTAGTTCCGCCCGCTCTGGTCATGTGACCGTGGCGTCAGTGAGGGGCCTTCGCCCTCGCACACGCAGCGCAGCAGCAAGTAGCCGCATCCTGGAAGAGCAGCTTCCGTGGCCCGCAGTGAATGGATGACTTCTTGGATGACTCCTCCCAGCCATGAGCTTGGGGTCCTGTAGCCCGGGCTGACCCGGCAGTCACCTGTACCTACTAGCCAATTTGTCTTCTTGTTCCCTCTATCCCGGCAGTGCAGCGGACAGGCCCGATCAGGGTCTTTCTTGGGCCGCGTCACGCTTGGTGTGTATGAGGTCCCCGGCAGCAGAACGAGAGATACGGCTGGATGTGCCGGTGACAGGAGGAGGAGAGATGGCCACTGGAGGAGTACTGGGCCCCGGGGGGCTGCGGCTCCTGGTCTGCTTTTTGGGGGTCTTTGTATGTTACTTCTACTATGGAATCTTACAGGAAACTATGTGAGTACCCGCACTGCAGCCGCTCGGTGTAATATACTCCTCCTGCTCTAATGTGGGAACATGTCTACACCTAGACAGCTGCTGTACATCATTATACACCTTCCCTGTCACACAGCTAATATTTATACAGTCACCCTGGTGTACTCTCACTATATTGTTATACAGCTATAATATCATACCACTACCCTGTCAACATAGTTATATTTATTATTATAAACCTACACTGACACAGATAAATGTATTTATCATAATTATACCCCTACACTGCTATACTTTCACATATTTTATTATAGCTATACTCTCATGCAGCTATATTATACCAGTACACTGTCATACATTTACTTTATATTTATTTACATTTACACCATCAGTTTTATTACACCTACAATGTCAGTTATATTTATTATTATTATACACAGCTATTATTTATCCAGTCACACTGTATACTGTCACACTGTTATATTTATTATTGCTACTGTACTCTCACATAATTATATTTTATATAGCTACTGTATACTTTCATAAAGCTATAATATTATAGCATTACATTGTCATACAGCTAAGTTAATCATATTTGTGCCCTCCGGGGAAATGTATGGGGGAATTTGTTATGCAGCTGCACCCTCGCACAGCTTGTCATCCAGTCAACACCTGTTGTATTACATACCCTTTGAACTATATGCGCAGAACACACTGCATGGTATTGCATGTGGACAGATCTATTTAGGCACATATGAACTCACTAGGAATGCAACACACATTCTTTCTTACCTAACCATAGAAATATATGTACTTTACATATATGAACCATTTCCTAATGTTGTTGTGTTTTTTTTTTTTTGTTTTTTTTTTTTATAGCAGTGGGTGTGGTATAGAACAGTAGTCCGCCAGGCACACCAGCAGTCCAAGTGTTATGGCTATACAGGCTTAAGAAGGGGTAATTGCCAGTCTATTTTTAAGCGATCTGACTAGATCAGGGGTCCTCAAACTATTTCGCTCTGGGACCCCATCAGACCATAAAAAAATTGCGGGACCCCAGCAAATCACTACAGAAGGTCATATGTGTAGTAAGCAGACAGCACATACATGGCAGCATTGTGAAGGCACAGAAGTATGTGAGGAGTCTAAAATAACAGACAATTCAACAGATTTTTCAGACTCCTGGAATCACTGACTGAGTTTAGAAAAGTCATCAGCCTGATGGTCAGCAACATGGAGTCGTGACCACATGCTGAGAAGCTCCGGACACACAGTTTGAGAACCGTTGGACTAGATCAATCAGAAATTAAGCACATATCGCCCTGTGTGTACAGGCCATGGCGATGTGCTGTCACTATCGCCTGACTAGAGGAGAACACTGGTCTGCACAGATCACTCTTCACACATTGCGGGTGCATCGAACTGTGTGCAGCCATGTGGCTTGAGCGATCTGTGCTTAAGCACCTCGCTCAGCACGGGCTGAAGTCGCCCTGTGTGTACATGGCTTTAGGCATAGGTGACTTAATTTGTACCTCAGTCAGCTTGATTTATACCATTTGTGCATAAGCAGGGATAGCCCTAAATCCTGGACTGTTTGTGTGCCTTGACGTCTGAAGTGTCTAGATTGACATGCAACAGGTAGATGGTGAGTAAGGTCGACAGTCAAGAAGGCAACATCATGATGGTCGACACAAGTTTTTAAAAATAATTTGGGGTACCATTTTATTTGTTTTATCATGTATGACCACAATCAATACAAACCTGTACCTTTGCCATGCTTTGGAAAAGATAGCTCACTGCACTTGCCACAGGTTACTATTCCCAATTGTAATATAAAAAAAAGGGAATAAAGGAAGTGCGCTTTGATGCTGCCAAACTAGACCACAATTGAAAATATGTCACCTTACATATGCAATTAAACCGGCACCACGAAATGTCAAGGAATCACCGGGCGCTTCACTATTACAAATAATACTTAGGAGTCCTTATTGGGTAACCAAAAGAACCTTCTTTAAAGATCTTCTACATATATCTTTTGAGTACCCATTAAACAATAATAATAATAATAATAATAATAATAATAATTTATACAAGCTGAAGAACCTGGTGACTCCTTGACATTTTGTGGTACATATTCCCAATCATAGTCCACATGGATAGTAAATTAATGGAAAGTAGGGTTAAACCTGTTAACCTAATTCGTGTCATCCATAAGGTGTCACTGTCGATCTATCATGTGGATCCTAAGTGTGGCTTGTAGCGGTGATGGAACTACATGCTCCTGCATCACATAGTAGCTAAATCGGTACTTGTGTATTATCATGGCGCCCCCGATATTGATCGCGCAATGTTTTTTATCGCATTGCATGCCATACACCCGATGCATTGCGATGCGATTTTAGCCCCCTATTCGATTAAAAATTGTATAAGCACCCTCATGGGTGCTTACAATGTTAAATGTACCCCCAGGCAACCCCTCACTATAAACCTGAACCCAAAGCGTGGCGAGCGGTGGCGGTACGCGTCCTACGACCTTTTCATACCCCCACTATCCACGTCGGCGTGGAGTTGATTTTATAAAGTGTGGCGAGCCACCAAGCCCGAAGCGTGGTGAGCCCCGCGAGGGGACGCGTATACTGTGAAGTTAGGGTGCTTATACCATTTTTAATCGCATCCCATGGCATTGTATGCCATATACAATTTTAAAATTGTATGACATTGTACAACATCGCGCAATATCGCATCGCATACCATCTGGTATATGATGCGATGGGCGCTGTGATAATACACAAGTACCGCTAAATCTATAATTAGCTGATTATGCTGATGTATGTAAATTCACTATACCAAGAGGAAATAGCATAACGTGTCTCCCAACATTATTGAACATGCATTCTAGCAAGACTTTGGTTCTTTTTTTTGTAGAACACGAGGGACATATGGCGAGGGGGAAAACAAGGAGAAGTTTCGATATGCACTGTCATTGGTATTTGTTCAGTGTATCATTAATGCTGTATTTGCAAAGTTTTGTAAGTATCACCTAGCTGAGAGATAATCGCTTTAAGCGAAGATACTGTTTACATCACTGATCACCTCATGGTTTATAGAAAGAAAATATAGTCTCTACTTATTCAGTTACTTTTGTCTATTGTGGGGTATTCAATCTCTGCTGAAACATTCTGAAAGTTGAAAGAGATGTGGTTTGGCGAGTCCTTGACGGTATTGAATAGGTCCTTGATGATATTTCCGACTATCGTAACTATTGGCCAGGATTGAATACCCTCCTTTGATGATAGCTGCATGCATGATTAGTCCTAGCACATTACCCGTCTGGGTTACTTCATGTACTGGCATATTATGGGTCTAGCAGCATTTTGCTAAAAACTAACCGTTGTGTTTTTCACAGTGATCACTTTCTTTGATACGAAGGTTAAGGCAGACCGCACACAGAGCTGGCTCTATGCGGCATGCTCACTGTCCTACGTAGGAGCCATGGTGTCCAGCAATTCAGCACTCCAGTATGTCAACTACCCCACACAGGTGAGTCCTTCTATTAGATCATTAGGAAATTAGATCATGTTTAACTGACCGAAAACACCTCCAACAAAACTTGGTAGTAACTTTTTTCTTCCCTCTTTTTACTGGTACATGGTTGCTGAAGCGCTGTAACCTTAGATATGTATATAAGTAATTATAGGTAAAGTGTGTGTATACTTAATGATGATGGAGGAGCCATAATTAAAGTAGATAAAATAGGCGGTACAGTACGCATCCGTCCGGATGTCAGACCTGCGTTTCCGGCGGGAAACAGGGTTAAATGTGATAGATCGCATGTGAAAGGACCATATGCAATGCATCCGATGCAATCCTGCTGCCTGGGGAGGTCCCGGCACACACTACCCACACTAAACGTGCAGGAGTGCTAGGGAATTGCAGTTGCTTGTTTCGGTAGTACTTGAATTGTATAAGCCAGGCTATCCTTGGTGTATGCCCCTGACAACAGTGTAGCTTTAATAACAGGTGTTGAGAAGGTGTAATAAGTAATTTACTCCACAGTCCAGAAATTGGGAGTGAAAATCCTCAATCAAACAGGCTAATTGTAGGACATGTCTGTATGCGTATTCTGATCAGACCACGTATACTGTAACCAATGTTTCTTTGTTTTTCTAAGCCTTGTTGTAAAGATGCAAATATAAATACAAAATACAAAAAACAATCAAAAAGCTTCTCTTATATCCCTCACCTACAGTATGCACACCCCTGGAGAATGAAATCACTGACACCTCTGAAAAGAAAAGCTGGGTGCACAGCAAATGATGCAATGTCATCAGCGATGTCCTTTGAACTGCATGTATTGTTACAAACAATAAACATTAAACAATGTTACAAACTGTGTTGTACATTGGCCCCATCCAGCAGTATGCTGTCATTGATGATGTAGATTGGATTGAGCTGCATGTGCAGACAGATGGGGTCAGTAACTATATATTGCGTACATATTAGATGATATGCACAAAAATATTGTTAATGGTGGTAGTTCGTGAGCATATAGTTTATTTTGCCGTCTTAAGCTGGGTACACCCTAATAAATATGTCACAGATCCATATATCTACAGACTGATTGGGCAGCGTGTTCTCCATACACGCTGCACGATCAATCGAGACTGACATCACAAACGGGCAGGCGCATTTGCATGCGCGCACCCACTGAACAGTCAACCACTGAAGCGGCTGTTTGATTGGTTGGCAGATCGATACACCGATATACCTTTGGATATGACGGGCATCGGCTGCGGTGTAAAGCCAACGCAATACATCTGTGAATGACTCCGTACACATTGTTCGATGGTGCATCTATTTATCCCCCCCCCCCATTCAATTGAAAGGCCGATATATCGGCCAGTATGTACGCACCTTTAAATGTGTACCCAGCTAAAGACCACCCACTAAGAGATTGACAGACCTAAACAGAATCACAGAAGCGCGAAGCACTGTATAAAGAATGGCAAAGGAATTGGCATAGAAAGAGCAGTATAGAAAAGTCACCAATGAAAAAGACAACAAAGAAATTCAACATATACTAAACATAATATTGAAGTATTGCAGAATTAAAATGCTCTACTTATTTATCTATTTTATTATGTGGTACTTATAGGTATGAATTGGTTTTTGATTTTCTTTGTTTTTGTGGAGAATATTTTTTTGAAATACTTCCATATAATCTTGTATTATGTGTTATGTTGCCTTTCTTTGTGTATATACATTTTAATATCCACAGGCATTTATCGGTGCATACATAGATAACACGTTATCAGTGTGGGTGCATTTTAAGCAGAGCTGTGTAGCCACGCAGCAGTTAGAAACAATAAGGATATTACTCCCTAACAAGGTGAAAGAAACTGCGCTAAATACGTGCTATGACACTCTTAACTGTTTTTATATTAAATTTAATGAAATTTAAAAACAGTGCTGTGAATACAGAAAAAAAATGGGTGGTAAAGACAGCTGGTGTCCATACAGTACCCTATATTTATGTAAAATATTTACTAGAGTATGCAGGTGTCCCTTATTTTGCCTCATTCACTGGGTCCAATTGTGATCCACAGGGTTCCTTTTAAAGCGGATTCATGGAGGATACTTACCTCCTGCTCTTTGTAGCCTAAGCATATAATGAGGGTCAACTGGTGGAAATGTCCCCAAATTCTTAGGGCCATATTCAATGCGGCTGGTGAGGGGGTTAAACGGTGAGGATCGCATTTACCCCCGCGCCGGCCGCTCACCCTGTTCAATGTTCTGGGGAAATCCTCGCTGTCAGAGGATGGTGAAGATTGCCCCAAACAGCTAATGCAAGGGAGGCAGCTGCATTTAGCTGTGAGCCTCGCTGCTTTAGCGGCCGCTCTGCTACAAAAACCTAGTGAGGGGGAAACGGCATGTGCAGGGGAGGGGGTCCGTTGAATACTGAGCCTGCGAGCACTGCTTGCAAAAATCATTGAATACACCCCTTCGTAGTAGAGGCTGGTCCAGTCACTGGGAAATTAGATGGTACTCTGGAAACAAGTTCAGCTGCAATATCCACCAACGTGTTTCACTGCATATATGCACTCCTGGACGCAACCACTCCGCTCCTTCACCACTACAGTTAGAGAAGAGCGATGGTTGAAGAGTTCTTATTGGGTTCTTAGACCAGTTCTAAACTGGATTGAAAATATATTGAAAAGCTTGCCCTCTGTGTGTGTATTTCCAATGAAGATTAGTAGTAGTAGGTTTGGCGACGATGCTGTAAATGTAGAATGGTCACAGCCAAGCAAAGTCTTCTTTGTATTGTTTATTTGAATCTTGTGCTTTTATATTGTAGGTGTTGGGGAAATCCTGTAAACCCATCCCAGGTGAGAAAATCAGTCTATCTTCAATCTCTGGCACTTAACTACAATCTGAAAGCTATTGTTTTGTTCTCTGCTGAGCTGTGAGAAGCAGTGGGAAACTGCAGTTTCATGCAACCTAGGCCCCCATACATTATGCGATTTGGGCACGATTTCACCCGATTCGGATGAATCGGGCTGTGAAATCGGCCCAAATCGCACTTGCAGACACCCTGTCCGATCCGATGCGCGGTCCCGTGCGCATCGGATCGAGGTCGGACGGGCTGCACAGAAGATTTGCTAAATCTTCTGTGCAGCCCAGCCCCGGAGCGGTGCGGGGGATGACAGCGGGCGGGGGATGCCGGCTATAGAGAGCCGAGCAGGGGGAGGCTGCATAAGGAGACGGGCAGGAGGAGTGTGACAGCGGGAGCAGCGCGCCGGGCAGGGAGGATGACGCTGGCTGCCGGGCAGCGGCGGGAGCCGGGAGGAACACACTAATGGGCCCCATACATCAGCAATCACAATTTATGGATTTTCAGATATTGGGATATTTTGGCCAGATAAATGGATTTTCAGATCTATCCGACTTTGCCCACACATTACAGATTTTTTCAGTGATCGGCAGATTTTTCCATCTAAAGATTGCATCTTCATATCTGGAAATTGCCCCAATCGATTGTCATTTCAGCTGTTCATAATGTAAATAGATGAAGAAAACTAATTGGGAATGCCCACACATCTAAAAAAGATCTGCAGATAATACCAGATTATTAAACATGTTTAAAAACCTGATTAAGCAATCGATTGGCGATTGTGATTGGGATTGCCAAAAGGGGGAGCCCACACATCTAAAATTAATTGTGGCAATCATCTCCATATCTGAAAATTGTCACAATTAATTGCTGATGTATGGGGCCCTTAACTTGAAAAAAATAAAAAAAGCCCATACAGATGACTAGCAAGCCATTGATTGGCTGAGACCTCTCTCAGCCAATCAATGGCTTGCTAGTCATTCTGTATGGGCTTTTTTTTTTTCAAGTTATCTGTGTTCCTCCGGGCTCCCGCCACTGCCGGGCAGCCAGCGTCATCCTCCCTGCCCGGCGCGCTTCTCCCGCTGTCACCCTCCTCCTGCCCGGCTCCCTATGCAGCCTCCCCCTGCTCGGCTCTCTATTAGCTTATGTACTTAATGTATCTGTTAATGAAAATAGGTGCACAGCAGTTCTTGTTTGTATGTAGAATTGTTGGCATAGACAAATGTCTTGCGATAATGCTACATTGTCCATTAGATAGCTATTAACCCAGAGGTTTCCAAACTTTTACGAATCACGGCACCACAGAGTATCAGAATTCTTTCACGGCACCCCTAGGGCAAACGTTTCTCATTAATAAAAAAATTAATAAATAAAAAAATATTAAATTACATAAGTTTGTTTCTCATCATTGTGTCGGTTATGTGGTGGACAGGATTCATTTATGTTTGCCTATTACATTGGTCATAAATAATTTTCCATGGACATGGACCACCAATCCAGGGCACCCTGCAAGTTCCCCAAGGCAGCCCAGGGTGCCACGGCACACAGTTTAGGAACCACTGTATTAACCACTATATTGCTTGGCTGATTATGTTGTAGACCAATTAAGTTGTTGTTATATTTGACTTATTTTATTTTTTTAATGGGAATTAAAATCCAGCTTGTAATGCCAGCTTTTATCCACTTTTTAAAATACATACAATCTGATAGGACACATTGTACAATTTATAATTAAGAAATAGGTTTTCTGTGCATGGTACAATCCCAAATATCATGCTTGCATTGTTCTGTCTAAATGTACAATATTATCAGGTTGTTATTATGCACACATGGCCTGTTAGAAAAGCAAAACCTTGCTGCACAGAGTCAGTTGTAACCTGCAGAGAAAATTAAAATCGGGCTTGCTATATTGTTTCTGTGCAGGGTACATAATGGCTACATTATTTTTACACTGCAACTTAGATTTTAGTTTGCACACACCCCACCCAAATCTAAATTGCTCTGCACATGTTGCATTTTCTCCTCCTGTAGTGCAATGTGGTTTTTCTGCTTTAACCGTTCTTTTGAATGCATTCACAGCCATGCACACAGGGAAATCTATTTGGAATCATTCACCATTGAATTGATTCCCCCCCCTTGTTTGCAAGCACAGAGTAAGTCTAGACTTATTTGGCGCTCCAGAGGCCATGGGGAGAAGGCAGCTGCTGATGACATCGGTGGCACTCCCTCCAAACGGCCACAGGCTGTCAATCAGCCAGCGAAGGCTAGCCTTCACTGTCCATCTTTGTACGGACGGATCGTGTATGCACACGGTGTACCAAGTGCAGTCATCCGATAATTGATTGTGCTGCAAATTCGCAGCAGAGCAAGCGAGTCTGAATAGGGCCCAGTGCATGGTGCAGTTTAAATGAGAATTCCTCCTAAAATGTAACATTTTAGCTTTAAGTGTCCGTATTGATGTTTTAAAATAGATTAGATTGCATTATTTATTGTAGTCTCATCCTTTTGGTGCTGTAGTTTCCTGATATCTCTAGTTCCGAGTTTCTTATTTCGGTACTTATGTAATATCTGGGCTCCGGTTTTTCTTATGAGACTGCGTCCATGCATAGTTGGATAGTAGGGGTATGAAAAAATGGGGTGCATTTAACATGGGAGCCCAGATAATACATAAGTACCCTTATTTCTTTTCAGTTACATAGAGTCCTCTGGTTGTTGACCTTCTTTTATGCAAATTAAAAGTATACCTGTAAAAATGTATATGTCATAGGGATATTTTACTTTTTTCTTGTGTTTCCTCAGTTATGCTCCTTGGAGTTACCATCCTCCGGAAGAAATACCCACTGACCAAGTACCTTTGTGTACTGCTCATAGTGCTGGGAGTAGCTCTGTTTATGTACAAGCCCAAGAATTCCAGTCCCACCGAAGATGATCACTTATTTGGCTATGGAGAGCTATTGCTGGTACTGGTTTAATACAGACTTTATGGGTTTTGTGTTTTAGAGGTTGCTTGGAAATTTTTCCTTTTTCTAAATTGAAATTAAATCTAGTAATTGCATATTTTGGCTAATGCTTTTTCGAATATGTACAAGACCGGGAGGGTGATAGTTTTGCAGGTACTCTCGCCCACCCTGATCCCCACTGTGAGCTACGTTATTAAGGTATGCTACATAGAGAGGTATACGGTCGGTTGGTTGACCTAAAGATGGTGGACAGTCATTAGGTTGACACCACTAGATCGACATGGGTCTAGGTCGACACAAGCATTAGGTAAACAGTCAAAAGGTTGACATGGGTTTTTTTTTGAGCCGACATGTGCTGACAGGTGGTATTTTATGACCTACCATCCACTAGCACGTGGTGGGAGAATAACATACTGTGCCAAGCGCATAGAGGCACTGTGCCTGAAGCATCGACATTCGGGTCAAAAAACTGAAAAACCCCATGTCGATCTTTTGACTGGCCATCCTTTAGGTCAACCATGTGATCCAAACCCCATAGAGGTGGCATGCTACAGCCAGGATTACTCACTCTCTTTCACTGTGCCGATGTGGTGGACGGAGATTGGACAAAGCTCTTCTATGCTAATATAGTAATGCAGTCTATTGGTTACTGTGTGGGAGGTACATGCAAAGAGGTTTTTTGTTTTGGCACTAGCCTATATTTAAAAATGGTCTCCCTGGTTAGATATGCTACCTTGGTTTTGAATGTGATTACATTGGTGGCTAAAAGTCTCACATGCCCCCCTAAGGAACACTGCTATATATAATAGACTTAGAGATTCATGGGCAGGGGGCAAGGCATTGTTCTTTTTAGCTCAAGGCTTCTAGATCTCAGTATAAATTGCTTCACATTGTGCGCAGGATATGTGATATGTAAATAGTGAGGGCATCTGGGATTTCCCTAGTGAATCTTCTGGTTAAAGCCATCTCTATTTTACCCTGTCTGTAAGTGCTGATGGAGCCATTATACAGTATATGCATTGGTGTTGGTGTTGGCAAAAACCTAATCAGAATCCGCTTTATTGGCCAGGTATACTTGCATATAGTAGTAATTTGTTTTCAGTTTGCTGTGCAGCAGCCGGGTAGGTTACAAGTAAGCAGTAGGGGGAACACAAACAGGTAGATATATCAGGAGGCACAGTGTCCTATACATACACAGTGGGTTACAGTACAACTAGTCAGTTGTTCAAGAGTCAGCAGGTGGACCACCTGGGGAAAGAAACTTTTGAGGCTTCTGGTAGACCTGGCAGACACAGGTCTATAATCGTGCCAGGTAACGTCGGTCTTCTAAACCACACCCCTCTCTCTTGGGGTTCTGCTCATTCAGTCCCTGGTCCGCTACCTCTCGTACTCCATCCAACCCCCTGCTCCTATACTAATGCCATCCCACTTCCTCTTCTGCTGTGCTAGATCAGCTCCATCTTCCCCGCAGTGGGAATCGTGTGTTGGCAACTTTCACATAATTCATACTGAATAGGTGGGTAGACCCTCAGGAAATGATAAGAAAGATCTAATTAAACCATCTTGAATTTTGTTGGGTACACAAAGCAGTTAAATGTTACGCCTGAGTTAAACACATGGGGGGGATTAAATAAGTCACAGGACATACCGCAGGCTTTTAGCTCCTGGGTACACAGCCTTTAGCTATTCAATTACTTCCCACAATAAGCACTAAGCAAACGCTAGAAATCCTCTGGGTTTATTTTACTATGTGCAATATTTGCACGGGTCCATTTGCTTCTTACCATGTGTTGGCTGCAGGGATTTCCCCAGTCCCTATTTGTGTAAAAAGTGAAAATTGATTTGTATTTACCTGGTAATAGTGTATGAATAATCAAGTCAACAATGCACTGAAGCGGATGCAGCCCATGTACATTATAAACAGATGATCACTGTTTAGTACACCTATTTGTAGGTGTGTGGGAGTAGGACAATAAACAGGCTGCTTTCTGCTCATTAACATTAGGTCAAAAATGAAATGTCGGCAATCTGCTATTAGTGAGGACATTTGCAGTCAGAATTCCGGTTCCATTCCAATGCACATTTCATCTCATGAGGTTCTTCATTGATTTTATTGTCATTATTACATTTTCATTTAATTCCGATATGTCCTGCTGCACTGTAAAGGTGTAACTTTAAGCCAAATTATTACCAGTTTCAGCCAGTGGAGCTTACAATCTAATTTTCCTAATAGACACGTCTACATCTGGAACACTATTAGTTTACATTGTTTGGTAACCTAGCAGGTTTTCTGAAAGAATTACAACACAAATACAAACTCCACAAGGAGAGCGCCCTGGGTCCATAATTCCTGTGGGAACCATGTAACATCTGTGGGACCTTAAGTATGCATGGGCTTTATCCTCACTCACTGCATTTACCGTGATAGGCAATCTGTGGCACTAGCTCTTGAACAACTACACTTACCAGCATGCATTGTCACCGTTTTGCTATGGGGGATGAGAAAACTGGTAGGGCATGCTGCAGCAGCTGGAGGGCCAAATGTTGCCTATGTCCAATTTCTACATATTTTAAAAATATTTTTTCTTGTCTGCCATAAATTACATAGTTGTTCCCTGGGTTAACTGTTCTCTTGCCTGACTTCCCTCTCTCAGCTGCTCTCTCTCACCTTGGATGGGCTAACCGGAGTGTCTCAGGATCACATGCGAGCGCATTTTCAGACTGGTTCCAACCAAATGATGCTTCATATCAACCTCTGGTCCAGTTTATTCCTAGGAGCAGGTAACCGAGTTAATCACCAAATACACACACAGCATTTTTAAAAGAATTGGTTTTGCTTTGTATTCACATAAGCTGTAACCCATTTGGTGTTTTTGAAATGTTTGCTTTCATGTTTTAAACTGCTAGAAAAAACATCACTAAGTATATT
The DNA here is from genome assembly GCF_055691185.1 of Crinia signifera. Classification (NCBI taxonomy): domain Eukaryota; kingdom Metazoa; phylum Chordata; class Amphibia; order Anura; family Myobatrachidae; genus Crinia; species Crinia signifera. The sequence goes on along the minus strand of NC_139222.1, from coordinate 137,931,364 downwards.
CATAGTTACTGATGGCACTAAGCCTTTTGCTCCATGTCTGGGCTATCCGATTTAACTTGGTTACTTCACGTGACTCATGTTACTTTTTAGAAGTTTGAATGCACCACACACAAAATTAAGCTAAAATGTAACCTTTTTAAATCTGAAAATAACTGCAGTAGGTAGTCCTAATTCAGGGTTAGCCAACCCAGTCCTCAAGAGCTGCTAACAATTCATATTTTCTCAGACCACCAAGCTGGTGCACAAGTGTAGTCATTACTCACTGTAACGTTTTGAAGCATTCATTCCTAACATGCTACAGATCCGCAGGTGGCCTGGATACCGTGAACTGTTGGTACTGTAGCTCTCGAGTTTGTCATTTTTCCAAACCCAGCCTTTGACTTGTCAGTTAGGTGCTGATTGGATGATGATAAAGTACCAGCCTCTTTATCACTTCACCAGTCTTAATATATCTGCCCCATAATGCTTAGAAGCAGAAAACTTTTAGTAGTTACATTTTATAGTTTTTTTTTTTTTTGGACATTGAAATGGAGGTGACTAATATTTCTATTAAAACTGCTCTCCTAATTAATTTTTATATCTAATTTTTATGCTGTACACTTATAAGACCCTAAACTTATGATTGACACATGTACAAAAAACTGAATATTAACCAAACTTTAAAATTAATTTGACCAGTGACTCATTTTGCATACAAAAGTAACTCCCGCGTTACATTCTGTCTATAGTCAAAGGGCATTGATACAAATTACTTAAACCTATAGAATCCATATGAATAAATCCGTGTAGGCCTCTTTATCTTCATGATTTAGGGGGGTATTCAATCTTTGTCGTGCTCCCACAGCCATCTCCCGACGGGTGAGATGGCTGCAGGGCCCTATTTAATGCTGTCTTCCCCGACAGCATTGAACAGGGGTTCTCCACAGAACGAGCCCGACATCACAAGCTGTCGGGCTCGTTCTGCCGAGAAAAGCCGGAAATAGGCAAGCTCCTGGCCGGAGCTCGTCTATTTCCGTTCTCAACTCGCGGCCACGCCCCTTTTTTGCCGCTCGGCGACCGGGACATTGAATCCCGACCGCCGACCTCAAGTCGAGCAAAGCGAGAACGGGACAGGGCCTCTGACATTGAATACCCCCCCTTAATGTGAAGATAATGTTTTTCTAAAATATTTTATCTGGTGGTGATGACCATTTCCAGTTGCTGCCAGTTTGTTTTGTCGTGTCGTTCTGTGTCTTGTCTTTGAAGTCCTTGATCTGACCTTGGTAACTCTTTCCATCATATTCAACACAGAACCAGTCACCAACATTAATTACATCATCCAAAGTCCCTGTGACCGTTAGATTGAGTTCACCAGTAGAATTTAGCAAAAAAAAATAGTGAAATATTAGCGGTTATGTGTAAAGTCGTGTATTGTGTCCTATATTTTGACATGGCTTAGCTGACCACCCATCATTAGCAGTAAGTTGATGAGAGGAGTCATATTTAGGAATATTCATATTTTCCAATCACTTATTCTAGAATTTTAGAGCAAACCTGTTTATAAAAACAACTTAACGAGATTATTATTTTTTTGATCCACTTATATATTTACTTTGTTTTATAGATCATTTCAATGTTAACATTCTGTGGCATATGCCTACATATTGGGTTACTAATTGACAGTATGTAAATGTTGTTTCTCAGCAGCGCTGTGTATAATTTGGATGCAATCATTTGGTCTATAGCATTATGATAGACAGTCATTAGGTCGACATGGGTCTAGGTTGACATAGGACAATGTCAACATGGTTCTAGGTCGACATAGGAAAATGTCAACATGGTTCTAGGTCGACATGTCGTTAGTTCGATAGTCAAAAGGTCGACAGTCAAAAGATCGACATGGGGTTTTTCACAGTTTTTTTTTTTTTTTTTTTTTTTTGAGCCGACAAGCGGTATTTCATGCCCTACCATCCACTACGGCGTGGTGGGAGAATAAAATAGTGTGCCAAGATGCCCGATGTGGTACACTTTAAACTGTGTCCATGTCGACTGTATTGACATTCAGGTAAAAAAACTGAAAAACCCCATGTCGACCTTTTCACTGTCGACCTAGACCTTGTTAAACTAATGACCTTTCGCCCTAGACCCATGTCGACCTTTTCCCATGTCGAACCTAATGACTGTCTACCATCATGCTGTAGACCAAATGATCCCAACCCTTATAATTACTATACATTTCAGTTAGTGTTCTACTCAGGCTCTAATATTAGATGGCTAAATATGTTTTGTCAGAGCACAAATACGTTTTTAAAGTGGTTTAAATATCTGGTAGGGGTTGTTAGGTCGACAGTAAGGCGTAGACCACTATTGGTCGATACAAAAAAATGGTCTACATGGTCAAAAGGTCAACATAAGTTTTAAAAAAATGTCTGTCAACATGGGCACCGTATAAGTGTACCACGTCCCGTCACTTGGCTCGCTGCGCTCGTAGTCTCCCTCCACGTCCACTGGAATGGTAATGTATGAACAAGGCCCTTTAAAAAAAAATAAAAAAAATCAACTCTGCTGCATTGAATTTTTTTTTTCCCCACAAAAAATATTTTGCTAAATTGCACTGATCACTTTTGATTTGCGACATTTTATACATCTGTGTTCAAAGAAGTCTGAATCTGAATGCAGAGTGCTGTGATGCATCAGCCACAGCTTTTTCTCATGCTAATTTTCATTGTGCTTCATGTTCGACTTCATCAAGACTCTGCAGGTTACAGATGTCTTAGCTGTACATAGCGACAGGTTTTAAAACTAAATTCTGTGTAATTAGTCATAGCCAAGGATCTATCGTACACTCTGGTGTTTTGGTCCACCTCTGTAATATGAATAAGATACAACTACATCGCATCATTGCATATTGAGGCTAGGTGTGCGAGGACACCTCTGTTTAACGATCATGCTAGTAAAGGTGGGTACACGCCTACAGATTTGTCTGTCCAATTTATATGGTGAGAACAAAAATCTGCTGTATGGGAGCATATCGGAATCAACACTTGGTCCCAAACACTGGAAAACAGACTGGTTATTAAAACACATTGATTTTAATAAATTTAGCTGGTTTCCAGCATTTGCTCCCATACATTACCAGATTTTTCTTCCCACCAGACAGATTGGACAAATAAATCTATAGGTGTGTAACCATCTTAAGACTGCCCATAGAGCTCATGCCATTTCATTCCCAATATCATATAATCCTGTTCCAAAGCTTTCGTGTCAATGTAATTGAGATATCGAAATGCCTATTTAACATTATTGAGGGATGCATTGTGATTGGGGTTTTTTTTGTCACAAAATAAGACCAAATTCATTTATTCCAACTATTTCATGTCTCCATTGTATTTGTGACTCATTGGTAATGTCACTTGTACAGTTATCACTGATAATTTGAGTTTTTGTTTGTTTATGTTTTCGAAAAAGCTCACGTATTGAAGGCATTTTATGGCCTTGAGCAACTAGTAGATATCTTTTAAATGTATTCCTTATTTTATGTGTTTTAAGAATTTTAGTGGTCTTTGTTATATATCTATATATCTATCTATCTATCCAAAGATATTTACTTTGCAAAAAAAAATATTGCCTAAAAACTTACTGGGGACATTTGTACCAGCACTACTGGGGACATGATATGTAACTGGCACTATATGTGTGTAAGACAATGATTGCTTGGCATTCAAATTCAGTTTCCTGAGAGAGTACACACATTTTGTTTCATATTTTGAAACCTTGTTTATGGAACAAATAAAATGTGTGTGCATTTCATGTGGCTGATATGTGTTTATACAGCATAAATGCAAGATACTTTAAAATACATCATTGAAATATTCAAATATTCCGAAATACGGAATAATCCGTTATCCAAAATTCTCCTGGTCCTGAGCATTTTGGAAGGGATACTTCACCTGTACCATTGACAGACCATCATCATTATACCTATAGTAAATTGCCTATTCCAGTGCATAAAGGTGTATCCAAATAATTATGTTCATGACATAATTTATAGATCATTATTTATATGGGGCTTTTATAACGCTGTGCTGTTTATATATGGCTAGAGGTACTGAAACATTTTATCTATTGTAATAAATGTCTGTCCTCTTTAGAAGATTTGTTCCGCTCCATTGTTTTTAGTTTTAAATATAACTGTGGTGTGGTATTTCTTAATATACAACAACCTGTAGGTGTGGTATAATGCTAGGAGATTGGTCATTCTTTCAGTCCTGGCCATGTCACCAAACCAGCAAGAAGATTGTGAGTCCATTCTCAGCATGAGTAGAGGTGCTGTTTATCCCAATGTCATGCAGCTCAATGCTGTTACTTCTACATATATTATGAATGGCTTCTGTCTAATATTAGAGAAATCTGACGTTCACAGTAAACTGTTAGAGGGTTCTTATATTCCTGCACGATTATAATTTTCCGTTGTCTAGGCCACAGCTATAGGCTGTTGTAGACATATTTAGCCAGAAGGTGGCAGCGCTATACTCCTTTGTACGTGATGTATATAGTGTGTGTGTGTATATGTTGACTCTTGCAGCTATTGCCCACTTGCTGGCAGGACAGACGAATAATTTATCAAGACTCTGCAGGTTACAGATGTCTTAGCTGTACATAGCTACAGTTGTGCCTATCAATTCATACTGATACACCGTGCACTTCTGCAATCTCCATTTACCCTCTTTCAATGTTCTGCTTTCCAAACCCCGCACCCTGCCTTTTAAATATGGCGTAGGGATCTCTGATGGAAAGGAGATATATGATGCCTCTTGCCACAGTAACATTAGTGAAGCACAACTCTGATCAGTTACAGTTCTTACCATCACACATTAATCACCCGCCTAGGCCGCACCCATTGGATATCATCTCCAGTCCCCCACTGAGCATAATTGGCGATCCATCTTTGTCGGTGTGTTATTACCCAGTTTCATCACGGTTTCCAATTGTAAAGTGCAACGGAATATGCTGCGCTATATAATAAACTGTAAATAAAGGCTGTCTGATTGGTGACATCTGAGTACTGAATGGCATGTAATAAGAGCATTGTAGAGTGCCCATGAAAGTCCCTAAACTGAATGGACTCCTAACTATTGATTTATACATTTCTGGGAATGGCAGATTTCATACATCCACACGTATCAAAATCTTCAAAGCTAGATGGCTATGATTTAGGCCCACCATACACTGTGATTTGGGCCCAATTTCGCTTGATTCCAGTGCATCTGGCCAAGAAATCACATGTGTATGACATCCGTTCCGATTAGGGAGGCCAATTCTGGGGCATTTTTTCAATTCCGGGATTCGGGATTGAAAAATGCTCAATCCCGGGATTCCCGGGATCCCGGGATTGGCCTCCATGTTTAAAAAAAAAAAACTACGTCCCTCCTCCCCAAACTGGCCGACCCGCACATCAACACGGCAGACTAATCCCCACTATCCCTCCTGCCCTGCACTGCGCTGTCACTTACATGATGGTGGTGACAGGCAGTAGCAGGACCATCTCCAGCGGGCATGCAGCTCAGCTTGTCTTGTGCTGTTCAGCCGGCAGGCGGCTGGGAGCTCCTCAGCGGGCGGCTAGGTGCTGCTCAGCGGGCGGGCGGCTGGGAGCTCCTCAGCGGGCGGCTAGGTGCTGCTCAGCGGGCGGCTAGGTGCTGCTCAGCAGGCGGGCGCCTGGGAGCTCCTCAGCGGGCCGGCGGGCGGCCAGGCGAACAAGTTCAGAACAGTGTGCTACTGTGCTGTAGCGGCATGACGGCGGCCGGGCTGTGCAGCGTGATGTGATGTCAGGGGTCACGCTGCGTAGCCCGGCCACCGTCATGCCGCTACAGCACAGACACTGTTCCAAACAGCCGCCTGCTGTTTTCTGTACAAACAGGTACTAATCCCGCAATCCCGGGATTGGAAGGCTCAATCCCGGGATTCAAATCCCGCCGTTTTTAGGCCAAAATCCCGGGATCCCGCCGATCCTGATCCCGGGATTGGCCTTCCTAGTTCCGATGCGTGGTACCATGCACATCGAAGGTCAGACAGGCTGCACATAACTTACATGTGCAGCGTGTCGGCAGCACCTCGCGGGTGCTTTGTAGCACATCCAATGTGGTCCGCATGGCTGGTACACATCTATCTTTAGAACAGGGAAACGCCCATTCCGAAGAGGCGCTCTCCCACTCTACATCCCCGGCGAGCAGAAAACCAAAGAATGATTGGCTAAGAGAGCTCTCTGACAAACTGCAGCCCCCATTCAATTAATTAGAGGTTTTTTATTATTATTTCCTGTCCATCCTGAAACCAGGTATGGTAACAAATGTCTTGTTGACCTCTTCAGGTGCCATCCACTATCAGATATGGCCGCTCTTTATCCGATTCCAAACTTCCAATCCAAGGCACATTCCCGTGCTCCTCAGATAAGTGTTGCAGATCGTCAAGGCTGCCATGAAAATTTTGCAAAAGGACCGCAATATGGTGTATTTTATGTGATCCTGCTACCTGGGAGTTGCTATTGCATTCAATACCTCGTACTAGTGGATGGCGGCCTTCGCTGGAGAACACTGGCGCTGACAGATCGCTCGGCACACAACGCTGGCACATTGCTGTGTGCTAAGCGATCTTGCTGAAGCTTTCTGTGTGATCTAGCATCACTCAGAACCCTTCAGCATCTGCCCAGCATTAGTATGCTGGGAGAGAACAAAGAGAGTAGGTTAGAGAGATTAGTTTGGAGGCACGAGGAGGAGGATGACTGTCAAACAAGATGTTGAAATCACGCATGATGAGTTTTAAAGGGTTAAGGCCCCCATACACTATGCCAGTGGTTCCCAACCCTGGTCCTCGAGTACCCCCAACAGTACACATTTTCCAGGTCTCCACACTGAATCACAAGTCACATAATTAGCTCCACCTGTGGATCTTTTAAAATGTGTCTGAATAATGAGTGCACCTGCTGGGTGACCTGGAAAATGTGTACTGTTGGGGGTACTTGAGGACCAGGGTCGGGGGTGGTTACAGCGACCACTGTTAATGAATTTAAATCAAAACTGGATGCATTTTTGGCAACTAAGGGAATCCTATAGATATGACTTAAGTCAGTAGTTACAAGTTAGATAGGTTGAACTCGATGGACTAACGTATTTTTTCAGCCTTAATTACTATGTTAGTGTTTCAGAAAACAAGTGTGTAGTCCTATATTTGAGGGGACATTAAAGTGTCTAATGATGTTTAAGTGTGTATATAACTCCCATCTGCTAGTTCATAAATCTCTTTGCCATTAATATAATATGCAACATACATGTTATACATTATTTTAGACCTGTTTTCTGCTATGTAGAGAAAGTAACCTTAAAAATAACATGTCTTATCTGGCCATCTGTTAGTATGTAAAAATATTTCAATACATTATTAGTCATTGGGTGGAGAGTTCTGGGGGATACAGCAATTTGTCTTGCCCTATTTTACTGGTCTGGGGGACACCGGGTTGGTTGTAGTTGATTTGTAAGTTACAATTGGTAATCTACCCTAAATCAGAGATGGGGAACTCCAGAACTCGTTGGCCCTCCAGAACTACACATTCCAGCATGTCCTGCTACAGTTTTGCTATTTGGCTATGCTAAAATTGTTGCCAGTTATTCTGGGATGTTTAGTTCAACAGCTGGAGGGCCAAATGTTCCCCATCCCTGGTTAAGGGTTCCTTTTGAATTTGTACTAAAGACCATGGGTTGCAGAAGATAGAATCTACATTTTTATTTTATTTTTTTAAGTTCTACTAGTGGTGCCAGCTCCTGCTGACACCTCATGGTCCATTGTCCACCAGCCGACAATGTGGATAGTACAAAAAGTTTTCCTTATCTGAAGCTGCAAACTAAAACCCGTATTCACTTCTATTGAGAATGGTTACATTTTCAGTTGACTGGCAAAAGTCCTAAATTTGGTTTGAAAAGTGTATCCTGCACAAAGAGTAGAGCGCAATCATGGGCAAACACTTATAGATGTATCTAAGTAATCCTATTATTACGCCCCCCAAAAAGCAAACTTTTGTCTGATTTTGGGGACTTTGTTTTGCTTGCGGAGTACATATTCGCCAATATGTGTATTCAGCAATGTTGGGGGTGGGGGAATGCATTCTGCAGCATGGCTCTCGCTAGTGATATCCCCTGTCCTGCATGTACAAATGATGGAAGACCTTGTTAATGACCCACTGGACTGCGCATCATTAACAAAAGTGGTAACTATCTTTTTATCGTTCATATTCTTTGTTTTATTTTATCATATAATGCATATGCACCTTTAGGCAGGTGAAACAAAATCCATTAAGTGGTGACTTGCGTTGGCTTTTCAGGGCTAATAGGATAGCCCCAGCCAAATCCATCAGCAATACGTGTCTTTTTAATAATCTTCAAATAAAATTGAAACCGTAATAAGAATAATATATTTAAATCCATAGGCATTGTGTTCACTGGAGAACTGTGGGAGTTCCTGAGTTTCACAGAACGTTACCCAAGTATCATCTACAACATCCTGCTCTTTAGCCTGACTAGCGCCCTGGGGCAGGTAAATATATATAAATCTCTACTTTACATGTCTGTGCATGTGGTATTTTTGTTTTAATATTCTTTGAAATGTTACTGATGAGTTATTATTTTTTCACCAGACTTTCATTTTCATGACTGTGGTATATTTTGGTCCTTTGACCTGTTCGATCATCACAACCACCCGGAAGTTCTTTACAATCTTAGCCTCGGTACTGCTCTTCTCCAATCCAATTAGTAACTTACAATGGGTTGGGACCTTGCTGGTGTTTCTAGGTAAGTGCCAAAGGATGGGCAGATGGTCTTGCAGTTTCATTTACCATCATGCTATCTTATTTTTTGTTACACAGTAAACCTTTTCTTGACTGCCATAGTTTCTGTAGTTCTGTTTGCCTTTCTTTGGAACATTTTGCAAGGCATTTTTATCAAGTAGCAATTTATGCCCCTTTCCCACTGCAGCTAAAAACGGTAAATTGCAGATTTTCAGCGCAATTTACTGTTTTAAGGCTGCAGTGGGAAAGTGCCAGAGTTGAAATACCGTTTAAAGCTAAGTGGTATTTCAACCCGTTTTTAAAGCAGAGTCCTACACGTTAAAATAAAGTTTAAGAGGCAGTGGGAATGCCTCTTAAACGTTATTTAGCCTCCAGGCAATCCCAGTGCCTGATGAGACCTAGTAGTTCTCACTTTGTGCATGTGTAATGAGTGCACGTGCATAATAAAGAGCTGCTTATTACATATGCGCATATGTAATGAGTGGCTCATTAGTATGCACGTGCACTCATTACATATGCGCAAAGTGAGAACTACAAGTTCTCATCGGGCACTGGGACTGCCTGTACCCTGCATGGACCTCCGCTGCCCTGCATCCCCCGTGCAGGTAAGTACAAGGGGAGGGGAGGTGGGGGCACAGGGCAGGTATGGGGGGTTAGGCACTCTTTACACTTGGGGGGGGGGGGGGGGATTAGGCACTCTTTACACTGGGGGGGGGGGGGGTTAGGCACTCTACATTTTACACGGTTCACTGCAATGAGAATGGTCCTTAAATGGTATTTAAAACGGTAATCTGCTGCAGTGGGAATGCTAATACCGTTTTAAGATTACCAGTACTTTAAACTGGTCTGCAGTGGGAAAGCAACATTACTGTGGACTAGCTGCAGTACATGGCTTTGTTTGGATAGATAGGTAAAAATGTGTCCAGTCAGTGTTTCAAAATAAATGGATAAAAATAAAGTTCAGGCACTAGAGTCCCTTTATTCTTAATGAGGATTAGTTGTATACACAAGACAGATTTCCCCCAATAAGATTTGAAAAAAACATGGTAGATAATTCAGAGATCTTAGTTGTGTATGTATTTGCAACAACATGGTTAAGCCTCCAGGCCAATGTGAAGGCTTCTCTGATGCTACAGTACCCACTCTTGGCCATATTATTGTCTACCGTAAGACCACATGATTATAGAAAATACAACAATATTTCTAAACTGAGAGTCCGTTTACCAGAGGTCACCTTTTGATCTTCTAAATGGGCACCAAAGGACATCTTTGCTCTCCAAATACAGGTCCAGCCTGTCTAGACTGAAGGATAAAATAAATGCTGCTTAATCAAATTAGTAATACCCTTCAGGTGCTGATAGGTAGGGTTTTTCCTAAACCAGGCATGTCCAAACTATGGCCCTCCAGTTGTTGTAAAACTACACATCCCATCATGCCTTACCACAGTTTTGCTATTAGGGAATGCTAAAACTATGGCAAGGCACGCTGGGATGTTTGCTTTCAAAACAGCTGGAGGGACACAGTTTGGACAAAGATAAACAAAACTAATTTTCTGCAGCGATCCTAAGGGAATTAACAATAAGATTTAAAAAACGACATACTACACTGTAATATATCTTTCAGATCTCTTATTTCAGCACCTAAGATTCCATTTTATGCTTCAGAGTAGTGAGTATTAGTTATTTGAGACTAGGTGTAATAAACCAATGTGTTTTATGTGCAAACAGCAACTTTCAAATCCATATGATTCTAATTCATGCTCATCCATATATGATGCAGAAGGCTGGGAGTGTACAACCACACAAGGGGTGTGCATATTTCTTAGCTTGACCACATACCCGAGTGATTCCTGTTCTTAAATTGATAAGAAATAGTTCTACGTGAGATGAAGGGTGAAACACATCGAGTATGAGGAAAGAATAGTCCTGTTCATGTTCTTTGATAATTGATCCAGTCATCTTTAATGAGGACTGATGTCCTGTTCTGTAACTTTTGTAGTAATTTTGAAACTTTGTAAATGTTGTTCAGAAATGTGTATGACTGTCAGTAAGGCAGGGGTGGGCTGCTGCTGGTGAGGTAGGGGTGAGCTTTTCTGGGAGTAGTGTCTCTGTGAATGATGCTAGAGTTTACAATTGTGGTGTGCTACAGCTGTGACTTTGTGATGGGGCTCTGGTGTAGCTGGAGTAAGTTCAGGAGTGTTATTGTTGGGGGGGGGGATATGCATGCTCATGTGATTTGGTAGGTTTATGTTTGTGGGATTTCTGTTATAACACAAGCTGTAATTAAGATATAAGAATCCATATGGTTTTTAGAGTACCATGATCTATTACGCTGCAGTCTTCTTTTTTTTTTTATTGTGTGTGTGTGTGTGTGTGTCTAATTATACGTTCTATCGCGAGAGAGACTATTTATTTTATCTATTTGGGAAAAGAGGGTAGCACCACTATACTTGTAAAACTCATAAAAACCCCTTTTCACATAACAGCTTTGAGCCAGGTAAGGGCTAGGTTGTCATCTTGCAGTTCAATAACATGGCATTTAAAACCAGGTAGCAACCTTGGTTGAACACGTGTAACACTATGGTCCCAGGGCAGTGTGAATGGGTAAATTGACCCAGGTCTCATTAAAACTCCTTGTAGAGCTGGCTACCCGGTTCTTAGAGATTGTCCTCACCAAGCACCAGCAGAGGAGTTAACACTGCACTAACCCGGGGATAATCCAGGACGGAGCTGCAGTGTAAACACACAACATTGTATTCCAGTCCTTAGTCAGACCTGGGGTTTTGGTCTGAAAGGAGTAAAATAAACTAGGAGTTGGCAATCTGTGTACAGCAATCATTTGTTCTGTATTGCTGGGATTCTATTTTGATTATGTATTAAAAATTGCAAGATGTTTTATGTAGTCATTGGCCTAAGTTGTGAAACACCAGTTAAGATTGCATAGGTTCTTTTTTATCATTAGCTGGCCAATAGGGGGGAGAGAAATTTTACAACTCCTGCCAAACTACATCTCTCAATGTGATCTGCCCTTCATAATGTTGGAGGTTGTAGTTCAGAAGATGTAGACACGCTACTGCTGGCTAAGGCTGGAAGCAGTCTATAGTATTACCACGATTGTGCCATCTAAGTCTGCTGTGAGACTGACCATGTGCCCACATCATTGACTTGTTGCTAAGTGATATGAGGAGGTGGGGTTAGGAATTTGTTGCCAGCTGCACTTGGCAGGCACCCTTATATAATGAGCCATAAACATATACTCATAGTATATGACAGTAGAGCTCACACGCTGTGCCCACTCTCTTCCTGCCATACTCACTGCACTGTTCTGTTTTCCACAGGTCTAGGACTTGATGCCAAATTTGGTAAAGGATCCAAAAAGACATCCCACTGATACCCTTTTCCTGGAGCCTTCAAATGACGTTTTCAGACCTCACTTACATGGTTTATTATTTTTTTTATAAATTAGCAATGTGTCATTTTGACTTATTTTATCGATGACGGAAGGGATGCAAATTTTAAGTGGAGAATGTGGGAGCATTAAAAGAAAAATAAGATTGAGCGTGTCTCTTCGCCTTTACTTCCAGGTTTAACTGTTTTGGAGCAGAATTAAATGGTCACACTTACCTTGAAATAGCACATTGTATGTCTAGGATCAGCTCTATTTTTCTGCAATCGTTCCCTCTGCCTTTCCATGAAAGAGCTGATGAATATTACAATACGGGGAGCCTGAGCACACTGCTTGGCTCTGTGTTGTACCATTTGCATAACTGCAGCTTCAAAGTTGGAAAATCCTGCCCTCCACAGACTTCTCCCACCATACATGAAAGCGGAGAGGAGCAGCTGCTTACAGCTTCCCATCTGGTGCTAGCAGCAACCCCCCATCTGCATCCCAAAACAAGCCCCTGGATCTTATTAATACCCTCGACTGGCAAACCCAAACTGTGGACCAGTCTGGATTCTGCCAATTGGCTGAAAAAAAAAAAATTTAGCGAAAACAACAGAATAACAAGACTGATCTATTTATTATGAAGTTCTACAAGAGACTTTTTTTTTTTTTTTTTTTTTTTATTAATATAAATTGAGCAATAATTTATATAGGAATCCCAGGTTATTTCTTGATTTTAACTATAGAGTTAAAACTATACACCTTATAAGTAAGTGTGGCAGATTATGTTTAGGAAATGAATAAGCATCCTTCATGCACCAGATTTATCTGCCCCTAGTATGTATCCTGCATTTAATCCATGTCCACAAAATGGCTGCCTCCACTACTACATGACCGGTGCTCCATAGGCTGTTACAGTGACGCCAATATGCTATAATAGGTACTGCATTCCATCAAATGCATATTGTTTACAGATTTGTGAATATTTTGTCACAGTACTGAGAATAACCATTTTATGATATATAATGTTCTTTTAAAAATATAAATAAATGTGTATAATTTATTTTTTCTATGTAACGCCAGTGGTTCTTTAGAGCTTTACATAGCTAACAAGGGTACACTGCCAATGCATAATAATGCAAGGAATAAATAGAAGTGCTTTGAGAATTAAGAGCCAAAAGAACCTGAAGTAAGATTAACTGGATCTGTTAAGCTAAACTTTGTTTAAATTAAATATTTATAACAGCACCAGATAGAAGAATTGGTATAAATACACATACTAAACTATCATGTGCTGCTACTTAATGGTTTAATAAACAATGTTACTCCTACGTTATCTGATTACATTTTTTAATGGTATCTTTGTATGCGTAAATACAGAAAACTATGTGGTTAATCCAATAAGGGCATTTGCCAAATGTCTCGTCATGAAGCTTTAATATTGGTACATTACCAGTCAAATCATATGTAGGTCTAAGTTTCGGCCACTAGGTGGCCTTTCTCAAGACAGGTCAACAGTAGACGTCCTCGCGGCTCAAGAGTCAGGATACACTGACACTGTCTGCCTATTCTCCTTATAAAGCACACACAACTGATTACATGCTGTTCAGCTGTGTAGGGATGTACTGGTGCCCAGCTGTTCAACAGTCAGCGCACCATGTGACCAAATACCATGTACTGATAAGCTGATTCCGTCAGCTCTCAGTAAATCCAATATGGCTGTGCATTTCACGCACCCGCCGATGCGTTCCAGCGGGTCCTATGGCATTGTAGAGCTATCATACTCTACAAGATGAGTATGAGTGAGTGCTTTATAAGGAGAATAGGCAGACAGTGTCAGTGTATCCTGACTCTGGAGCTGTGAGGACATCCACTGTTGACCTGTCTTGAAAAAGGCCACCTAGTGGCCGAAACATAGACCTACATATGATTTGACTGGTAATGTAACAATATTACAGCTTCATGACGAGACATTATGTGAGTGGCCTTATTGGATTAACTATATCATATCTTGATATAGATAGATATTATAATATATTTGTTTTTCCATTCTCTAAGGCTGTGTACACACGGGGGCGATTTTGACTAATATCGCGGGCAATATGGTTGCTGAGTGACCATATTGCCAGCGATGGGAGTGTGCACTGGCAATTATATCACCAGGTGCGCGCTCCTGTTTTTTCCCCGTAGTGATCGCTGGTCGCAGGAACATGCTCCTGCGACCAGCTGATTTCCACTGCTGGGCTCCCCCGGCAGTTTCTTTTTCATCAGTGACCATCTCTGGTCGCTGATGCAAACGGGACACTGAGCGATATATCGCTCATTGTGAGCGATATATCACTCGGTGATATATCCTCCGTGTGTACGGGGCTTTAGTTAGTAAGGGGCTTTAGGGCCCATGGTCTCCTCAGCAGTCTAGAGATAACCATATTTACAAATGTAAATGGAAGGGGGAACCTGAGGCGTTACCTGGATTAAATTTATGGTCCAATATGATATCCTGTCCCTATTTACATAAAAACATAGGGGGGGGGGGGGGAATGCATTTGTTTCCTCGCCAGCAGATGGTGCCCAACAGTCATTCTATTGTTGCTCTATTACTTTACTTGGGTTTAGCTGCTTTATCAGCACACTAAAAACACCAATTGAATCTCACCCCACGATCTTCTGTCACTTTAAATGGGAGATTTGGGGCTGATTGGCTAAGTGGCTCGGTACTTGTGTACAATCACGGCTCCCACGATGTCCATCGCATAGCAAAAAATCGCATGCGATCTTAAACAGAAATGCATCCAAATGCATTGAAATTAGTATCAAACATGTTCAATGGCCCCCAAATGTCATTTTTGAGGCTGTACCACCCCCACTATCAACGCGAACCCGAAGTGTGGCGAGGGGCGGAGGTACGCGTCCTACGACCTTTTCATACCCCCACTATCCACGTCGGCGTGGAGTTGAGAATAGAAAGTGTGGCGAGCCACCGAGCCCGAAGCGTGGCAAGCGGACACTGATACCTTCACAAGTATACGCGTCCCCTCGCAGGCTTCACAGGTGTCTGCGGGGCTCGCCACGCTTCGGGCTCTGTGGCTCGCTGCGCTCGCCACACTTTCTATTCTCAACTCCACGCCGATGTGGATAGTGGGGGTATGAAAAGGTCGTAGGACGCGTACCGACGCCGCTCGCCACGCTTCGGGTTCGCGTTGATAGTAGTGGTGGTGGTACAGCCTGAAAAATGACATTTGGGGGCCATTGAACATGTTTGATACTAATTTCAATGCATTTGGATGCATTTCTGTTAAAAATCGCATCCCATCGCATGCGATTTTAAAAAAAAATCTTAAAACTGCAAAAATCTCATGCCATCGCATGCCACTACATATGGCATGCGATGGGAGCCGTGAAAGTATATTGTTTATCAATCTAGTCTCCTCTAAACATAGTAACCTAATGTATATTTTTAGAGAGTGGGATTACCCACAGGGAGAATATACAAACTCCACACAGTTAGGGTCATGATGGGAATCTAATGCATAACCTTGGTGCTTTGAGGCAGTAATGCTAACCATTACCCCATCTGTACTGCCATTCCTGCTTCAGTGCTTACTGCATTCCATTCTCCACTAATGCTACAGATGGAGGCGCTGTCATCCAGCTGGCTCTCGGCGCCCCGTTCACAGCAATGGATGTGCAAACATGTGAGATACTCATTCACTTTTCCCGGCGTGCCAGCCACCAGGATTGCAGAAATGGCAAGCTAAATGTCGGTGACTCAATCTCTACCTTACTTGCCAATGGTAATATACAGGGAAAGGAGACCAAACCAAGGAGGAACCCCTATATATTTGCTAACTGGGGAAATATACTGATGGAAGTGGCGACGATGTCTGATCTTAGACAGCCCCAGTATAGGCTGTGTACACACGGGGGCGATTATGTCTAATATCGTGGGCAATAGGTCTCTGAGCGACCATATTGCCGCGATGGGAGTGTGCACCGGCGATATATTGCCGGATGCGCGCTCCTGTTTTTCCCCCGTTGTGATCGCTCCTGTGACCAGCTGATTTCCACTGCCGGGCTCCCCCGGCAGTTTCTTTTTCATCAATGACCATTACTGGTCACTGATGCAAATGGAACACTGAGCGATATGTCGCGAGCGTGTGTACGGGGCTATATATGTGATTCCTGCTCACCTTATTTTGGCTTTGGAGAGTCTTAATTGGATCCTATCGGAGGAATTCAATTGTGGGTGAATATTTCAGCCTAGCTAAAGCGGCAAGTCGATAACCGCCCTTCACAGCAATCAAATCTGGCACCAGTGTTTGCTGCCCTATAGGTTAGCGAGCACTTTTGTGCTTAGTCTGGATTTGGCTGGGAAGTGCTGTGTGTCTTTGCTGGAGTTTAAGCACTGCAGCAGCTGCACTTTGCACCCTTCATCATCTGGGATGGTTTTTGCTCCCTAAATGAAAATTAGTCTTACATGTTATCTTAAACAGCATGCCACCCACTGTTTTACAAGTGCTCTAACAATTGAGGTTTACTGCAGGTAGCAGGTTTTTTTTGTGTGTGGGGGGGGGGGGGGGGTTGTTTTTGTTAAAATAACTGAAATACATTTTCCAAAATTGACCGTTGGAGACTGGATGATTCTTATTTTCTATGCATGATTTATCCTGAGTGCCAAGAGTGTCACTGCCTATGAGGCACTCATTCAGTGAGCAATATAAAGCAGGTTTGATTTATATACCGTCATTGCAAGAAATGGAAGACTGCATATTTATACTGATTGCAGAATGATTCAGATCTGTTAATGTGACCCATATCAATGTATGATAGCATCCTGCACTCCCTCTGTGTATCCACATTGATTTTTTCCAATTGCAATAACCTGCCGTAACTTATGTTAAAGGGGTTTTTAAGCATCAATTTATTAACTCTGCCCATATTTTTTAAATTGTAAAATTGATCAAAGTTCTTGTGAGGAGAACTGCCGTTATATTTATTTTCTTTCTGCCATCACAGTACTTTGGCTGCATTTATATCATTGTGCTGTCCAATGAAGCTTTAATCAGAGCCAAAGCTGTGTTAATCCCAATGTTATGATGGAGAGGCCCAAAGCCTCTTCCCTTTAGAGGGTCTTTATTATTTATTTTTTCTTGTAGTGCTGCAGGAGCCCTGCTGTAACATCACAATGTGCACATGTCCTTTAGGCAAAAAGCACTAGGCAGGATTTTTAAGAGCCTTAATCTCCCTTTATGTGAGTGGGCTATTTTTGACACTGTATTCCCCCCCCCCCTTCCTTGTTGCATTAATGAAAAAAAAGGGCACATTCAGGGCTTAACGTTTGTTAAACTTTTGTGTTTAGTTTAGCACTAGCCAAACTGCCAAAGGACAGTTGTAATAAAGATTTACTGCTTCACAATACAAGTTTTATAGTAATCGTCTTTGGTCATTTCTCCAGCAGTCAGAGCTCTAATGTAGATGCAGTCTGGATGGGGGCAATTAAGTTCCCCTTTTTATTCACCCAGTGCTTTAATGTCAGTGGCCAGGTGTATCAAGATTCTAAAAGTGATAAAATGGAGAGTGATAAACAGCCAACCAATCAGCTTCTACCTGTCATGTTACAGACTGGGTTTGAAAAATGACAGATAGAAGCTAATTGACTGGTTGTTTATCACTCTCCATTTGATAATTTTTGAAGCTGGATACATCTGGCCCAGAGTGAGCACAGGATGTCCTCGGTACAGTACAACAGGTGAGCTGATAGATGGATGGCAATTTTGTCTTCAACAGGTTAGCTGCCTATGTTGTATGCGCATATCATACTGCTTTCCCGAGCTGAGATTTACTGATCACCAATTATCTAATACTTTTACCAAAAATCAAGATGCACAGCCCTTGCTCCTCTACCCATGGTAGCATGCTCCTCTCATGTGGTCCTACGGAATTGCTACAGTTCTGTTTGGGTAGCGGGTTTAATTAAATGTCCCAAAATGGATCTGTGAATGATATCAATGGTGCTGATCCAATTAACCTGTTCAGTTCATCATGAACACTCCAAAATGTGGGACTATCTGGGAACATGTAGCCATGTAATCCATTCAAGTTTTTGGTAATCCAAGTTGGCCTCACGCAGATCCTACTATTAGGCTCAAAAGCCAAACTAAAGAGACAATACTAAGTAGAGCTTCCCTATCCCTTCGTATGGGGATATGTTCACTAGATAGTCAAGCATTAGGTCAACATGTATGAAGGATCTTGAAAAAGGATATACTTAATATCCGAAATGCGTTGATCGAGCCGCAATACCAATCAGCAGGAGCAGCGGGACGGACCTCGGCAGCGTCACTACCCTCTTTCCCCGGCGTTGTCTGCAGCACGCCTTGCACGGAGGGAGAAGCCGCCGGCACCCGCTAATAGTCACTGCTTCCATCTGGACACCTTTTTTACCGTTGTTTGTCGTGTGGATACGTGGATCCTTTATGTAATAAACCTTCTTACCTGTTTCCTGATGTCTACGACCATCTATTGATAAAGAAACCACTTATGTGCACGCGAGAGCGAATTTCCATGTAAGTTGAATTCATGTTGGTATTTCCTGCACTGTGAAGTTTACCTTAAAGAAACCGTTCTGGGCACACCTGAATTGAAGTGCACTGTAAATTCACTTCTAATCTATACCCAGAAGAGTCACATGCAGAAAATAGAGATGCTACATTACAGATAATTTACATGCATTATCTACAAAGCGCTGGTTAATTGCAAATTATTTTTGTTACATGTATTCCAATTTGGGTTAGGGCGTTAACCCCTTGCAAACTACCAGCTGCACCTGTCCATTCAGCGCTGGGTACACACCTATCCTATTTTTTCAACATGTATGAAGGTTGACATGACTGAAGGTCAGATCACATGATTATTGGGCAGGTTGCTAAATGTGTATGAGCGTTCTGCTGTAGACAGCAGGAACATACTTCGGGTATGGATCATTGGATAGACAGCAACTATGTTGACAGTCAAAAGGTCAACATGGGGTTTTTTATGGTATTTTTGAGCCGACGTGCTGACAGGCGGTATTTCATACCCTACCATCCACTAGGGCATGGTGGGAGAATAAAATAGTGTGCCAAGTTGTGCCAAGTGCAGCGAGCTATGTGAGGGGACACGGTCCATGACGACTGTCGACATTCAGGACAAAATAGGTGAAAAACCCATGTCGACCTAATGCTTGTCGACCTTCTTGCATGTCGACCTAGTTGCTGTCTATCCAATGATCCATACCTGAAGTATGTTCCTGCTGTCTACAGCAGAGCTCTCATACACATTTAGCAACGTGCCCCAATAATCCTTGTCTGCTATTGCAGTAATTTGTGGCAATGTTCTCACACTGGGATTATACAAGGTACTTATGCAAGGTTGGACTGGCCCACAGGTACAGTGGAAACCACCGGTAGGCCCCACTGGCTGGGACCCTTCCTCCACTTGGGACTAGGGCATATTTTGTACAGTACATTGACATTATTAATCTGGTACATCATCCATGCACTGGCAGTATTTGTTATATATTTTTATAGGGCCCAGGACATGTACTGCTAATGGTTAGCCAAACCTCTGATGGAGCTGGCCACACCCCCTCGGGAGATGAGCAACACCCCTAAACAAGGGTGCCTATAATTGCACTCCTCGGTGGGCTCATCACGTCCCAATCCAACACTGAATTTAGGATTGGTGCATGTTTAGGAAGTTGTGGATGTGGCCTTGTGGAAGTTCTAATTTTTTGCTGAATCGATAAGGGCTCTGCTTTGCTAAAGTATCAATTGCATACATTTAAATACTGTACCAGATCCATAGTTTTGACTTTACAGTAACCAAAGAATGATGTGCCTATAAAGCAGGTTACCTGTAGTGCTCCAGCTGTTGGGGAACTATAAATCCCAGCATGCTCTAGCAGTCACAAGTTGCTTAAGACCACTTTTATTTCAAATATGTACAGGTTTATATTACCATACATAAAATTAAAATGCACACACGCATGATCAGTAGCGTTGTATTGCATGTGATTTGCTTATATTTAAGAGGTAATACAATACATGCTGTCTGTCTCTTGATTCTTCCATTATTTAAAGCTTCAACATTTATGCAAAGGGTTTTTTTTTTTGTTTGTGGTGTTTTTACATTTTTTCCTATGCTAATGAAATGCACCTTTCCTGCTTAGTAGGCTTTAGTATGATTGTTGCAGAGCTCAGCCAAGGCAAACACCTCTGAGCTTAGTGCTCTCTAGAGAAACTACCTTACAGATGCAGCTGCTGAGATGGTATGTATTCTGGAGCTGGGGACTTACCAGCTGCAAGGCTATTAAATTTGCCTAGAGGCAGGTGTTGCCTATGGGCAAACCTTAGTATGAGTCATAAGTGCTGATCTAAAGCAGGGATGATTTATAAGCAGTCACTGTAAGCTGGAGGAGAAAACATTTAGAAGCAGGGTCATTGTGCAGGTGGATGTGGGGTTATTAATACTCATTAGAGTTCTGCCAATGTGACACATTTCAACTACATTACAATATCCTGCACCTGCTTTTTCCGATTAGAATTTCCAGTTGCAATAAGCAGAGCTTTTATAATTGCTGATCTAAAGGTATTTTCATTATCTCTTAATTGATACAGTCTAGGTGATTGGAAGTGGGAAAACAGGCACCGAAAATTACCAGGTGACTAAAAATAGTTATATTGGAAACTCAGAAGTTCTGGTTGGGAAAATGTCTGATTACTATCAAAAACTAAAGGTGGCCATACATCAGAAAGATATTGTACCCAATCATACAATCTCAACTGATTGTAAGATGGATTGTATGCAGATTGTGTGCACATCTTATGTACATAATCATACAATCAATCAGCAGATGGATTGTATGACTGATTGTAAGATGGATTGTATGCAGATTGTGTGCACATCTTGTGTACACAATCATGCAGTAGATGGATTGTATGATTGATTGTATGATCGACTGTGTGTAGATTGTGTGTCCAAAAACCACCAAGGACTGCCGGGGATTTCAAGGGAAATTGTACACAATCATGAGCGCAATCGATCTTAAGATCGATCTTTCTGATGTATGGCCAGCTTAAGGATTCATTTAGTTAGTGAAAACCCTTTATCACAGGTGTCCACTGGCGCCTCTTGTAACTAGGTAATAAAATGAATGCTAGATTGAGAGCAATGTTACAGTGTTCTGGCAGGAAAGTGGTTGAACCTAAATAGAAACACCAGGATGTCGGTAAAGGTGTGTACACACGGGGGAGATATATTGCTCAGCAGTATATTGCTCAGTGTCTCCTTTTCATCAGCGACCAGAGATGGTCGCTGATGAAAGGGAACCTCTGCCGGTGGTGCCGCAGAGGTAATCAGATGGCCGCAACGATTAGAATGGGAGCACTCACCCGGCTCACTTACATCACTGGCAATATGGTCGCCAGCAACCATATTCCCAGCGATATCAGCCCCTATCGCTGCCGTATGTACACGGCTTAAGTCATACTTGCCTACCTGACCCTCTCCATGAGGAAGAAAATGCTCTGCCCCTGGACTTCCCTGGTAATGTATGATTGCCATCACCTGTGTTGAAACACCTTTACCTAGCTCCCCACAGGTGATGGCAATCATACATTACCAGTGAAGTCTAGAAACAGCATTTTCTCCAGCATGGAGAGGGTCAGGTAGGCAAGTATGCGGTAAGTGTGAAATGTTACTTGCAGCATAATATGCCTGCCAGCAATGATACTGTGTACATGATGAGTGCAGTTGTACTGCTGATGCCCCTAATATACCAGAAGCAGCAATTCAAAGTTTTGAGATATTCTGATTGTTGATATGGTATGTATCCTATTAGTCTAGTCTTGTTCTCCCCAAATCCAGTCCCTGGGATACATGAAGAGTGCATGGTTTCAATAAAGCCTTGCTGCCGCACAGGTGTAGTTATTACTGACTGACAGGTGATTCGAATTATTATTTACTTGCAATCATGGTTGCCTACCTGACCCTCTTCATGAGGGAGAAAATTCTCTGTTCCTGGACTTCCCTGGTAATGTATTGCATTGCCATCACCTGTGGTGAAACACCTTTCTTATCAATTCCTAGCTCCCCACAGGTGATGGCAATAATACATTACCAGGGAGGTCCAGGAACAGAGCATTTTCTCCCTCATGGAGAGGGTCAGGTAGGCAAGTATGCTTAGTCAGTAAACAAGACCTAGGCAAGTATGCTTGCAATATTGTGAGGTGACCTGGTGTACTTTTGAAGCCCCCCATACATTTAAGCAACTTCTTAGAGGGGAGAAGTCGCATATGATCTCATCTCCCTTGAGCTCCCCTTCCCGGGCAGCAGGATGTATCTGTGCCCCATTTAAACTCCTCTCTGATGCCAGCAGCACTGCTCAGAGGCTTCACAGATGTGTCTGTGGGCAGAGAGTGTCAGGGGAGATGCTGCTGATGATGAAAGGGTAGTGGGGACAGGCTGATGGTGATAGGGTGGTGGGAGAAGCAGAGGATGATAAGGAGAGGCAGAGAGGGTAATAGGGTGGGTAATATTCAGGACAGCCGAGAGGTATACCTACTTGCGGGAGGCCACACCCCCAAACTGTTTAGTGGAATGAAAACACACTTTAAAGTCGAAAGGGGAGTGTTATTGTCCCCCCCCCCCCCCCCCCCCCCTCAGCAGCAGCACATTCCTACAGCATGTGCTGTGCTGACAGCAGGCTCCGCATCAGCTCTCACGCTGTCAGTGAGACACTCATGCTGAGTCTGCTGTCAGCACAGCAGTACATGTGTGCTGCTGCTGTCCAGGAGAGACAGAGGAGGGAGGGGTCAGACCAGGGCCCCTGCCGGCACCCTCCAGTAAGCCTGGGCCCGAGTAATTAGTACCCCCCCCTCCCCTCTCAGCAGCCCTGGTAATATTAACAATACTGATGCCAAAATTAACTCCTGCAGCTCTTTGGGTAGAGTCACTGGTGTACAGAAGATAACGGGCCCATTTATCATATTTAATGCAATCTGGGTGGGATTTACCGCCCAGGATCGCATTGCAATATGCAAATCTTTCAGCAGTATGTATGTCCCTGCAGACCTAGGGACAGGGGCTTTGCCAGGTATCAAGAGACTACACACCACACTGCTGACTGTACTGCCAGGTCAGCAGTGTGGTGTGTAGCCCATAGGCTACACTTAGGTACCACCATCTCAGAATGGCGGTAACCCCAGGACCAAATGCGATGTTGCCCGATATTGATACATCGGGCAACATCGCATCCCCCGTAGAAATTGATGGGGTATAAGGCTGCAAGTGGGGCAGGAGGGATTGAAGAGGGAAATTAGGGATTCCTGCTGTGGTCCCACATACATTTGAGGGATACTTAATATTTGCGGCTAACCGCAAATATATGATAAATGGACCCCAAAAGTGCTTGCGAGATCACCACCCAGAGTCCCCAGCAGGCAGCACAAGTGCAGCAGCCCAGCTTGTCCGGGATTGCTGACAGTCTGGACCAGGGGTAGCCAACTCCAGTCTCAGGAGGGTCACCGATATAATACGCCATGACCTGCAACCTGGTAGTTACTGAAATAAAGAATATATGTATTGCTGAAATGAGCTCATTGTTAGTTTGGGGGCATCTGGTTTTGAGAACAAACGTTTTGCCAAGTGGCGACCTACTTTCTATTAATATGTTTACGATTATAACTGTTATGACAATTTTTATATGTCTATTATATGTGTTATAACCTGCTAATGAGGCCATGACGTGGCCGACGGGGCGGGCAGCTGACATCACCGGGTGTTAGCTGCCCTCCCATTTCCTTCAGAACGTCCACGCATATGTACGGGTGCCTCAGGCCACTGTTACATATGCGTGCACGTTCCACATCATTCCATGGTCAGAGAATATTGAATGATGTGGGAGTTCCCCTGCACATCCATTCGCAGCCAATGCAAAGGAACGTGCCTTGTGAATGGTGGGCCGGCGTGCCACCATTCGCAAGGCGGGCTTAGGTTGACCCGCAAGGATGCGTATATCCGAGCGAATCAACCAGAATAACCCCCATGTACTTGTCTTGCACTGTATTGTACTATAAGAGCAGTATCCTGTTACATGCGATCGCTGATCGCGGGGAATACAATCATTACACCTGGTAACCGTCAGGCTAAGCATAATCCACAAACGCAGAGCAATTCACAGCGCAAATGGGGCTGCCGCTGGGCAAGAATACACTCCCCAAGTAAGTGTTCTCTTGTATTGCCCATTTGTTTCTGTTTGGCGGTGAACAATCCGGTACTTGTGACTTATCTGGGCGCCCGATGTTGAAATTGTATGCCAGTACCCTAAGCATGCGATTTGATGCGATTTCCCTTGAAATTCCCTTGAAGAGAAAATCGCTGTTGCATTGTATGCTATTGTATTGCATGCGATGCGATTTGATGCGATTTTAATATGTACAGGCACCTAGATGCCTGTTTCATATGTGAAATGGCCCCCCAGACCCCATTTTTAATTGTATACCCACCCTGATGGCTAAATGACCCCCATTGTTAAAGCCACCCCACTATCAACGCCAACCCGAAGCGTGGCGAGCGCAGCGAGCTCGCGAGGGGTGGCGGTACGCGTCCTCCGACCTTTTCATACCCCCACAATCCACGTCGGCGTGGAGTTGATTTTATATAGTGTGGCGAGCCCGAAGCGTGGAAAGCGGACGTGGATACCTTCACAGCTATACGCGCCCCCTCGCGGGCTTCACAGGTATCCGCGGGGCTCGCCACGCTTCGGGCTCGGTGGCTCGCTGCGCTTGCCACACTATATGAAATCAACTCCACGCCGACGTGGATAGTGGGATTATGAAAAGGTCGGAGGACGCGTACCGCCGCCCCTCGCGGGCTCGCTGCGCTCGCCACGCTTCGGGTTGATAGTGGGGTGGCGTTAACAATGGGGGGGCATTTAGCCATCAGCGTGGGAATACAATTAAAAATGGGGTCTTGGGGGCCATTTCACATATGAAACAGGCATCTAGGTGCCTTCACATATTAAAATTGCGTCAAATCGCATCGCATCGCATGCAATCTGATTGTATGCGATGCGATTTGACGCGATTTTTAGGTGCGATGAAGAAAATCGGGCGCCCAGATAAGTCACAAGTACCAACAATCCTTGTGGCACAATATAACACTTTATTTTGTATTATTATTATTATTAATAATAATAATAATAATATAATGTTCTTTATTTAACCAGCATCCTTGTAAAAGCAAAATCACGGTTGATATAAGGTTTAAACACTGAGGTGGGTTTGTAAAATGACAAGGACAAGTATACTGTATATCCACACAAGGACAGGTGATTTATGTGTCATACTGAGTGAATCAGGGCAACTAAACTCCTATGTATAAAGGTAAAAGAATGACACAGTGAGCATTCTTTCTTCCCAAGCTCTGTAGTTATCCTATAACAGTAATTGTAATGTTATCATTGTTGGGAATCGTATAACTATGTATAAGTATTTGTATATAAAATATTTCTATGCATCCACTCACTGCTGTCTCCCTCTCTGCCCCCTCCCAGTCCCCAGTAGTCTGAGCCGTCTGTGCTGCTGCTGCTGTTTAATATCTTTTCCTCTGGAGTCAGCGGCTGCTGATCGGATTTCTGTTCCCTTGTAAAGGTCGTGTGATTAATAGCCGCCGCCAGCGCTCCCCTGTATCAGCGCCTGCTGTAACCTGTGAGCAGAGATTGCTGAGTGTTAATCTGCCAAATAGGCAGCCGGCTCCCAGGAGGAGAGCCTGCAATCGGGGTAGACACATGAGGAGGGGGGCTCATCCTTGCACCTTCTAACCTTTAATATGTTTTACAGTGTCTTCAATGACCTAACACTCGTCCATTCAAGCCCGGATTTATGTTTGGTGCCTTCCTGGGCCAATTATTCATGTCACCTACTTGCTTCCACACCCCATTGCATCTCATTTGTATTAAATGAATGCATGGAAATGATTCAGCGCTGCCCGAACCAATGTTAAATTGTTTATAATGAGTAAATAAAAATGATTCATAGCCAGAAATGCGAACAATGATGGTAGACTGAGCAGAGTTCCTAATTACTAACATGAAAATAATTTCCAAGGACACTTTACTGAAAGCACCTCTTTCTGAGCACATTCACCACCGTGTATTTATATTGTGACGTGGTCCCCACTTGGTTTTAATGTCATTTTAAATATTATCATTCAATAAATAAAAGTGTATGAAGCCTACTGCATTAAGGATCTGATTGGGGTTTGGACTTCGGTGCATTTGCATGTAGTAATTTTAAGGATTGGATAAAAAACAAAATATTCCAGACTCCAGAACGATGGACTGGCTCCAGGCAGCAACTCTGCCATTCTTTCTGTATCTTTTTATGCTCATTATGCTCTGCCCGCCCCTGGGCAGGGGCGTAACTAGACATTTGTAGGCCCCATAGCAAAAGTTTGTAAGGGCCCCCAGTTTAGCAACTTATGGTAATAAATATATATAGCACATGTAATTTGGACAGCAAAGATGGACCCCTTCAGCTCTGGGCCCCGTAGCAGTTGCAGCCCTTGCACCTATGGTAGTGATGCCCTTGCCTCTGGGGGTATTCTGTCTGGGGGGGGGGGGGGGGGGGGGGAATTGCAACTCCTTGTATGGTCTGAGGATATAGTCAAAATCAAATAAAAATGGGACAGACACCAAACGTTTTTTATCCACTTTCGATGCCGATCTTATCCCAAAGGTTGGCCCAGCGGCATAGAAGTGGAATAGAAAAATAGACTGTGCCGTCAAGACTATATCATACAGATCTGTACTGGGTGTGTGTATGCGCATCTGTGACTGGATAGCAGCTGACTGTCTTTCCCATTTGAATTCAGATGGAGCCTGCAATGATTAGTATTTATAAGGAGAGTCAATAGGCAAGAACGTCAATATGCAGTACTTAGGAAGAAAATATTTATTTTTTTTCTCTCTGCAATGATTATGCAACTAAAGCAACAAACGTACGGATCTGACTGTAGCAGATCTCATACTACCCTGAAGGGGTGTACACATGATGCGATTTGTCCAGGCGATTTTGACTAGATATTCAAAATCGTCCAGAAGGTTAGCCAAAATCGCACCATGTGTACATTGCGGGTGTTAGCGATGCGCGACCCTACAATGTCGCTATAGCCCAGCGATATTATAGTGCAGGCAAATCAATTTTAACTAGCCGCATGTCTGTGTGTATTTGGCCAATGGACAAATAATACAGTCAAAATAGCTCAGTGCACTAAGCCAGCAGTCTGCCTGTGTGTACACCCCTTTAGTTAAAATATTCATTTATCTTAGATAAGGAGGTTCAGGATTTGTAAACACGCAGGTTGATTCACCATTGGGGAACTGACTACACTATTTATACTTAGTGCCTAATTTTGTAATGGATTTGATCTAGTTTCCACACACACAAGACACTAACACGTTAGATACAGTACATTACTTCCCTCTAAGTTTAGATAATGAAATGTTAATGGAGATTGACATAGGGTGGGATCATATGTCCCCATTGAGAACATAAAATCTATTCACACTGTAACTCAGCAGTAAGTAAGTGACCATGGATGTCGCCTGTCTCTATTAACGCTTGCTTATCTGTGTGCTCAGCTCAGTGTGTACAACCAAGTTTTGGTGGAGGTAAAATACTAGTGCACAGGTTCTCAAACTCGGGGGTAGATTTATTAAGCTCGGTGAAGTGATAAAGTCATACCTCCCAACATGACCCATGCCAGGAGGGACACAATGCTCTGTTCCTGGACTTTCCCCTTAATTGATGGATTGCCTTCACCTGTGTGGGACTGGTTAATTGAAAAGTAAGGTGTTTTACCACAGGTGATGGTAATCATACATTAAGTGGAAAGTCCAGGAACAGAGCATTGTGTCCCTCCTGGATAGGGTCATGTTGGGAGGTATGATAAAGTGTCTTATTTTTATCACCGGCCAATCAGCTCCTACCTCCTTTTTTTCAAACCAAGCCTGTAACTTCACAGTTAGGAGCTGATTGGCCGGTGATAAAAACCAGAGACTTTGTCACTGCACCGAGCTTAATAAATCTGCCCTTGGTCCTCAGGGCCCCACACAGTGCATGTTTTGCAGGTCTCCTCACAAAATCGCAATTGAAATAATTAACTCCACCTGTGGATCTTTTAAAATGTGTCAATGAGTAATGAGTTGGAAAACATGAACTGTGTGGGATCCTGAGGACCAAGTTTGAGAATCCCTGAACTAGTGTATCTGGCACAAAAGCAGTTTTCAAAATGGCTTTCTTTAAATAGAAATATCACAAATAAACGTGTATTGCCTTTATGGACAAACTGTATTAAACATGTGAGAATAGTATCAGGATTTATTTCCTATCACACAGACACATGATACATCTCGTCTATAGCGGCATATTCTTATCAGATTCTTTCTACTGCACATGTATGTAGAGATCATATAGGGACTAAGGTTTTATGCAGGGGTGGCCAAATCGGTCCTCAAGATCTACCAACATTTCACATTTTCTAGAGCACCTAGCTGGTGCACAGCTGTAGTCATTACTAACTGTCACATTTTCAAACATGTTGCATTCATTCCTAACCGACACATTCTACAGATCCGTGGGTGGCCTGGAAAACATGTACTGTTGGTAGATCTTGAGGACTGGTTTGGCCAACCCTGGTTTAATGATATGAGGGACTTATGTTAGGTTGTGGGGGTTAAAGTTATGTTATAACAGGGTATCTAAATTAGTTTAAAAAAAATCATATTCCATGTACATTTTTCAGGCTGACGCTTTTAAAATTCCACATCGACTTATGTTATCGGGGATATTATCAAAGGGAATAAAAGATACTTTGTCACTTATATAGCCTCTGTGTGGTCCCTTCCACATTGAAGCTGCTAGTGTGCATAGATCGTCACAGAGAGTGATATGGGGGCACCCATTGGCTTTCATGAAACCATGGAAACTAGGGACGCATTTCCTGGCAGTGCTGGGAACATAAACACCACAGTGTGTGATATAGAATGGCAAGTCCCATAAAAAGATAGACAATTAGAAGAAAAGTCCATACAAATGTTAGAAAAATAGGAAGAAGCCAGGATAAATGCAAAAGTATAAACAGTCTAAATAGGATATCGCACAAGTGATTTACTAAGGTGCACAATAATACATAAATAGTAATGATTACCTAATAAAAAGCTCTGCTACTTATGTTAAATATATCCAATAACATAGATAAATGCAAACTACTGATTATTAGAAATAGAACACAAGTACAGTTAGCAAAAACGCATAATCAATTCTAATCATCTTGTTTTGGATGTTTTTTATTTTATTCAAATAGGGAATGTACAAGGAAAATGGTCAGTGATCTCACTGTCTGTGGGCTTCACCCATAGGGGTTAGGTCCTAGACAGTGCACTCAAAATATACATTCTGAAGCTGGGTACACATTAGACGACTTGTGTACCCAGCTGATGGTAAATTTGAGGAACAATATATTGTACACACCACACAATCTGGTGAACAACTGCACAATATATACTGTATATTGTACCCCCTGCTGCATCCTGACATATTCCAAATGCAAAAGGGTCCTCGGCCACATTTTCAGATTGCCATGAATGTTCGAGCAATCTGAAGATGGGATGGACGCAATAGTTCTTACACATATTGCGTGGGAGTGCGCAGTAGTGCTTTAACATTTGACAATTTGAGCCATTTCTCATTCCAGTCTGTCGTAAATTGGGCAATCACACAAAACACTGCCTAATTTGTACTCAACTTTAGGGTTGTTGCACACCTGGCCGATATCTTCATTATATGGTGTTTCTTGCCGAATCTGGACTTCATATGGTGCATCTTGGGCATTGTGTATGACCAATTGCACATTGCCATAGGTCACATGCAATATCTTTTGTTCCAACACTCTGAATGGCCAATTGGAAGGAACCGTATGGGACTCTTCATTACATTGCTCTGAACACAATGATAAAATAGCTTGGGTGTCCTTCATGCATTAAAAATGCTATTAAAGTTGGTATTACTTTACGGCTATTGTAATTGATGCTCTTACATAATTTTGGATAGAACTGCATTCAACAAATATAAAATATCCTTTGGTAACTATGTTTAGCATATTAAAGTATTTTAGGTAATCTTAGCTATTTATGTATGTATCTTTGTGATTGAATATTTTACAATGTTCTTTCGTACATCACTGTATCCTTCCTATCTAGTTAGACTGTCTATACCTTTTCAATAATTCTCACTTCATCGTATTTTCTAACTACTGTAGTATTTTTATGCATTTTTCTATATTAGACGCTGGGCCATATGCACTAAACTTCAAAAAGTGATACAATGGAGACTGATAAACAGTCAGCGAATCAGCTCCTACCTGTCATGTTGAAAAATGTCAGACGGGAGCTGATTGGCTGGTTGTTTATCACTCTCCATTTTATCACATTTTGAAGCTTAGTGCATCTGACCCACTGTGGTGATTACATTCCCACAGGTGCCAATAGATGCATCACCGATTGCCATGGTTGCATTGAAGTTGGTGGGTACCTACCACTATCATATATTTCCTATATTTACATAGAGTTCTCCAACAACTTCCATTTAAACCACACTATCACACTCCAACCTCACTGCTTAAAAAGCTTGATTTCCCAAGATTCCGACCAAAGGTTTTGGAATGGCAATTTGGGGATTTTTAAAAAGTAGATAGTAATATGTCCCTCTTCACACTTGTATTCGTAAAGATAGAGGTATGTGAAAGGGATGCAGTCAAAATCCCGAATGGGTCAAAATACCGACAAGGACAAAATCCCGACATTTAAAATCCCGGCAGGGTCAAAATCCTGACATTTAAAATCCCGACAGGGTCAAAATCCCGACATATAGAATGTACATGTGAAACAGTCTACATGCCTTTCGGTCGACAGGTGCGAGGTCGACATGGGTTTTTTCACTGTTTTTTGAACCGACATGTGCAGACAGGCGGTATTTCATGCCCTACCATCCACTACAGCGTGGTGGGAGAATAAAATAGTGTGCCGAGCGCAGCGAGGCACCGTTCCCGAAGCATTGCGAGCGAAGCGCGCGATGCGAGGGGCTGCGGTTCACTTGCAATTGTGTCCATGTCGACTGTGTCGACATTCGGGTCAAAAAACAGTGAAAAAACCCATGTCCACCTCGCACCTGTCGACCGAAAGGCATGTAGACCGTTTCACCTGTACATTCTATATGTCGGGATTTTGACCCTGTCGGGATTTTGTCCATGTCGGGATTTTGACCGTCGGGATTTCATACCGAATCCACGTGAAAAAGGCACCCATACATCAGGATCCCATTTCCCACTTCGGATCATTGAGACTGACAGATCGGCGGAATTAGGGAAATGGGTTTTTCCCCTTCAAGAAGACAAGTGTGAAAAGGAACATACTACTACCCAACTTTACTTACAGGTGGGACCTGAGGTATCAAGCAGTGAAATAATGGAGAAATGGATCACTGGAAAAGTTGCCCATAGCAATAAATCTGCATTAATGAAAAAAGGGATCAAATACATGCTATAAAATCATGGGTAGATGCTGATTGGTTGCTGTGGGAATCTTCTTCAGTGGTCTACTTATCCATTAACTGGGTGGGAGGGTGCTGGGAAATGAATGATATACATCAGGCATTAATTGTTTGTAGAGGGTGCATGAATTGACCTGGATGGACATGAATTCAATTTAGTGCATATAGTGATAGATGAGAGAGTCAGGAATTGACATTGTGCATGGCGGGTACTCTCTATTTGCTGAGGTAGAAGCCCATCTGTATGACCACACATGTGGGGGTTACAGGAGTAGGAATCACAGGTGTAGGCACCACAGGGATGGAATACTGTCTCTGCAAGTCAAGAGGTCTCTGCATGCTGGGTATGCATTTCCCGATCAATTGAATTTAGGGCATATTTGCCTGCCTTCCCGCAAGTTGCAGGACACTCCTGATTTTGAAGGTAGTCCCCCACTCCCCTGAAAGAGCTTGCAGAGTCCATTAAATTCAGGATGCCTGTCTGCTCCCTGACTGAATATTAGGGAAGATATAACAGAATAAAAGGTCATGTCCTAATGTGCTGCTGCTAATGCAATGTCTGTCCTTTGAATCAGGCACAGTTTTTGGATCCAGCCTGTCAGGTAATGCAGACAGGCAACTCTTTGTATTGGGATATTTAATTAGTGATGTGGTCTCTGTATGCATTTATATAATGTACTGCATTTCTTTCTATCGTTTTCTCGTTTTCTTCCTCTCCCCTCCCCTTAAATGCCCCAAGCTCCACAATCTTAATCCAGCAAATAAAGTAAATTAAAAAATGTAGTAAAAATATTGTTTCTTTTTTTTTTGTCACTGTATTTATACTGTCTCATTATTCGAATTTCCGTAGCATGTGTTGACATGCTGTGGAATAAACTGTGAAAGTCTAGGTGCACACACGCCATTTTGTGATAGTATGGCCGCCATTTTGGTTCGCAGAGTTGCGCAAATAAAGTTTCCATACCCGAGTATGTGTGACAATGTGGACCAGAAGAGTAGACATACTATCACACATAAATTCATAATAACACACTTACACTAAATGAAATATAGTTAAAAGGTTTAGAACGCCACACATAGCTTAGTTAGCCCTGCACACACCTGTCTGTATCGTGTTTAGTACCGTTCCGCTCAGTTCATTATGCGAAGTATTCCGGTCATTGCGAATATGTCGCAATGTACATTGCCCGATAGTTATGGACATAATCCATATTCCAGAGACAGTTTCTGTTGTAAGTAGTTAACAAAGGAAACTAGCTCAAACCGGTTCTTATCCTTGCTGACGCCGAAACCTCCAAACAAAGGACTCTTAAAGTTCACTCCCCTGCACCTGGTCAGACCAGGTACAGCGTCTAACCTCCAATCACAGTGGACCGGACATATGATCTCTGACCAATGAGAATGGCCTTTGACCTCCCCCTTCTGACCCTATAAGATAGGCGACCTGGAGCAGGCTCGCTCTCTTCGGCACATCTACTTTCCCTGGACCTTCCTACCGGACTATAGTTCATTCCTGAACGATAGTGAGCTCTGACCGGACTGCGCTTCGCATACTTGATGAGACGGGTAAACGGTTGCATTTTTACGGTATTTATTCTTAAAGTATTGTTGGCTGGTTGTGTCTTGTAACTGTATTCTTTCCCCTTAGTAAAGTCTGTTTAGTATTCATTGTTAGTATATTGTATCACCTGTTATACCTGTTTATTCTTATTTCTGTAACCCCCTTTTGTCCATTAGGGACTTAAATACAAACCTTTTACGGAGTTCTAATCTCCTTATTCCTATTCAGTGGTCGTGTCTGTTTATTCGCATAATAGCGATAAGGTATATTACGGACACTGTCCTTTAAGGTAAATACGCAGAATAGAGGCAAAGTACTGCGAAAGGATCTCGTATTAAGGTATTGTTTCTTGGTGCAAAATACTAAATAAAAGGTACACTGCGCTGCGCTACGTTTTGTTCGCACGTAGTTAGGTATAAAGGGTAAGCAGGTTACGGACACATTACGTAACCCGCGCTTTTCACTCATTGTCTCTCTGGTCATAATCAAATCGTCTTTAACAAAACTTAGATGGTAGAACTCAACAGCGCATCACTTGCAAAAGTGACAATATCTCCACTGCCATTCTCTTGTCAGAAATTGAAATACTCTGTTCCATACAGCAGAAACTTTTCCACCAGCACCTGACCCACATCATTGTTTCAGAATTCTAAAATGCAACATTATAATTATCTATCTATCTATCTATCTATCTATCTATCTATCTATCTATCTATCTATCTATCGTCGCCCACGACAATCTCCCAAGCCATGTATAAGGTGTACTTTAGGTCAACATTGTAACTCCAAATAACAGTGTACTGTATTAGTAAAGAATATATTATTTGGAGAAAAACAGATAGGCTAGAATAATCGGTAAATATGTTGATAGCAAGTGTTACATGATTGATATAAGGTCAAGGTATTCCATAAACTCTGCAATTATATTCTAGTTTAGTGAAATCTTGTTGACAATTTATAAATAAATAATGTGTTTATAGAATTCTACAGTCAATAAACTCATAGGAAAGATATATTATTCTGTTCCATATGATGGGCCAAATGTAATGTGAGAATCAAAATCAGAAAGTGAGAGATTTTGGGAGATTTTTACTATTTTTTTTAAAGTGGTAATCATTTACACTGCAAAACCAGGTTGATATTGCCATGTAATTGGTTGCTGCTTTAAAATATGGGAAAATCTCTCACTTTATGGTTGTCACACCCTATTGCATTTGGCTTAATATCTCAGCTAAAGGTGGCCATACATTTACAGATCGATTGCCAGATTAGGCTGGTTGGAACAAAAACCTGGTAATGGATGAGTAACAGTTTTTGGCAGTTTTCTAGCATTTCAAAGCAAATGGTCAACTGTCATTTACTCTCATCCATTACCAGGTTTTTGTTCCAACCAGCCCAATCTGACAATCGATCTGTAGATGTATGGCCAGCTTTAGCTTGTATATAGACATGTAACCCTAAAGAATACTTTTCAGGAACCTGTGGGACACACATTCTGAAGTGAGCAGAATTGGAAAAATAATACCTGGAATTGCGTGTGGCCTAGTGATACAATTCTATCATAATCACATCATGTTGGGCCTAATGACGAAAATAGTCTCACCCTGCCACATCACCGGCCTGCATTGCCTTTCTGGGCTTCTCCCAGAGAGCAGATTATGAAATATGGTAAGTATGATGTAAGTACAGTGCATTTATTTTAGGGATGTGCACCGGCCACTTTTCGGGTTTAGGGTTCTGATTACCTTCAGGTTTTGGTTCTAATTGGTTTTGCCAAATAGCTCCTACGCTATTATTAACCTCAATAACATTAATTTCCACTCATTTCCCGTCTATTCTGAACACCTCACACCTCAGGTAGCTGGATAACTATGCTTAGACACACAAGTGGGTGGCACAAACACGTGGATCATCTAGGAGTGGCACTGCAGCGGCAGACAGGATGGCAGTTTTAAAAACTAGTCCCCACAAAGCACATAATGGTCAAAACAGAGGTGCAAGATGGAATTGTCCTTGGGCCCTCCCACCCATCCTAATGTTGTGGAAATAGGATATGCACACTTTAACAATCATTTCAGCGACGTCCTACAAAACTGTGGCTGAAATGATTGGTTTGTTTGGGCCCCCACAAAAAAAAGCAATTCATCTCTCCTTGTATAAACTGGCTCCACAGAGACATATAGACCTTCATATAGTCCTTAGTTTGCCCTGATCCACTTCTCCACATGTCTGTAGTTAAGTGGACAGTGGGTACAGCCGCATTTTTCAGGTCCCTGCCTAGTGTCGCCTGCCTAGTGAAGTGGAATCTAGATTTGGTACCGGGGACAGAATACCTCCATCAACTATCTAAATCCCACTCCATTGATGGCGGACACCGAACGCACATCTAACACCAATATAGCTGTCAAGGCCGCAGTTATCCGCTTTGCCATAGGATGACTGCTGTCGTATTTCGTCCTCATGGCAAATGACCGTTGGACAGTCAATTGCTTAGTGAAAGATGTAGCGGCCTTAGACTTCCCCTCTGGGATGATGACTGACTTCCAGCAGCAGCAAAAGCAACAGCGGCAGTAGTAGGCGTAGCGCTGCAGGATCCTCCGGAGGAATCTATGAAGTCCTGCAGGTGACATGGCCTGCAGTACTACCCCTGATCCAGATCAAGGAGGAATTTGATGAGGAGGGAGTTGGTGTGCTTTTCAGGCGCTTGGCTCAAAAAGGAGGACCAAGGGATTTAGGTGTCCCTCGACTGCTAGCCGCAGTTCCTGAACTAAACACTGATTTATGAAGGTTGTTCAGGTGACGTATAAGGGAGGATGTCCCTAGGTGGGCAAGATCCTTACCCCTGCTTATTGGAGTTTTACATAAGCTACAAATTGCAATACATTTGTTGTCCGGATTCGGATAAAAAATATTCCAGACCGTAGAGGTGGATTCAGTGGCGTAACTATAGAGGGTGCAGGGGATGCAATTGCTATGGGGCCCGGGGGCTTAGGGGGCCCCGCAGCCCAGCAGGCTATCCCCTGCACCCTCACCCTTTAGCTATGCCACTGCCTGCCCCACGTGTGGTGTCCGGAGCTGCCTATTGTGGAGAGAGTTGGGAGATGATGATGATGTCATCATCATCTCGCGAGACCGGCGGTAGCTCTGCAGCGGTGCTACTGACGGCGGGTGCAGTGTCTCTCAACTATCCATTCCCACTTTCCCAGTGACTCCTCGCGTCCTCCTCCAAGTGAGATCTGCAGCGGCAGTACCGGTGAGTTAACAGCACAGTCCACACTCAGCCCCCTTCTACACCGCTCTTTGCACACATAGGGTTTCGAGGGGGGAGATGGCCAGCAGAGGCAAGAAGGCGGGGATGTTTGTGGTGTAAACCTTACAGCAGCAGGAGTATAGTTTACTAGATTTAATTAACACACAGCTCACTGCCATTTCCCATTCGCAATGTTGGCTCTTCCTCAAAGTGCAGCAGAAGCATGCTGCAAGTCCCTCTACTCATCCAGGGCCTCCCAGCTCCTGATGATTCTGTCCGTCTCCCCATGCTTGATGCCTGTCTCCATACACCTCTCTGCCTGTCTCCATACCCCCCTCTGCCTGTCTCCATACCCCCCTCTGCCTGTCTCCATACCCCCCTCTGCCTGTCTACATTCCATCTCTGCGCCTGTTTCCATGCCATCTCTGTGACTGTCTTCATGCCATCTCTGTGACTGTCTCCATGCCCCCTCGGTTTCTGTCTATATGCTCTCTGCATCTGTCTCCATATCCCCCTCTTCACCCGTCTCCATGCCCCCTCTGCACCCATCTCTATGCCCCCTCTGCGCCCGCCTCCATGCTCCCCACTGCCTCAGTCTGTCTCTACACCCCTGCTGCCTCTCAGTCTGTCTCCATATCAGTGCTGTCCCTCTCTCTGTTTTTACTAATACCATGACTCATTTGCGACACTAGCCAGCATGCAGTCATATGTCATTGAGCCATACCCACTCTAATGGAAACCTGATTTGAGGGGCCCCTTAAAAATTTTGCTATGGGGCCCTCAAAGTTCTAGTTACGCCTCTGGGTGGATTATTGGTCCTGTGTCCAGGCATGACGATGGGCTTTTTCATCCCATGGACAACATTTCCCCCCCCCCAGGTGCCTCATTCACCCCTGGTGAAACCTCAAACCACCTCTGCTTCCTACTCGTCAACTTCCTCCTCAGTGCCAGCTACATCAATATCCTCCTCCTGGTGTACAACATCACCTTCATTATTGAAATCTGAAACTAGACTGTGGGTGATCCTTCCAGCATATGCAGAGGGCGTACAGCAAATGGTTGAGTTGTTTTCTGAGTTTTGTTAGTCGTGTTAGCCTAACTCTCTTAAATTTACCATAGGGCGGGGGGAGAGGAGGAGGTCTTTGATAGTCATGTGAAGCTGAACCACTACTCATGAACTTAGGCCATGGCCTTAGCCGGTCCTTGCCACTCCGTGTCATAAATGGCATATTGGCAAGTTTACGTTTCTCTGCCAACGATTTACATTTATTTTTCGAATCCTTCTACGGAACTTTGGTTTCGATTGTACATGCCCTCTGCTTTCATACAGGGCATCGGCCGTGGCAGACGACGTTGTTGGCATTTCATCGTCTATGTCATGACTAGTGGCAGCAGCTTCAGAACTATGAGGAAGTGGATCTTCATCTTTCCCTATTTTTTTATCCTCCACATTCTGGATCTCCATTATTTTTGTGAAGTTATGTCACAGGACAGCACCACTGGAATGCAATTATAATGCGTCACTAGGTATGCACCAGCAGGCAGGCATTACAGATACGGCAGAACTAGGCACCAGACAGGTAGGTATTATTTATTAATTAAATATAATAGCCTAGTAGGTACTACTAGGTAGGCAGTAGCACTGACACCAGTGGCCTGAGTAGGTACTGGCAGCCTTTATTCAGTGCAGGAACTAGCAGGCAGCACCAGTGGACTATATATATATATATATATATATATATATATATATATATATATATTATATTTATATTTATATTTTATTATATATATTTAATAATATAATATTATGTACAGCTGAGCACAGCACCAGAGGTAGGCCCCAGCACAGAGGAGACAGTAGTACTACAAGTACACAGACACACAGCAGAATCTGTTACACAGCTGACTGTCCTCCTTGCTAGGGTGATCCCACCCTAAGCAGAGAGGAGGACATAGAACACAGCAGCACTGAGGGAGACAGGCCCCAGCTGAAAGCCCCAGTGACAAATTCAGTTCAAGACCCAGCAGCACCAAAACACCCTCTCCCAACCTGCTCCTAGACTGGAGTGAAGATGGCGGGCGCGTGAGCCGCTATTTAAAGCCTCGCGAAATCCGGCGCCAGATGATGTCGTTTTGCCTTGTCGGGAAGCTCTGAGCGCTGCTCGGAACCGGGCTCGGATTGATGACGTTCATGGGGGCTCGGATCTCCGGAATCCGAGTCCGCACATCTCTAATTTATTTCAGACAAAATATTACAAAAAGGGCATACCAGTGGCGTACCTGTAATAGGTGCAGGGTGTGCAGTTCACAAGGGCCCCAGCACAGCTTCTCTTCCCAGCTGTAGTTTCTCTCATCCCAGGGCTGGGATGAGAGAAACTACAGCAGCAGCCTGTCATCTCTCTGCCTCTGGGGTAGATGTATGAAGAAGTGATAAGGGAGGAGAAGAGATAAAGTGCCTGGTACTTTATCACCGGCCAATCAGCTCCTGACTGTTACATTACAGGCTGGGTTTAATAAGGG
This sequence comes from Crinia signifera, assembly GCF_055691185.1. Lineage (NCBI taxonomy): Eukaryota > Metazoa > Chordata > Amphibia > Anura > Myobatrachidae > Crinia > Crinia signifera. Next base: position 137,892,188 of record NC_139222.1, on the reverse strand, counting down.
ACAGTGAAGAGCTGGTGATAAAGTACCAGTCACTTTATCATTTCTCCTCCTTTATCACTGCGTCATAAATCTACCTCTGTGTGCAATGCTGCCCATATCCTACATCCCGCACAAATTCTGGTTTTTTTCCATGGAGGAGTGGCTGCACCCCCCCAGAGGCCCTGTCCAGTGGCCATGCCCCCTCCATCCTGTCCTGGGTCCATGCGCTCATACTGCACATCCTGCACCCATGTTTTTTTTAAATCCTCTCTGTAGTACCATAGAAATAGTGGCAGAGTTGCATGAATCACCAGGATGGCAGCCATACACAATAGAACGAATGGCATTGTGCCATTTTACACGTGCATGCACAAAATACACTGGAAAAGTGCCAGAGTCTACTTGCTGCATTGCTGGAGTGGAGGGGGCCCACACAGGGACTGTACGCGGCCCCCTCCTCAGTTAAAATGGAATCTGGATAAAAGGTCGACAGTCAAGAGTTTTTGAGGGTTTACTTTTTTTTATTTTTGGACTTTTTCAAACTGTAACATCCAGGTGGATCTGTTCTTCTCACAAAGAAAATGCATAAGTAGATTTCAGGTACTGTAAGAATGTAATCAACATTCATAATGACATTTTGTATTGTGGTTATTTTCCTATTATTAATAAGCACATTATAGTTATTTTAAACACATCAAAGATGTTGATACTGGCTTTTTATTTGGGCTAAATAAATTATCACCAGCAACTCAGATACATTTCACCCTTCTAAACCTATTTACAAAGTCTTTAACATCTGGCTTGACCAACTGTTACTAATTACTTTCTATAGGCAAACTGCTTTCATTGAAGGATTGCGGGAAGATGTAATTGATGTCAATGGATTCATTGCCAAGGTAGAATACAAAATAATTTGTATTCCTGTGCTTAAAATTAAATAAAAAATATACAGAAAAACTGTCAGTGTGTAAATTTTAAAATGTTTTATTCATAAAGTTATTTATATGGCGTACACATATGGGAGGTCATTGTGAGTGATCGCATCTAAACACCGCCCGCATGAAGGACCACCCGCCGCACGCACCGTAAATCTCCCCGCATGCATGTGAATGGATGTTTTGCATAAACATGCATTTGCAGATTGCGTGCGGGGCAATCATTGAATGTTTTCTCTATCGCTCGCAGATCTAAGACACTTCTCTGGTGTCTTAGTCCTGAATGGGAAGAGGGTGGGTAGCTGACATCCAGTGACGTCGGCTACCCACCCCGGTACCTGCACTACCACCATTTCCATGGGAAGGCCCATCTTTTCATGGGAATGCCCATGCTACATGTTGCCACCGCCCTATGCCCCCTGGTCGCGCTGCTGTGTGCAAATGGGCTGTCGAATAATCAATTTGCTGCGCCAGCTCCCACAAAGAGGCTGCACATGCACATAAATGCATATGGACATGCGTAGTCTATAAACATCTCTCCCCTGTGCAAACGTGCAGGGAAGTGTGCACAATCAGGCCATTGTGTAATGAATATCGTCAATAGGTCTACAAGCATTAGGTCAACAGTCAATAGGTCGACCACTATAGGTTGACAGTCACTAGGTCGACATGGTCATTAGGTTGGCACAAGCATTAGATCGGCATGGAAAAGGTGGACATGAGTTTTTTATGATCTTTTTTTCAAAAAAGTTTATTTTCATACCTTACTATATAAGAGGGCACAGAGTGAGAATAGAATTGCATGCTGAGCGAAGCGAGCCATGCGAGGGTACACGGTACACGTATACAGTGTACATGTCGACTTAAGTCGATATAGACAACAAAAAACATGAAAAACTCATGTTGACCTAATACAGGCATGTCCAAACGATGGCCCTCCATCTGTTGTGAAACTACAAGTCTCATCATGCCTTGCCACAGTTTTGCTATTAGGGAATGCTAAAGCTATGTCAAAGCATGCTGGGATGTGTAATTTCACAACAGCTGGAGGGCCACAGTTTGGACATGCCTGACCTAATGCTTGTGTCGACCTAATGACCATGATGACCTTATGCATTGAGAAGCAGCAATTGAGAACCTGAGCAGGAGGATTGAAGTGGATTGCCTGGCATAGGCTTCAGCAGCAGCATGACCAGACTCTGGTAGATCTGCAGAGGATAAAATCTTGGAGGACACACTGCAGTTCAGGTTAGCCAGGGGTCCTCCACACAAGGGGGTCAGAAAGTATAAATGGATGTATGGAGGAGAGAAAGAGGCTCACTACAACCAGCCATGCTCATGCTATATTCATGGTGTTTAACCCTATGAATGCCAAGATTGCTGTGAGCGATCCTCAAAATATCCGCTTATTGACTTGGCTGTATTGGTATTTATTTATACTAAGAGAGCGGTTGCTGTGAGCAGCGCTGGCAGTTCTAGCGGATAATTTGAGGATCGCTCACAGCAACATTGGCACTCAAAGTGTTAAAGCTGTACTACTATATACAGTGCATACATTTTGTATACATCGTTTTCCTACAACTAGTATTAGCCATTGGCAATGCTACATACATGATGATCATTTTCCTGAGAGTAGGCCGGTACTGTGATGAAGAAGCAGTAGTTATTTTGTTAACAAACTGTAAATAGTAGCAGAGAGGTAGAGTGAGCAGTATAGCCACATGCTGCATCTCAGTGTAAAGGTGCATACACATGGAAAGATTTAGCAAATGATCCAATTTCATTAACGATTTCCACAGAACTGGACAAATGATTTGGTGCGCATTGGTGTCAATGCGCATCGGCATTGATATCGTTCATACTGTTACACACGCAACGATTTTTTGGGAACGCCCAGATCTTTTGCCAAATCTATTCATGTGTATGCACCTTAAACTTCAGCCAAAGTAATGTATCAGTATATGATCATTATATTATATTTTGTAGGTATAGAATAATGCAATTTAATTATTTATAACTAACTTTGTCAAGTCACATAACTACTCTTTGGCCATAGGTATATGCATTTGTACACCTGATGTAGCAATACGTCAGTGTTTTGAATTGGACATATCTAATATACAGGTAGTTTTGTAATTTATATAAAAAAAGACTTCTTCACATATTTCCAGGGTGTAAAATGCTTAAGCTCAGAATAAGGGGGAGATTCTCTAAGCTAAAAATGCGGTAAAAACCCCGTTATCTGGGTTTTTACCGCATTTTGGGATGCACAAATCTGGCGATGCCCCATAGAAGCCTATGGGCTTCTAACGCGACCCCCGCCACCCCGCACCGACTCACCGCCACGCTGCATGGACCCCCGCCACCCCACATCACCCCCCTCACCTGTGTCCGGGCAGCACAGAGCTGTGCTGCCCGGACCTGTGACCTCCTCCTCCCCTGCACTGATCCTCTTCCGGGTGCAGGGAGGAAGAGAGCCAGCCCCCCCCCCCCGCAGCAGCAGCCAGCAGCCGGGTAAGGGAGGGAGGGGGGAGCCGCTGGGTCCCGATGGGACCCGCTGACTCACCACAAAGGACAGCACTTAACGCAAGAGCTGTCCTTTGTCATAATTATTGCATATTTTAGTGCATATGCGATAATTATGAATGCGATGGGTAGTGATAGGGGGCGGAGCTGGGGTGCGGATGTTAGAACATGCCCCCCTAAGTCTCTATGGGCGATATGTATCAAGCAATAGAGAAATATATACTTGAGTCAGCTTCAATCTAAAAGCTTCTAATCATTTTACAGGTTGTGCCTAATAAATGACAGGTGGTGATTGGTTGTTACCAGTGTTCCCTCTAAGCTGTGCACATGTGCGCGCGCACACACCTCGACGAGCGTGCGAACAGACATTACAACTGAGCACACAAAGCAGCAGTGGTCCCTTTTTGCAGTTGTGGACTCAATTAATGTGTGTTTCACCCATTAACTACATTGTGTGCTGTATTTTGAATGTTTAAATGTTTTATATCATTTTGAAGTAAAGTTAACGCAAATGCTGAACGTCATTTTCAGTTCTATATAAGTGACGCACAAAAATGTAAATTTCATTCCAAAATTGCACTGCCAAAATCTTTAGCCGCACACAGCCTTCGCAAAATTAGAGAGAACATTGGTTGTTACCATGGCATTCAGGGCCTGATTAAAGGTTTCATGTGCTCTAGGCTAATACAAATGTAGCTCCCATTGTTATGCTGCTATACAGGTGTATGGGGTGCTCAGGGACTCACCAGTCATACTGCCTATGTGCATATAATGAAGGTTATACAACTACCATGTAGGATCTAATGCTTGCGGAGACTTTGGCTTTAGGCTGCCCAGTTGGTGCTGTAGCACAATTACATAGTTACATATTTACATAGTAGATTAGGCTGAATAAAGATTTGCATCCATCTAGTTCAGGGGTAGCCAACTACAGAGCTATGAACAGTGCACATTTCCAACTCACCTTGCAGGTGCACAGCTGTAATCATTACTCACTGACACATTTTAAAAGATCCACAGGTGGAGCTAAATACTTCACTTGTGATTCTGTGAGAAGACATGGAAAACATACACTGTTGGTAGCTCTCGAGGACTGAAGTTGGCTACCCCTGATCTAGTTCAACCTAGGTTTTTATAGTTAATCCATTGGTGTACAGTATGTTCTGAAAATTTTAAAGAAAGATTTGGTACTTATGTAGTATCTGGGCGCCCGATTTAGAAATCGGGTCGGATCGGGCGCATCGCATCGCATGCGACCAAATCGGATGCGATGCGATGCGATGGACCCGATTTTTCCATAGGATTCAATGTTAAAATGGTCTGAGTCCATTTTAACATAGAATTCAATGGGAAAAAGGGGTCCTTTTCATACCCCTACTATCCAAGTGGGCATGGAGTTGGATATAAACCTGTGGCGAGCGTAGCGAGCCACCGAGCCCGAAGCGTGGCTAGCGAAGCGTGGCGAGCGAAGCGAGCCCCGCGAGGGGACGGTATTCTGTGTCCCCTCGCGGGGCTCGCTACGCTCGCCACGCTTCGGGCTCGGTGGCTCGCTACGCTCGCCACAGGTTTATATTCAACTCCATGCCCACTTGGTTAGTAGGGGTATGAAAAGGACCCCTTTTTCCCATTGAATTCCATGTTAAAATGGACTCAGTCCATTTTAACATTGAATCCTATGGAAAAATCGGGTCATCGCATCGCATGCGATGGTCGTATGCGATGCGATGCGATATCGCATCGCATCTGAATGTATGCCTAACTTAAGGCATACAATTAAAAAATCGGGCGCCCAGATACTACATAAGTACCAAAGATTTTGATTCTTATTTGTACCCATGGATGTTTTTAACCAATAAATGTTTATCCAATCTTATTTTATACATATTTATTGTCTCCGCCAACACCAGATCTCCCGGAAGAGAGTTCCAAAGTTTGACTGCTCTGACCGTAAAGAAATGTTTTCTTTTAAGGGAACAAAAACGATTTTCTTCTAATCTAAACTCGTGTCCTCGATTGCTTTCCAGCAGTAAAAAGGGTGTTTGACAGTTCCTTATAATGGCCCCATATATATTTGTACATGTTGAGCATATCCCCCCTTAAACATCTCTTCTCTAGTGTAAATAGTCCCAAATTGCTAAATCTCTCCTCGTAACTTAGATTCTTTATTCCCCTAATAAGCCTTGTTGCTCTTCTTTGGATTTTTTCTAATTCTATGATGTCTTTTTTATAGTGCGGGGCCCAGTACTGCACTCCATATTCAAGGTGCGGTCTAACCAAAGCTTTGTATAGTGGCATAATTACTTTTGAGTCCCTAGTTTCCATGCCCCTTTTAATACATGCCAGAATTCTGTTGCCCTTTTTTGCTGCTATGTGACATTGAGCACTACACCCCAGTTTGTTATCTATTTGGACTCCCAGATCCTTTTCCAGTACTGAATTACCCAGTGCCTCCCCGCTTAGGTTATGACTAGCACACCGGTTATGTCTCCCAAGGTGCATAACCTTGCATTTATCCACATTGAACCTCATTTTCCACAATCTAGATTGTCAAGATCATTTTGAAGTTCGGCGACATCTTCTGTTGAATTAATAACTATGCTCAATTTTGTATTGTCTGCAAAGATGGAAACATTGCTGAGTAACCCCATCCCAATATCATTGATAAAAAATTTAAATAAAATGTGCCCTACAACCGAACCCTGTGGCACTCCACTTAGTACTGGTGTCATATTTGATACGGCACTGTTCACAACCACTCTTTGTTCTCTATTATGTACATTGTTCTCTACAATGTACATAAAGTAATAGATCCAGCAGTAAGTTACATTGGCACAACCATCTGGCAGTCACCTTAAGAATTTTACCCCCTCACAGTACATCAGGACCAGTGATAGCTAACAATCATGGAATAAAGTAGGCCTTCATTTTATTTCTCGACAGTCCCTGCAAGGCACCCCCATGTCCTGGAGCGCTAGGCTGCAGCCTAATCAGCCTATTGGTTGGCACTGATGGCATTTTAACTCCAGCAATGGCACCTGAACTTGCACCATTCACAGGCTGAAAAGCGTGCAAGCACCTTTGCTTGAATCTGGTCTGCCGCCGATAGGATTGACCCCCTTTATCTCTATCCAAGGCTTGATACATCTTGCCCTATGTGTTTAAGAAACACTGTTACAGAATTCCTATGTGAACATCATATATATGCCCTGGGGATCAAAACAGAGCCTCTGCTCAATAAAAGAGATGGTTACTGTAGACTGTAGGACTATTGAGAGCTAAGCAGAGATGAAAGGTACTTTAGGAGAAGATTCACTGCCAAAAGATTCTAGAGATTGTGTCTCAGTAGAGGCAATCAGCCAATGAGGCTGAAAACTCATTGACAGTATGTTCCCGACACTGGTGGTTCTCTAATGAGACAAACTGAAATTGCTGCCAAGCTGTGGAGCTAAAGCCGTAAAAAGTGGTAATGTTTGTCTGCAACAGCTTGTAAGGGTTCATTCACACCAATGCACTAATCCATACTAATATTTGTTTTCTACATTCTTTACTATTAAGAAAATAAAAATGTTGATGCCACAGTCATTTTAATTCATGCCTTAATACTGTATGAATGCCATCTCCTTATGACATGAACTGTATATGCTATCGAATCAATTTGTTGGTTTATAACAATCCTGACAAGCTAGTCCCCTTTCAGATATATTTTATTGAACAATGCAGCAGGAATCTCTCCCCATGAAAACACAACGCTTACCCCTGACCCATATCTGCAAACTAATACACTGAAACTGGCTGTTATGAAAGGAAAATATAATTCCATGTTAATATGTTGTCTCGGCACAGGAGTAGGGATGTGTGGAATTGCAGTAGATGACATTTTAGCTACCCTGACTGGTGGTGCTTAAAAGATTAATAGAATATGCTCTATGCAGAGATTAGGCACAATTGTTCTGCATATGGTCAGGTGGGGCGGACAGCGAGTACACTCAACAATAAGATACAAAAACATTAAAATTCTGATTTAACCTTGGTGTAGAAAAAGATCAGCCTGTGAGCCTGGGAAACACAGAAATTTCTATTGAACAATGAAATCCCTAAAATAAGTTCTGTCCATAGCAACCACAGAGCTTATCACTTCGTATAGTACCTCAGACCAGGAGTTTTTGTACATCGTATGAATATTCAAGGGCAAATTTCTCATATGGATGTTTTTTTTTTCTTATGTTTGATTATCAGTTCCTAAATCTGATGCCCAGTAAATACTACACAGCAGAGGCCCTCTTGATTTTAGTAAGCCCACCTGGGCTGGTATTTGGGGAGGCCAAAAGGAAAGCTACATAGGAAACCCCCTATATAAATTCTACACTGGAGATCATTTATGTAGTGCAAGTTGTCTACAGGAGGGGTTCTCAACCTCGGTCCTCAAGTATCAAGTAACAGTGCATGTTTTCCAGGTCACCCGGCAGGTGCACAGGTGCACTCATTATTCACTGGCACATTTAAAAGATCCACAGGTGGAGCTAATTATTTCACCTGTGATTTTGTGTGTAGACCTGAAAATTGTGAACTGTTGGGAGTACTTAAGGACCGAGATTGAGAACCACTGGTCTACAGCACAAATTTAAAGGAACTGGTTGTAATCGCTGTCTAGAGAGTATGTAAATGCCCCCATGCTGAGCGAATTCCCGCACTACACTTATACATCCGCTTGCATCGGCACAAGGAGGAAAACTCATTCTATGGCCGCACACTTACTTACTTATTAACTATGCTTACTATTCAGATGGCCACTTTCTGCCAAGTTGGGGACGCCTGGCAGGAATGGACATGCATGTGTTCTGACAGGCCCATCCATGGGCGCACCTACTGGTTTTGTGGGCATGCACCACCATTTGATTGTAGGGGTCTATGGGCCTTATTCTAGTTCACTCTTTCTGACAAAATCCTTCTTAGATGGACAAAACCATGTGCACTGCAGGGGGGGGGGGGCAGATGTAAAATGTGCAGAGAGAATTAGATTTGGGTGAGTTATTTTGTTTCTGTGCAGGGTAAATACTGGCTTCTTTATTTTTACACTGCAATACAGATCTCACTTTATAGTAAAACCCCACCCAAATCTAACTCTCTCTGCACAAGTAACATCTTCCCCACCTGCAGTGCACATGGTTTTGTCCATCTAAGAAGGATTTTGTCAGAAAGAGTGAACTTGAATAAGGCCCTATGTACCTTGTTTCCATGTAATTTTTATAAGAAATCTTTATTGTCTGTCTTGGGCGTATGTATATGAATTTTTCTTTGCTTTAAAAAAACAATTGCATTTTTGTATAATCACACCATACTCTTTGGATGGTATTCTGGTTGAATACGCTCGTAGCCCAACCGATGGTCGAACTGTGCTTATGTGCATGCACTTATTGCGTGCCGCCTCGGCGAACAGATTGTTTCATGGTTTAATGGGTGTTTCCATGAGAACACTGGGTGTGCTCATGCTAAAGAGGCATGACGGACAGGCGGGGGCGGGCAGCTGACATCACCAGATGTCAGCTGCCCGTCTTCTTCCTCTGAGGCAACCTTCCATATACGTGAGCCTTTGCCTCATTCAATGGTCGGCGACCATCGAATGATGGGGGCGGATCCCACCAGGCTGCAAATGAATGTTACAGTGTCAAATCCATTCGCATGTCCTGCATGCGAAGTTGCCAACATTCGCAAGGCGGGGTTTGGAAATCAACCAGAATAACCCCCTTTAGGTATCTTCAATCCAGACTTTTTTTTACCTTATCTGATGAGGTTATCAATTGATTTGGATCTACTTTAATCACCAACATGCATTCCAATTCTTTCATTGTAATTTGAATGATCTGATGGTAGCGTTTGTGACCAGATTTAGAATAATAAAATACTGTGTGCATGGCGAGCACTATATTGTCGCTCTACCAGTGAGGAAACTGCCAATTGCAAAGCAGCAGCCCATTCTGCGGAGTATAAAAGCTTTTCTTGGCTGCCGCAGCACATATGTCTGCTCTGTATCGCTCCTTGCGGGCTTATATCAGTTAGTAGAGGCCAAACTCTGAAATAATGTCATATTTTGGGAAGCGGTCATGTGTATACAGCTGCATACCAGTGAAGCCAAAATATCCTTCCATGTTTGTAATACAGTGATTTGTTTTGTAAGCCTGGGCATGGTGAAATAGCTTTCTATAATTATAGGTTATATTACTCCATACCATTTATGTAATCCTTGCTGCCTATGCTAATTAGCTCTCCCTTGAAATTAGAATACATAGATCTAACAGACCCATTCTTCTCCATATTGTCCCCTTTTGGTTCTGGTGTATAGATATCAATAGTAAAACTATGGTATCCTAATGGTATGTTTGCTGCCAATATTTATAATAGGCTGCATTATTACATTTAAGCGCACTGTGGAGCTTGTGGATGTGCACAGTAAGTTGTTTTAGTTATAGCTGAAAGTCTGCCAAAGAGGTCAGTTTAAATATATAGGGCAGGTAGAACAACGGCACGCAGCTGTGGAGTCTCCGTGGAGTTACTGGCGGTCATTTACCTAATTGCAATAGTGCAAATATGCAGATACCTTTGTGCTAAGGGGAAATGTATCAAACTCTTTAAGAGCAACCAGTTGTATAGCTAATATTGGGGCAGATGTATTATGCCTTAACAAGAGATAAATGCAAGGGTGATAAAGAGTTCAGTCAATCACATCCTAAGGGCCCCCCATACATTAGCTCGACTTGTCCTAGGGACAAGTCGGACCTGATTTCCGCGGCAGCTCCCCGGGAGGGGTCACACATGATTAGGCACTTGATGTGCCAAGTTTTGCATATAATAAATTGCCATGCTTACCATGCCCGGGAGCTGCCGGGCATGGTAAGCTGTCCAAAAAGGCAGCAGGCGGGGGGGGGGGGGGGGAGGTGTGCTGAAGAGCCAGGCAGGGGACACAGAGGCAGCGCGTGGGGGGACGCCGGTGAACCGGTGAGAGAAATGAGGGAGCTGGGCAGGAGGATCAGGGACTCACTCTGCAAGGAAAAAAAAACAATACAAATTAATGGGCAGCCAGTGATTGGCTGAGAGCTCTCTCAGCCAATTGCTGATTGGCTGAGAGAGCTCTCTCAGCCAATCACTGGCTGCCAATTCATTTGTAATGGGTTTTTTTTTCCTTGCAGACTCATAGACTAGTCCCTGATCTTCCTGCCCAGCTCCCTTGTTTCCCTTGCCGGTTCACCGGCGTCCCCCCGTTTGCTGCCTCTGTGTCTCCTGCCTGGCTCTCCAGCCCGCCCCCCCCCCCATCTGCTGCCTTTTTGACAGCTTACCATGCCTGGCTCTCTCCCAGCAGCTCCCCAGCATCTGCCGCCGCTGACCCTGCCCAGCTCTCCCCCTGCCCGGCTCTCCGGCGTCCCCCTCTCGCTGCTAGTGCCCACCTCTTACTGCGATTGCAGTGTCCCCCGCCCGGAGGATGCACATAAGATTTAGGAAATCTTATGTGCAGCCGGTCCGACTGCTCGACTCCGATACGATGCGCATGGGACCGCGCATCGGGTCAGACGGGATGTCTAAACCCCGATTTATCCGAATCGGGTGAAATTGTGCCCAAATCGCATAGTGTATGGGGGCCTTTACTGCCATGTTACATGCTGTGTTTCAAAAAAGTCAGCAAGGAGCTGATTGGCTGGACGTGTATCTCTCTTTATCACCCTTGCATTTATCTCTTGTTAAGGCTTAATACATCTGCCCCAATATCAAATACAGTACACTGCATAAAATGATTGTTAGAAACTGACTGGTTTATATTGGCAATTTAACTGCCTGTATTATTTTCGAAGGGTTGATACATTTGCCCGAAAACATTTTAAATAAAAATAGCATTTCTCACAATTCTCCTGGTTTAGGCAGTTCAGTTTCCATTCTGAGGTTACCCTCCTGTTGGGGTGACATAAGTTTTCCCCCCAGTGATTTCAAAGGTGAGTGTGTGGTTAGGGACGGCCTAGACTAGATATGGATTAGTAAAACACTCTCCCCCTGTAAGGATCCTTTTTCTAAACATGACATTTCCATTTCAGTGTTGTAAGATATGGTAATAGTCTGGTCTTCAGAGTCATGTTATTCTATGCCCAGAAGGATCCATTAATATATATTTTTAAACACTATGTAAGGTACATATTTCACATACTAGTAAGCACGCTCAAAGCAAACGCTTTAAAAGCTAGTCTGCTATCTGGTGGTTGCCTCTGTGTTTGTACATGTGTGAGAGAAAGAGATGTAGTTTCACTCACTGCCAACAGATGGCAGTATTTCGGAGATACACAGACACTATATATATATATATATATATATATATATATATATATATATATATATATATAAATAATATGTATTACATTAAAAAACCCTCCCTCAGAGTGTAAAAGCTCTCTCATTCACAGACAATGTGAATGGCTGTAAACCACATTTGCATATGACTAGAAGCTGCTGACCTAACAGATTTTTACCTATTCACTGCTATATAAGAAATAAAGCTATACATTTTATATACTGTACGTCTAGTGTGGCCAAGCAGCTATTTAAACATGCCACTGAGACGCATCAGCGTATGAGTCTCTCAATGAGAGATTATACAACGAACATATCTTTATAACCTTTGGATCACCAATAATGCACCGATTATATCAATCGATATACAAACTTATTAAGGTTAAAGCTGATGCTGCGTATGAGGATACATATGATAAAGAAATAATACACATAGACAGTGGTTATGTGAAGATCACGGATTCGACCCCATGTCATATATATATATATATATTTTGAAGTCCAAAGTGGACACAGATGATTACAGGATAACATACAATATAAACTATAGATGTATGCAATACAGCTTATACATGACATACAAGAATTACTGCAAAGATCACAAATGCAGCACGCAAACAACTAACACATATAAGGGATATAATTACCGTCAAAAGGAGCAGATACCACGATTGGATAGGGTTCCTCCATGATCCTGGGAATGTGTTCTGATTAGATCACATCTCCCTCTCAGCGATCCCGGGGCCAGACTTTAAAGCAAGGGGGAGTGGGGACAAGCTGGAATATTATTTGATGCAGTAAAGGGACTAGGCATCTCTTCCTTGGTCCTCCACATCACGGGTACGACTTCCTGTCCATGGGACTCTCATCAAAGCATGCTTGTTTCTTTGTTCTCAAAATGAAGGGTTGAAGCTGAGAACTCGTTCTGGCTGGAAGTTAGTCCTTTGTCTCTTATTCATATTGGTTCATGAGATAACATAGACTAGATATCTCTAAGGTCATGTATAGTGATTATTTCACTATACTGACCTTTGCGACTATTGATGGCAATTGTGACAAGTTAAATAGAAACTAAGTCTGGATTTACTCAAGGGGTTTCACACACACAAGAAAGACACAAGAGGGGACATATCATTAAGAATTAACCATTAATGTTTCACATCCATCCTTGGACGTTACATTTAAGCTACTAAGACGCAAATGGTGTACTAGAATTGCGTAGAGGGCGGTCGTAATATCTTAATGGCGTAGAGGTGCAATTTCGTTTTCCACAAAAGGTACATGGGAATAACATTGACAGAGAGATAATGGGACCTGAGCCATCTCTGCACCCTTCCCCCTGTATATGTGATATCACTGGAGGTGTCTAAAGAACATGCCAGGCAGCCCCATGGTGGCTCTCTAGACTGCAGTGTACAGTGTACCTTAGAATGGTAATAATGGGAAATGAAAGTTAGGGCCAATGTTCACATGGATGAGCGATTTACCTCCTATGTCACATGTGTTACAGTGCGTGTACGCACAAAGGTGCTTTAGCAACTGAGATGCACTGTATGACTAATGCATTGGAAAAGTGATGAGTGTTCCTAGTCTACTGAGACGTGGCTTATCACACCGATGCAGGTGGTCTGTGTTATGGGCATGTTATGTGAGTATTGCAGGTGTGTCTGTGAAAGTGTTTTCATACACAGACACTGAGGGATACGGTCACTAGGTCTATAAGCATTAGGTCAACAAACATTAGATCAACACCACTAGGTCGACATGCATGATGGTCGACAGGACTGAAGATCCACATGGGGTTAAGTCGACAGGGTCATTAGGTCGACACAAGCATTAGGTTGACACAGGGCCAGATTAACAATGGGCCTGAAGGAGCTGTAGCTCCAGGCCCACTCTCCAAATAGCTGAGGACCAGGGCTTTCCAACGAGCCCAGCCGCACGTCGCTAGCCCCCTGGAACCAGAGATACCGCCGGGCAAAGCTGGAATGTTTTCCCCTAGGATAACATGGGACCCACTAATTCCGACTCCAGTGGCAAACGCAGGATTTTCAGAAGGGGGTTTCCAGAGGGGCGGAGCAAAACACAGAGATGGTCACTTAGGTGACCCAGTATATGCCGGGTCAGTTAAAGTATTATAGATAGACCAAATGTATATAAATAATAATAATAAAATATATATACACACACACACACACACATATATATACATAGCAATGTATTAGGGCACCTACTGATCCTCCAGCGGTAGGGGTGGGGGAAGCTCTGATGTCCCCCGGGTGGTAGGGGGTATTATATCAACCGCTCAGCATGTAGGGCCTGGATCAGTAATTTCCACTAATTACCCCTTTACTACGCAGATGGTGGGAGATGGGGTGGAAGAAGGGGACATTGGGCTGAATGAAGGGGCCCTGATACATAACTTCCAGGGTGGTAGAGGATGTTTAATATGCAGAGGAGGGGTATATAGTGGAGTGGGCTTATTATTCATAATAAGAAATATTAATAAAAAATCAGGGAACCCGGCAAATAGGGGTTCCCCGATTTTTTTAAACCAGCCCCAGGCTCCAGGTCCGGGGCTGGTTCCCAAAATACGGGGAAAAAATTAATAGAGGTCCCCCGTATTTTAAGAACCAGCCCCAGGTCAAACCAGCCAGCAGGGTAATGCCACAGCCGGGGGACACTTATTATATAAGGCCCCACGCCCAAAGCATTAACCCTACCGACCAGTCAGTCTGGCCAGGGGTCCTGGGGGAGTTGGCCCCCCCCCTCCAGGACTTACCTGACCAGGCTGAAGCCTGGTGCTGTCCTCGATGCCCCTGGGCGGTGGGCATCGAGCTGATCTTTGTGTAAAAAATAAAATAATAAACTATTATCTTATACTGTGGAACTATGAGTCCCAGCAAGCCTCCCCCGCATGTTGGGACTTGAAGTTTGTGGCCCCCCCCGGGCTCCTCTCCAGCGTGTTTCCCCACAGTGTGACGTGATGACGTCACGCGCATAATGGAGAAGCTGAAGCAGGAGAGAGGAAGAGAGACCAGCAGACACTGCTGCTTCCCTTGGCTCTGACGCATCCTAGGCTGCCCTAGCATGCCCATCTGCCCTCCCATCCTGTACATAGTAGCCAGCTCTGTGTACAGTCAATTGAATAAGTGGGGGGATTTGTCGTCTCTGCCATGACCACACCTGCGCTGCTGCGGACTTGCCTCTGGTGCTCAGTCAGTGGGCAGCGGCAGGCAGCAGCATATCAGTGCGTCAAGCGGGTGTCGGCACCCACACAGACCCTGCTGCCGCTTGCTCCCCAAGCGGCAGCTGGGGCTGCCATACAGTAGTTACGCCACTGAGTCCCAGCATGCGGGGCATTAAAGGGCCCGCTGGCACTTTTAGTTCCACAGTACAAGAAATAGTTAAATAAACACAGACTGACAACCCAGAAAAATAAAAGTTTAATACATACATTACACAAACACACTGATAGTTAAATATCTTGAGCCCGTAGGTAACCCTTCGTCTTGGTCCGGTGTCCTGGTCCATGTTGGCGTCCGGGTCCATGTCGGCGTCCGTGTCGGCGTCTGGGTCCGGGGTCCGAAGTAATCCATGGGGACCTGTGCAGGCAAATCATACTTACATGTCTCCTCTGGCGAAGATCTGGTTCTCTTCTCTCCTGAAGTAGTCCAGGTCTTCGCAAAACAAACAGAGATCTTTCATCTTCCGTGCCTCTCCTGCAAATGATTCTATTGGCCGCCTAGAGGCCAATCAGGAGCCGATTTTCAAGTCTCCTGATTGGCCGCTAGGCTTTGTGCATATATATCATCAAGTGCTGGTGATACATGGTCGGCACTGCAGCCAAAAGTCTGCAGCAGCCACTGGAAGGTAAGTATATCTGCAGCTTCTATTTTCCCTCTTTTCTGTGCCAGGCCCTTGCATATGCCAACCTCTTTGCCATTTTCCCCAGCCCGCCAGCCCCCTGCCCTTTCCAAGCATATATAATTAGTTGAAAGTATTTACACAAATGAGCAGACCACCCAACCAGAACTGGCACTGGGTTGACAGTCAAAAGTTTGTCGATATGTTTGTCTATCAGTGTTTGTAATTGTTGATGTTGTATGTAGTATTGTATTTTATTATTATAATGGGGTCTAATGTGTGTAATATATAATGTCTCGCTATTTGATTATTATGAATATTTTTACACAGTTGTTGTCATGTTTGCAGTTACACAAGTATGTGTTGTATTCAGCAGGCATTAGTAGCTATTTTTTAATCTACACAAATCATATTGAGTTTTTTTTCATGCACCTCATAGTTTCTAGATGTCATGGCAACCATCACTTGGAGATGATGTCATAGAAGTGTCAAACGAGTGAAGCTGCACTATTTAAAGGGCGAGTTTATTGTTCTTTCTTATGTATGCTGTTTGAAAAAAGGCATTAAGTGGGTTATGCAATCTGGGATCACGGCTGTCGATCCCCGCCGACAGCTGTGATCCTGGCCCGTTTGCGGTCAGATCGACCGCATAACGACAGACGGGATTCAATGTCCCACCTGCCAATGGGCGCAAAGGGGGTGTGGTCACGAAAACGGCACAACGGGCCAGACAGCTTCTGAAGTCGCCGTGATCCCGCATCAATGCTGTCGTTAATGACAGCATTGAGTAGGGAGCCGATGCTATTTCCCACGTCGGAAATAGTGGCGGCACATTGCATACCCCCCTAAAGGCTGAAACATCACAATATCTAATATTGTCATATTTAATGTGGAAGTCCAGAGATCCGCTGTCTGCGACATTGTATATACTGGATTAGTGAGACATATACCGTCTTTACGGAAGGCACCTGACAAATACAGCATATTGTTTGGAGTGCCATATAGTATGTACTTATAAAACTCCTAGTAAACTACTATTCTATGGAAGCAATTGCCTTTTGTTTCCATGTGAGAAATATTTTACTGAGTAATTAAGCTGTGTAATGTGCTTTGGTAATTCTCTGATGACAACATTGACTGGAGCGATGGCACCACTGGTTCCATATAGAGCATGTTTTCCACTTAACTGAGGTAATCCCCACTCACCTCCTCCACTTGAAATACCTAAGTACTACACTAGAGAGCGCTGTTTGTCACTCTTTTTTAGTATGCATTCTTTCAAACACTACAACAAATATCTCAGCGGCCACCTGACACCCAGGCAGTGTATTTATTAAGGTATAGGCATTAGGGATTGTGGCTGAATCGGGGTCTGAACATGCGCATTTCTGCACATGGACAAACCATGACTGCAAATGGCTGCGGCGAGTTGCTCACAGCCCGGGCAGTTCACAGAGGGCAGGGAGGGACGGGGGTGATGACAGCGATGGGATTTCCTCGGGGGTGGGTGGCTGATGTCATATGATGTCAGCTGCCCACCCTGTCTTCATCCCGTTGGCCACAATGATGTCAGTTGAGACTGACTTATATTTGTGAAGCCAGGAGAAACCATTCGATGGTCGGTGAGGCAATAAGCATCACCCCATAGTGTAATGTTTCATATACTTAAACCTTCCTCAACAAATGCTTTATTAATTGGTTAAAACTGCATCAAAATCTGTCCAGCGACTCTCGATTTAGCCTGAATGAACATTGTTATGCAACGTATGGGGGAAATATTCAGTTACTGCGCTTTCTGGCAAGCTCTGTCCCTACATGTGATATTTCATACATTCTTGCACTGTACTCAAATAATGCAATGCAAAATTGTTGCAAATTTATTACATCCCATTCACATCTGAGATACATATTGTGATAAATATGCTCCTAAGAACAAAGGAATATCTTAATGGAAGGACGACTTTGCCAGTGAAGATCTCCAAGTTAAGGAACATAAATTGTACAGGTGATGGTTGCAATAAATGACAGGATTGTACAGGGCCTGATCAAAGGTTCCAGGTGCCCCAGGCTAATACACATGTAGCTCTCCTTGTAATGCTGCTAAATACATGTGTAGGGGTGCTCAGGAACTTGCCAGTCATGTGCATGTAACAAATGGCATGTATGATCTAATGCTTGTGGCATAGGAAGGAGACTTTGGCTTTAGGCTGACCAGTTGGCACTGTAGCACAATGTACATAAAGTCATGGTTCCATCAGTAAGTTACATTTAGTGTTCATTCTAGGAGCCGCCAACTTTGAAAACCCATGCAGTTCCTCTTCCCTGCCAGGGGTGTCGCTGTCTGCTGTAGTGCTTCTAGCACAGTGTGGTCTGTATATCAGCACTGATATGCAAACCAGACCTGTGCTAGAAACACCACAGCAGACAACAACACCCCAGGCAGGGAAGAGGAACTGCATGGGTTTTCAAATTTGGTGGGTGCTAGAATGAACACTAACATTTGCACAGCCATCTGGCAGTCACCTTAAGAACTTTACTACAACACAGAACATTGGACGGGTAATAACTAACAAGCATTGAAAAATGTAGGCTTTCATTTATTGCTCGACTGAGCCCCCCTCCCAGTCTTGGCACCCTAGGCTGCTGCCTAATCAGCCAATTGGGCACTGGGATTGTAAACAGTTATCAATTGCTACAATCACAGCAGGAAGGATGCCAAAAAATTGAAAAGGGAGGTGTAAAAGCATCTGAATTTCTCTGCAATTAAGTTTATCTTAAATATTTAATTTTTTTTTATGATGGACTTTTAGTTTAGAGATGATAAGGGAATATGCCTTGCCTCCTCGGTTATAGAACTTCTGTTGTAAATACATGAGGGTTTTGTTCTGACAAGATTGTGTTTAACTGCCCTTTAGGGAGATTCATTTACAAAATAATGTGTTATTATGTTATTAGATGACAGTATAGAACCTGGCCTTCCGGAATAGTAATTCTCTTCCTGGTTCTTTTCTACTAAACCTAAACTAAGCTGATTAATTCACCACTTATGGTGGCCATCAGTTGAATTTAATTACAACAAAAATCCTAAATAGCGTGTCTGATCTCTTGAGCATGTGACTTATTTACACAAAATAGTATAATACAACTGGCATCATAATTGCACTGCAATGAGATCATATAACAGGTGCCTTCATTTTTAAGACAAAAGAAAATTAATACATTTTTGATAAATTTGTGGATAGGTCTGATGAGGCCAGAATTGTTGATGCAATCTTTTACTAAGTTTTTTTTTCTGACGTTAATGAAGATTGAGACTGGAAGATACTTTATTTTAGAATCATTAGCAGTGTCTTGATCGCAGTCATTCGGACAAATTGGTTAAATCTGTTCTTCCATTTTCCAGCATTTGGGAACAAATGGTTGATTGTCATATATGCATACATTATTGTCATATGTCATCCATCATACACCAGATTTTAGTTCTCACCAGAAAGATTGGACAGATTAATCTTTAGGCGTGTACCCAGATTATGGGACTAAATGGAAACAAAAGGGATACGGTTTTAATTGAGGAAAGGAAATCAATTTATTAATTAGAATGCAACACAACTGCTCTTGTTAGCTGGAACAATGAAGGATTTGCAAACTATTTACATGTAAGATCAGAATGCTTGGATTTGAGATGAGTCTTGTCAACCATTCTATATCAAGTTTGGATTTGTGGATTTGGATGAGTGAAAATATGAGTGTAGGACATTAACATTAATATATTGACTTTGGTTTTAAAAAACATGACAATTAGACCCTAAATTCTCACTGTGTATAAGTGGATGATGTGGACAAAACAGAGATGAGTGAGGACCATGTAGGTTCTTGTCCCAAACAATTCTTGCTCCAGCGAGTGTATAATAGGGAACACTAAGCAATATAGCATGAGAGAAATCAAAAGTTACAGGGGTATCGTGCACCACAATTATAAAACAGAAAGGTATAGAAGCAATTGGAAAAATCTATAAGGATTAGTCCCCCAGAGCTAAAATAAAACTGGGGGATGTACCAAGCAGTGAAAAGAATGGAAATGTGGACCAGTGAAGAAATTGCCCATAGCACCAAATCAGCACAATCTATAAAATGATAGGTAGATATTGATTGAATGGCATGGGTAAGTTCTTCCCTGGTCCACCTTTTTAAATCTTTTAACTGCTTCATACATCACCAGGAGGGGTAAAACAAAAGGTTGATGATCTAAGTAAACTACAAGATGGTCAAGAGCAGGGCACAGTTGACAGTTAATGCCAACAAATTCAAGAGGTCAACCAAAACAGTAAATGGCCTACATAACATGACTTACCCAAAAAGACTAAAACATCTCAATATGTACATATAATTTGGAACAGAGAAGGTAAAGGGGGGACATGACAGAAACTTTCAAACATGTCAAGGGTTTTAACATGGTCCAGGAGGGAAACATTCTTCAAATTAAGGGAAGTATTAGAACACAAGTACATGCACTGAAACTGGAGGGAGGTTGGTTCAGGGGAAATCTGAGGAAATATTGGGCCTGATTCAGATCCATTCGCACGCATTCGCACGCAGTACCGATGTTGTGCGTCTGCGCATGCGCAGGCGGGTATCTGCGCATGTGCAGGCGTATGGTGCGTGCACCCACGGCGACCTTTCGGGTCGCCGGGTGCACGCACCCATGCCGGCGAAGGGGGGGGGGCGGAGAGGGGTGGGGGGCGCCGGCCTGCCCCATCACCATATGGGAACGCCCAGCGTTCAATGGGCGTTCCCATGAGAACGCGGGGCGTTCTCATGGTAATGAGGCAGTGACGCGGGTGTGGGGGGCGGGTAGCTGACATCACCGGATGTCAGCTGCCCGGCCATATCCAAGCCAGCGTGCAGGCATATATAAGCAACTGAAAAGTCGCTTATATATGCGTGCACACTAAACATCATTCGATGGTCGGTGACCATCGAAAGATGTGGGCGGTTACCCGAGCCATGCGAATGGATGTTTATGCAAAACATCCATTCGCAGCTGTTCGGGCGAAGCCGCACTTTGAGGGGGCGGCAGGTGGGCGGTCGATCGCCGTGTGGGGTTTGGTGGACTCGCAAGGCTGCGAATTCGCAGCCTTGCGAATCAACCTGAATAACCCCCATTATTTCACAGAAAGGGTAGTGGACAAGTGGAATAGCCTCCCATTAGAGGTGGTAGAGTTTAAGGTGGTAGAACAATTTAAAAATGAATGGAATAGATATAAGGATATCCTAACAAAGAAAAAAGGAACAAATAGGTTTTAACAGTAACAATATGGATAAAAAGGGGCAGACTAGATGAGACAAATGGTTCTTATCTGCCATCAAATTTGATGTTTTTATGTAATTTCTAAGTATGTTAAGAATTAACGTAACTGAGCAATGCTCGTAGTCAGAACTAATTTCCGCTTAAGGACGATTATGTAAAAATGTGGCCATAGAAATTATAGTTTGAATGTAAATTATGGGGCTTATTAGATATCTGCATATGAGGCAAATCCTCAACATTTATTTACCAAATCTCTTCCAGATTAGTTAGGAAGGAACTATACAAGTTATTGCTGATGGAAGCCCAAGGTGTTACGAACTCGGCTAGACTCTGGATGATACGACAGCTGGCAGGAGGGAAAAAGGTCAGGCGTGAGCCCGCAGCTGGGACCGCTGTTTAGGACGGCCACAGCGAAACCTACACTGACTCTGTTGAGTCCCCCGGGCAGATGGAATACCCCTGCAAGTGCTAGGCTTCGCTAGTTAGGCCAGCTCTGACCCCGATGCAGCCAGGTGTTATGTAATGACAAGGGGTGAGCAATCGCCAGGGGGTATTTCAAAAGGACCGTCTAACTAAAAGGGCCTAGCTGGGAAGAGACCCCTGACTACCGTCATCGGGCCGAGAACAGCGAATTGCGACCCAGTCGCAGACACAAAGAAGATACAATGGGGAATCACGGAACGGGGACACACAAAGGCAAATGATTCCCCAAAGCCGGGAGCAGTGGGAAAGGGGTACACCCCTGCCTAAAGGAAGCTAGGGCCACAGGCAATAACAAAACAGGATGAATACAAGTGACAGGAAGACACAAGAGCAACGATAACAAGCCCACGGAGGGGAACAGCCACGGAGGGCAAACGAGCAGACCTGGTAGAAAAACCGGACTCCAACGGAGCACTTACGTGACCCACAGGTGGATGACAGAAGTGGATCTGACACAGGCTCAGGTCCGGGACAGGAAGGCTGACAAAGCCAACAGGGGCTGCAGGAACACAGGAGCAGAAGCTGGAGAATCCTGGAGGCATCCAGGAGGTCAGGCACTGGAGCTGTAAAGTCTCCGGGGACCGGGTAATAGGGCTAATGCTTTAAAAAGCAAGGAACTATAACCGGCATCTGTGCCCAGCAGACGCCAGCTTCTTATTCCCCACAGGCGCCGCCTGCGTGACGTCAGGCGCGCACATTGGTTGCCGCTGGGCGGAAGTTTGGGGACGTTGCCTAGCAATGCCCCGACGCCCGGCCTCAGAGAGAGGCTTGGGACGTTGCCGGGCAACGTCCCCAGCCCTGTCGCTCTGCTGCACATCCGCCGACCGTCCGGGTGCTGGGGATCCCGGACGGCGGCGTGCGACACAAGGTTGGGAGGGAATCACTAATGCTTGTAGGAGGTGATAGCTGTGCAGAACACATTAGTACTCCCACATGTCTGTATTGTCCCTGCAGGTGGATTGAGATGAAACATTAGGCTGGTCCTGCTATTAGGACCAGAAGAAAATGTTTCAAAGTCTGGATCCACCAACATGTGGATTTTGGGCCACTGAGCAAGGTATAGGGTAGATGCTAAATTGTAGTGGGCTGAAGGACCTTCCACGCCCAGGGGGAGGAGCAAGGGGGCTTGCTCCTTCACTATCCACACCACCACTGGTTGCCTTTAGTAACCAGGTGGCGAGCGGAGCGGAGCAAGCCACCGTGCCCGAAGCGGGGCGAGCGTTCGTTTGGGACCCTTCTTCCAACCTTGCTCCTCCTCTCTTCACCCCTCTCCTCCCCTGTGATGTCAGGAGGTCCTTTAGCCCACTTCAATTTATACCTAACCCAAGGTATAGGCTGCAATTTGGAAAACACGCATAGGAGCTAGTGCTACTACAATAAACACTACTCCTATGCCTACTACTTAAACAACAATGTAGCTTTAGATGTTCATCTGCTGTCAACATTTGGAAAATATAGCACACTTGTGGCCAGCATCACCTTCAGGGATGGACTGCTGGGGCTCCAGTCCCAGGCCAGACAGCGATGGGCCCCATCCCTTGATTGGTGCCATGTCACAAACTCATTGCAGCTGATGCATGGAGAAAGTGCAGGTAACATTTTGAAATTGATCCTGGGGACAAGCTAATTGAAGCTTGTGGACAGGCAGCCAATAAGAAGCTGTCACAGGGGGTTCCTGTATATTTTACCAGTCCTGGGCCCACATTTTCTGAAGGCAGCCCTGATTGTTGCTAGATTTTTGTAACTTCAACATCAGTAGCTTGTAAATAGTTACCTATCCTTCCTGAATGTCCAAGAGACTCCAGAATATGTGGGGTCTGCTGACCACATAGGCAGCATTATGGCATAAGCCACAAATCCTTTGTATCTACAACCACTGTTCATTACATCCAGAATTGTCTACCACATGTTTGACTCCCTTGTCAGGTGCTCTCAGGAAAAGCAGTTTTCCAGTATAAACGGCACCAGTTTTGTCAGGTATAGCGAACAGGCTGAGTTGGCCAAGATAGAGCACCATTAAGGTGACAATGGATTGTTAAGATTTACACTAATCTGTGGAACTGTGCACTAAGCCTTGGGGAGGAACAAAGTGGACAGAGATAAAGTACCAAGCAACTTGCTCCTAACTGCCATGTTTGAAAAAATGACAGAAGCTGATTGAATGATACTTTGGGGGTCTATGTACTAATGATGGACAAGGACTATATCTTTTCACTTTATCTCTCTCTCCCTGGTTTAGTACTGTCTCAATCCACTCTCTTTATCTCCAAGGCTTAAGTAAATAAGTACTAAGGAGAGAGATAAAGTAGACAGAGATAAAGTACCAGCAAATTGGCATCACGGATGGTGTAATGGTTAGCATTACTGCCTAACAGCGCTGAGGTCATGGGTTCAATACCCACCATGGCCCTAACTGTGCGGAGTTTGTATATTCTCCCCGTGTTTGTATGGGTTTACTCCGGGTACTCTGGTTTCCTCCCACAATCCAAAAATATACTGGTAGGTCAATTGGCTTAAAAAAAAAAATGAATTAACCCCTAAAAGGTCTGTGTGCACGTGTACATGTGGTAGGAAATATAGATTGTGTAAGCTCCACTGGGGCAGGGACTGATGTGAATGTTCAACTATACTCTGTAAAGCGCTGCATAATATGTATGCGCTATATAAGAAACTGTAAATAAATAAAATAAATAACTGTAATTTCTTCAAAACACAGCCTGTAACATGGCAGGTAGGACGTGATTGGCTGGTACTTTTGCTCTGTCCACTTTATTTCTATCCGAGGCTTGGTATATATAGTTATGGGTAAAATTGATTGACCACTTGCCACCACTTAAACGGGGTGGTGACAGGGGTCGGTTGTTGTTAAGAATAGAGAGCAGGTGGATTATGAAATTGGAGACATTGTCCCCAGAGGGACTTAATGAGAAATTGGGTCTTTATTGCTTCCTATGAATTATGTTTATTCAAACAATCATGGTATTTATATTTACTAACATTAACTTATACTATATTGACTGATTATTCTGTTGCCTTAAATTTGGTTTGCTAATTGTCCAGTAACAATAATGCTACATTGCTGTATGTACTTATACTTAAATATACCTTTGATATGTTCCATATAGTCCATTACTAGTTAAAACTATTGTTTTAAAATTTAGTGTTATAAATGTTAAATGTTTTTTGTTGGCAGGCAGTGCTAAAGCCGTGAAACAGCCCCACCTGAACAGCACACAGAAGGGTGCACGCACCTGTGTGTGATTGCAGGTGGGTGCGGTAACATGGTCTAGGCTCATGACCTGATTGTTGGAGGTGGGACTTGCTGGGGTACATACAGTATATGTCTTGTATGTGAACTATCAATTTGTCGCTGATGACGGGACGATATGGACGGCACTCGAAATAAAAGGCTCATATGCAGCGGATAACAGGCTCTGTCAGTTTGATGAGATCCAATATGACTGCATTGATGATCACTGACACCACTGAATAATGGTCTTTACCTCTTTACATTCTAATTTATTAAGCAGCAGTAACCTACTACAGAGTCTGTCCTTTGGAAGAGAAATGTATATTATATATCATATTCATGAGTGTCTTAGGGGGGTATTCAATGTCAGGGTCACGGCAGTTGAGCTTGCTCGACCGCCGTGACCCAGTCCCGTTCTCGGTCAGCTCGACGAGAACATGCAGGCGGGACATTGCTGCCTGCCGGGGAGCGAAAAAGGGGCGTGGCCGCGAGTTGCGGCCGGGAAGAGGCGAGCTGCAGCCGGCAGCTCGTCACTTCCCGGCTGTTCTCGGCAGAACGAGCCCGACAGCTAGTGATGTTGGGCTTGTTCTGCCGAGATACCCTGCTCAATGCTGTCGGGGAAGACGGCATTGAATAGGGCCCGGCGGGCATCTCCCCGATGGGAGGTGCTCGCCGGAGATTGAATATCCCCCTTAAACTCTTGTTCAGAGTATACTTATTGTCAAGCAGGTTTCCGTCCATTACCTATTCCACCAGTGATAGAGGTTTCCATTCTTCAAAACAGGTCGAGGTCCATTGATGGTAAACAACATCTCCTAGGACACAAGTTGTGTTTGGCACAAAGTTGTCTTCATAAAGGGCTTAATATAGGTAGGTCCGACACATAACCACATTGATTCAATTCCTAAAGAGCTGTGTGAATTAGATAATACAAATTAAAATACTAGTATATTTAATTGATATCATTTTCTTTTAAGTGCAAAATGCAGGTATTACTTTACATATACAAACTCAAATATACAGCAATATTTTAATTAAAGACTACTGTTATACATTATCACAGGGTAAATTATAAAGATTAAAAAGAAGATTTGATTTTAATACAGTAGCAAAACAAGATTGTTAGGTAAAATGTAACATTAATGTGGAGGTGAGTATTGTAACAAGCAATTATAAAAAATCATTAATATATATAAGTTAAACTAATCAAAGTTTTGATAAGAAACTTCAGATGGATTTATTGTCACACACTTTAGATGCCCAACTGGCTTTATGAATTTACCTAACAATAGTGTGACCAATAAGCAGTGGGAAAACCATAATTATCATAGGAATAATTGAAATTAAAATGAGTCTAAATTATCGTTTAATCTAGCAAAGTATCCCAGGATTATAATTACGAAAGAAGATAAAGGTGAAACTATTTAAAAATGTGATAAAAAGGGATGTAATTAAGAAATCATAAGTCAATTTAATACGATAATGATGAATAAACTTGAATATAAGCCTTAATTATCTTTTAGACAATTGATACACATGTATTATATACAATAAAAATAGATAATGTCACTAAAACAGCTCAATTTCTAATTAAAAACATTACACCTTCTGAAGTTATGCTTTTATTGCCTAAAGTGAATGAAGATTTGCATCCTCCTCCTGGGACTCTGGAGGTCATTCTGATTTGATCGCTCCCCCACTCATTCACATGGAGGAGCGATGTTTAGCTACTGCGCATGTGCATAAGCATTTATGCGCATGTGCAGCCACTTTGTGCAAGTTGCTTATTCGCTGCCCCGTTTGCACCTAGCAGTTCGGGCAGGGGGGCATGGGGTGGCGGTGACAGGATGCATAACTGGATGTAAGCTGCCTGCCCCCTTCCCGTACATGGTATCTGCAAATCTAAGACATGTTTATGCTAAACATCTATTTGTACGTGTGCAAGGGGGAGCGGTGTTGTGCGGGCGTTAGGCGGTATTTAAAGCACATGCAAAACAGCAAATTTCACAGCTTTACGTATGAACTAGCAGGGGCGGATCCAGGAGAAAATGACAGGGGGGGCACCATGACAGGGGGGATGGGAGTGAGCGGTGTTAGTAGTGCCAGTGTGCATTCTCAGAGAGTGAAGCGAGATAGAGAGGAGGAGAGCAGAGAGAGAGGGAAGGAATGGGATTAGAAATAGGCCCTGACATTTTAAGTCCATAGGCCCACTGTGGAGTGAAAAGTGAAGGATGCAGTGGTGTGCGCGCCGAAGGTGCGCCGGTTTTTTTTAAAGGGGGCGTGGTCATTCCAAAGGGGGCGTGTCCTTAAGTGTAGTGTACCACACCATATACCACTTTTACACATTATGCAACAAAATAGTGGACCCTATTATACTTGCCGCTTACACATGATGCCAAAAAGAATGAGACAAAATTTCTATAATGCCACATGGATTAAGCCAAAATTCAGATAACGCCACATGGATTAAGCCATAGTATAGATAATGATGTATAAATAGGGACATTGCGGCCAAAAATGTACACAGTAATGCCCATTACACATAATGTCACACACCGTAATACCAATTAAATATAATGTCACACACTGTAATGGCCATTACACATAATGCCAACAAAGTAATTTCCATAAAACACAATGCCATACTTTGTGATGCCCATTAAACATAATGCCAATACCAAAATGCCCATTAAACATAATAATGCCTATTACATATTATACCATTTAATTGCTGCTTACCTACATACTTATTGTCAGAGGAATATCACTTGTTGCCAGGGGTTACATGCTTCTTACCAGGGGTTTTATTCTTGTTGCCATGCCATGGGATTGATATATTTTTTTTGCCAGGGGGGAGCCAGCGTGCATGCTTGTGAAGGGTTCCATTTAAATAGCGCGCCAGCGCTACCCAAATCCACACTTCCGGGTAGCGCTGGCCGCACTCTTCTGTTTTGACAAACACTAGAGGTATAGCAGTACCTCTAGTGTCTGTCTCCTATAAGGCGGCGGCAGTGGTGTAGCTAGGTACCACGGTGCCCAGAGCAAGGGCATGTTTCGCGCCCCCCCCTCCCTCTCAATTTGTAGTAGGTGAGGCTCCTGCTCAGTTAAAAGTGGGCATGGACCAACATTATACCACACACCGTAATGCCCATTGCACATTTTAGTGAACTTTGTAATTCCAATTACACATAAGCCCACACATGATGTCCATTACATACTATATAACACACCGCAATGCCCATGACATACTATATAACACCGGTTAAACGTGTGTCATTCGGCCCCTTTCACCCGATGCTCCGGCCTAATGCCTTGGATGTCGATGAAAAGGGCCAAAATTGCACCAGTGAATGGGGCATCCACACACAGGGTTGTAAGAAAATTAACCTACGGTATAATTTTGGATTGTGGGAGGAAACTGGAGTACGTGGAGGAAACCTACACAAGTACGGGGAGAATATACAAACTCCGCACAGTTAGGGCCATGGTGGGAATCAAACCCATGACCTCAGTGCTGTGAGGCAGTAATGCTAACCATTACACCATCCGTACTGACCATCCGTACTGACCTTGATGGTGTAATGCAACATTTGTTTTGTAAAGGTATTCTAAATTTAGCCCCTGCCTAGTCCATATTCCCTATTGCCAGGTTAACCACCATTCTAGCTTGATCTCTGAATACAGCAGCCTATAAATTATCTCCAGCAGGAAAAGAGTTATTCATCATCTCCCGGGTCTCAGCTGAGGCTTTAGGTCCCCAAGCTATATAAACCAGCCCTCTGATACATGAACAATATTCAGGTTTCCCAGTGTGGGTGTCTCTTGGTGACGTCAGCTACTTATAATTAAAACACTTATGGGAATATACCAATTTACTTTCAATAAAGTACCAGCTTTTCAGAGTAGAGTATATTTCTATCCCCTGTTCCTCTCGATAATACTTTCTTTTTTTTTACATCTGTCCATCTCTTCCTCTAATCCTGTAATGTCTGGTCTCCTGCGATGCCAAATGGCAAATTAAAATATACTTTACTTAAGAAACATCCTCATTTGAGAAGATTTAAACATAATTAGAGTGTTGTGCAATAGCTTATACAGCAGTAAATTTTCAGTTTAGAGCTGTTTGACCTTCCTAATATATTAAAGAAAAATGCATACTTTTTCATATATAATTTAATAGCCTGAATCTGAGTTGCATATAGGGTCTATATTCCCGGAGCCAGGCAGGGAGCAGGGATGCATGTGATCCATCACAACAAATTGTGATGGATCGCTTGTGCCCCTGCCACCCAGAAAGGTTCCGGGTGGCTCCCAGTTATCGGGTGGCCGTTAACTGCTACGAGACATCTTAGCATATGTTGCAGAAGACACCTTTAGTTGCACAGCCTATGTATCCCGGTTGTGTTCATACAGAGTGATAGACACAAGAACACTATTGTGATGGATTTTAGTATCAGGCGGCAGTGACTGACTGGACTTGAACTATGGTGAACCTACCAAGTGCTAAGGTATTTGGGGCCACAGCAGGGTGCACTTCTGGACTGCATCTCTGCCATATACCATCCCTTGCTGGCTCCAAATACCCTTAGGGGTAAGGATTAATCCCTGCTTTTTTAGAAATTATATTTTAGAAGTATATTTTTTTGCTAACATAACACTTTTTTTGTATAATAAATTGAACTTTTTAACCCACTTTCCGGCCCCTGTTTAAGTTATCACACCCATCCACTTTATACAAGAACACTATTGGATGTTCCTCCTCGGTGCTTACATTGAGGTGTAGGTAAAGAGATGGTCCATCTTATGGGCATATTATAAGAGTATCACAGCATGTCACTGTAGTGCTTGCATTCTCAGATGCTCAATCATTAAGCTTGGCGGCCATACTCAGATGGAAAATCTGCAGATGCCATAGGGCAAATTATACCTACGATGGTATTACAGCATGTACAGATGCTTAAAGTGCCCATATCAGTCCTTGAGCATTTATAAGTATTGTTGTTGTACACAGGGAAGGATTTTTTACCACAATTTGCAATTAAACTGCATATATTTCAATCCAAACTGGAAAAATAGGGATATTCTTCAACTTTCGACTGTTATTGGTAGATTTGCTAAAGCTTCTAAAACAGTGGTAGGGTTGTCTGTAGCAACCAATCAGATTCTATCATTTTCTTGATGCAATATCTGGTTGTTGCTATGGGCAACACCATCACTTGTTGGTTTTAGAAACTTTAGTTAATCTTCAGCTGAGTGTATAATGAAAATTGTACTGTCATAAGATTCAAGATCCTCACATTAAATGAATCTTGCTCTTCTTCCCAGTTCAGTTGCCAAATGTTCACCCCTCCACTAAGTATGAAAGTAAGCTGTCATGGGCAGGGCCCTCTTTCCAGTTGTTCTCCTTTACCACTATCTATGCCATCTTTGCTCCTTCTCTTTTGTCCCCAACTCTATTCAACTTCTCTAATACTGGTTATTGTTGTCATTAATGTAGACTTTGTAGACTTTGTCATCATTTGACTTTGTATTGTATTTATGATATGTCTCTTATCTATGTATATCCCTTGTATGGCACCAGTTGCTTACACACAATTGAGTCAGCCATTTTGTGGCATTTTGTATTCATGAGCATGTAGTCCAGATATCCATGAACCTTGATCGTTACTTATGGGGAAACTAGTAATGTGAAAGGTTGCACTCACATGTGTATTTGGTTTAATATTCAAACTTTAGTACTTTATGTGCATGCACACAATGTTTATGAACATTAAAACTAATAAAAATAAGCAATAATTCTGTGTAGTATGGTAGAGTTAGACCTACGATTTCAGTGTTTAACACTTAAGGAAAAATTCAATAACAAAGTAAAAGCAGTATGGATGGTGTAATGGTTAGTATCACTGCCTCACAGTGCTGAGGTCATGGGTTCGATTCCCACCATGGCTCTAACTGTGCGGAGTTGGTATATTCTCCCCGTACTTGCATGGGTTTCCTCCGGGTACTCCGGTTTCCTCCCACAATCCAAAAAATATACTGGTAGGCTACTTGGCTCCCAACAAAATGAACCCTAGAATGTCTGTACGAGTATATGTGGTAGGGAATATAGATTGTAAGCTCCACTGGGGCAGAGACTGATGTGAATGTTCAAATATTCTCTGTAAAGCTCTGCGTAATATGTGCACGCTATATAAGAAACTATTCATAAATAAAGAAAAGCAATTCTGCAGCTAAACCAGGTACAAGCAACATTTGCAATACAAGCAACATTTGCTTATGTATAATATGCAAGGAACAATCAACCAAAATGGCAACTACAATGGTGCAAAATGGCTTCTTCTAGTAGACTGCAATTCACAGGCATTTTCCAAGAAATATAATAAAACTTCAGCTACACAGAAAGAGAACATAGGCAGGAGGTATTATACATTGGAAGTTTATTAAACCTTACTTATATTCATGGCTATAGTTCCTGTAAAAGTATTATGAATAAGTAATACTAATGAAACAGAAATATTGCAATATAGCGTACAAGTAGGTATTAATCATGCATTGAATTTGTAGTAATATGACATTAACAATGTTTTATTAACTTTATTGAGGTCAGAGATTTGGAGCAGCTAATTTGCATGTGTTCTGCAATTTCAGAGAATGAAGATTTGAAGACTTCAAAAAAACTAAGCATAAGTGTATACATTCATTTCCATCCATGTTTACTGATGTATTCGTACAAACAAATTACATGTAACTTATTATGTAAATATAAACTTGAGTCAATAAATGATGCTTCATAAACACATCTGCCTACTCTGGAACCATTGGAATTATTGTGCTGTGCACTGCAGGGGGCGCTCTAGCCTTTGCACTTAGATTTTAAGCTCCTCTTTTATATTTATAATCTATATCATCTACCTAATTTGATTTTGTATAATTTGATTCATTTGATTTTGTAGCACACAATATATAGATCAGCTGGCACTCTAATAGTCTCCCAAAACAACGTGCCCCGGTCACTGAATCAAACAAACTGTATACACCTCCAATGGAACACAGCACTCAAGAGGCGATTTTAGTAAAGTGAAAAAATGTCTGTATTAAACTAGCTTTCGGGGTTTGACCCCCTTCATCAGGTTGTTGCTGTCTGTACCTGATGAAGGGGGTCAAACCCCCAAAGCTAGTTTAATACAGACGTTTTTTCACTTTACTGAAATCGCCTTGAGTGCTGTTTTCCATTGGATTTGTATATATGCTGCTCACAGTCAGGTATTTAAGGTATATTTTGTACTATTATTCTTGATCTTGAAAAAGGTTTCATTAAACCGAAACGTCGATCACCTCTGTACCTGTGATGTGATATTATTCGTCCAGCTATTGAAGTCCTACAGAGTGCCGCTCCCACCCCTCCCTCTCCGGGAATCTGCTGTATATTGTGGGCTGAGGCACTCTTGAGCGGACACCAAGGCACAGTTTGACTGGAGTGCCTGGTCACTTTTGTTTATATATATATATATAAATATATATATATATATATATATATATAACATTAAGACAAATTTACCAAGCTATGTTCCATTAAATTTGAGAGATATATTTTATTTATGTATTATTTATTAACAGTTTCTTATATAGCGCATACATATTCTGCAGCGCTTTACAGAGAATATTTCAACATTCACATCAGTCCCTGCCCCAAAGGAGCTTACAATCTATATTGCCTACCACATGTACACACACACACAGACATTCTAGGGTTAATTTTGTTGGGAGCCAATTAACCTACCAGTATATTTTTGGATTGTGGGAGGAAACCGAAGTACCCGGAGGAAACCCACGCAATCACTGGGAGAATATACAAACTCTGCACAGTTAGAGCCATGGTGGCGTTTGAACCCATGAGCTCAGCGCTGTGAGGCAGCAATGCTAACCATTACACCATCCGTGCTGCCTGTGATGAACTAAAACCCCATTATTTAAGTGATTATTTGAATGTTAAGGTGAGTTAGTTTGTTGTAGTGAGTGCTGGACCCCCTGTATTTGTATTTACTAGAGTGTGTGGTCACAGGCCACTGCACCCCAACCTGGGAAGTGTGGGTGCTGTTTGCACCCCATTCATAGGAATGGCAAATGTGTGTTAATACTTCTGTATCTATATATGTGGGTTGATTTTTAATTGACCTCTGTTACTGTGATCATAGCTTTCTCATGCACCCTAGATAAGCTAATTTACCTGAAACCTGTGACAGCTGCCCCTTTAATACTAATTCAGGTGCTGTGTTTGGGATTGTCTCACCTTATAAAAGCCATAAGTTACTTGGCAGTTGAGCATTAACCCAAAAAAAAAACACATGTTCATTTTAGCTATGATGTGTAAGCAGGTGCCAGGTTGCCATGAAAACCAGTTGTTAGTGTAGGACTTGCAGTGAAATGCGGTCCCTTGGCGATGGGCTGCAAGCTTAAATGCATTGATCAATTCATTAACTAAAACCCCATTATTTATTTAATTGATTATTTGAATGTTAAGGTGAGTTAGTTTGTTGTAGTGAGTGCTGGGCCCCCTGTGTTTGTATTTACTAGAGCTGGGGTAGCCATCCCTAGTCCTCGAGAGCTACCAACAGTGCATGTTTTGCAGGTCTCCTCACAGAATCCCAAGTGAGCTAATTAGCTCCATCTGTGTATCTTTTAAAATGTATCACTGATTAATGAGTGCAGCTGTGCAGCAGCTAGGTTGTCTGGAAAATGTGCACTGTTGGTAGCTCTCGAGGGCTAGGGTTGGCTACCACTGTACTAGAGTGTGTGGTCACAGGCCACCGCACCCCACCCTGGGAAGTGGGTGCTGTTTGCACCTCATTCTTAGGAATGGTGAGTGTGTTGGTACTTCTGTATCTATCTATCTATCTATCTATATACATATATATATATATATATATATATATATATATATATAAAAAGATTGAGTGTGCAAAAACCTTTAGAAAGTAATGTCCACAAAAAGAGTCTTTAACCCAAAATAGGGAATAATTAGCTG